>NC_072423.2:96735000-97045000 GCF_028878055.3 Symphalangus syndactylus | reverse complement strand
CGAGACTGTGCCACTGCACTCCAGCCTGGGTGATGGATCAAGACTCCATCTCAAAAAAAAAAAAAAAAAAAAAAGCCAAAAAACTCACTTTAGGCCGGGAAAAAAAGCAGTAGTAATCTGCTCCCTATCCTCTCATATCAATTTTTTTTTACACATGAGGTCTTGCTATGTTGTCCAGGCTGGTCTCAAACACTTAGACTCAAGCGATCCTCCCACCTCAGCCTCCCAAAGTACTAGGATTACAGGTGTTAGCCACCTCACCCAACCTCATATAAATTTCTAATACAAATACCACGATATTCCTGATGCAAACTCATAAGAGGAAACCATAGCTATTGCATAACATGCAAGAAAGCATTTTCTCCTGAGAGCACATATCATACACAACTAAAGATGCACTCTCCATTAGACAGACAGGTGGTATCGCAAAGCTTGGACACACAAAAGCAAGGAACTCTAGTTTTTAACTGGCATCAGGAAGTCCCAGGACAGGCCACCTCAGAATGCCCCCCTAATGCAAATCTCAATAATCCCATTGCTGCAAGTACCCTCACATGTTTTCTAAAACACCCAAGTTTGAAGAGATGAAGGTAACGAGATGGGAAGATAATTCATCTCTATGAGGACTTGTTTACCATTTTTACCTTCAATGCCTAGCACACTGACACTGTAAATTTAAAAATCATCCGCAAAATTTTGAATACAAAAATCATCAAAAATAACTGCACAAATGCCCATAATCAGGCAACAACCAACTTCCATGACTGTTGATAAATAACCTAATTCCCATGTCTTCAGAGGCATCTTCCAACAAAAATAACTATATATAGGCAACTTGATCAGCCCATTTCAGAAACACCAACCATTTTAGTACAGGCCGAGGGAGGAGCACCAAGACTTCTAAGCCATTAATCGATAATCACTATACCAAAAAAAAAAAAAAAAAAAGGAAAAAGACTACTGTGTAAAGTACAAAACATCCAAGGTAAATCCATACTACCACCTTCTAAAAGCAAAATCATGTATGTAAAGTACTTGAAGTAAAGACTTTGGCACCTAATTTGACTACATCATTGTCTGGCTATGCACCCTAATGGACACTCAAATCACTGCAGGCATACACGAAGCGAACACAATTTAAGCTGCTATTTAAAATACAGCCAAGTCATAAATTAGTACATCAACATCTAAAGTAAGGCCCAAAGAACTACCTCTGCCTGTTGTAACAACAGTGGGCAGGGACACACAGCAAAGGTACAAATGACTACATGATCCCAATCACCGAGCTATATTTAGTGGGCTCAGCCAAGGTATACGATCAAGCTTAATTTGATGTAAAAGTTGAAACTTCCATAATCCATAGTACAAAGATAAAAAAGACCAAAACTTCTTATATGGAGTCTTGGCAATCAAGTGGTTATTATCTGAGATACGTGTATAAAGATTGCTGAAAGGTGAGAGGAATGGGGAAGATGATGGTCAGGGGAGAAAAAGCCTTAATTAGCAGGAAAAAGGGTTTTTTTCTTTGAGATATATAGTGCATAGCATGGTGAATGTAGTAAATAGTCATCCCATTGTGCATTTCAAAATCACAAAGAGAATTTCCAATTTTCTCCCCACAAAAAAGTATTTGTGGTGATGAATGTTAATTAACTTGATTTAATTACTCTACATTGTATACATGAATCATAACATCACTTTGTACCCTATAAATAACAGCTATAATTTATCAATTTACAGTTAGGAATTTTTTTTTTTTTTTAAGTATAAAGGGCTGGGTGCAGTGGTTCATGCCCATAATCCCAACACCTTGGGGACTGAAGCAGGAAGATCACTTGAGGCCAGGAGTTAGAGACCAGCCTGTGCAAAAGAGCAAGACCCTGTCTCTACTAAAAATATAAAAATTAGCCAGGCGTGGTGGTGCACGCCTATAGTCCCAGCTATTCAGAAGCCGAGCTAAGAAAATTGCTTGAGCACAGGAGAACTCAAGCCTAAGGGTGGGATTTTTATTACGTTGGTGCAAAAGTAATTGTGGTTTTTGCAATTAAAAGTAATGGCAAACTGTAGTCCCAGCTACTCGGAGAGGCTGAGGCAGGAGAATGGCGTGAACCCGGGAGGCGGAGCTTGCAGTGAGCCGAGATTGTGCCACTGCACTCCAGCCTGGGCGACAGAGCGAGACTCCGTCTCAAAAAAAAAAAAAAAAAAAGTAATGGCAAAAACCACAACTACTTTTGCACCAACCTAATAAACTGGCCAAACAAGATACCTACAAAGTGGGGGGAAAAAAGGAAACAATCTCATACAGGCTCTTATCAGTGTCCAAAAATAAAGAAAAAAAGGATAAAACATGAATGAAGAAAAGGCTCAGGCCAAGACTAGTTGTAGCACTAACCCAAGCTCCAAGAGTTAAGTCTTTACTCCCAGTTTTGAACCTAAACCTTCTAATGTGTAGCTGGCAATTCCAGTCATACTCGTATGCCTTAGTCTCCACCATTAGCATTTCTAAAAAAAGATTAACAAGAAAGGGAAACACGCTACGGCTGAGCTGTCCAGTTCCACAGCCACACACAGTTACTGAGCACCTGAAACGTGGCTAGGAAGGCAAAGGAGCTGGTTTTTTGTTGTTGTTCCACCCCACTCCCCCGGGAGCTGAATTTTAAATTAATTTTAACTACTTAGGTTAAAATTTAACTACTTAGGTTGGTGAAAAGTAATCATGGTTTTTGTCATTACTTTTTATTGCAAAAACTGCAATTACTTTTGTACCAACCTAATACAAAGTTCTACTGGACAGCACTGCTCTCACGTTAAAACTAAGCACACACATACCAAGACCCTGTCTCTCTAAATAAATAAATAAAAATAATTCAATTTTTAAAAATCTAAGCACAGAATAAATGTTTATGGCCTGTAATCTTGGGATGAATAAATTCTCATCTTCTAGGTCTTAACTTTCTCAACCAAAAAATGTAAGAGTTCAACTCGATTGTGCCCACGATTCTAAATGAACTAGTGCAGCATATAAATTAATATTCTTCAAACAGTAGTAATGTAATTAAAGCTACATACCCCTTAAAATTATGGGAGGTACCTCAAACTGATGACACAAGGGTATTATATGACCCCTCCATATGGCCGAGGAAGTTCTGTCACTATTTGAGCAAGTCACCACATCTCTCTGAGCTTGTTTTCTTATCTGTAAATGAGAGGTTTAGACTAAATGATTACTTAAGACACTTCAAATCCCAAAATTCTTCATTCCTTTAGATCTAAGACGACATAGAAAAGAACAAATAAAATAAGTGAAACCAAGATACTCAAAGAAATAAAGAAAAATAAATTATAAATACCAGTTTAAACTCTTAAGAAATGAAGTAAATTGAAACCAGACCCCAATGACAGAGGATGTAAAGTTGTACAATGTCAATGTGCTCTGCTAGGAGGCTGATTTGGTCTACTGGCATGTGCCTAGTTTTTCATTTTTGCTTTAGTCCACATGTAAAAACACTGCTATGTCCAAAGAAGGCCAAACTGCAAAAAGTTCTATACAGCCAGGTGCATGTAGCTGGGATGAGAACACACAGCTCACAAAGGTTTGGACTGTTCTTTCCCCCAACAAAAACTTGACCAAGAAAATCTTCCTACACTAGACAGCTATAGTAGAATCCCCACTGCTGCTTTCAGGGCTCTCAAATTGCATCAGGAGCTTTGCTTACTTTGTCAATGAGCCAAACCAAGTAAAACGGGATGCTCTCTTGACAGGAGGTACAGTTACTTTTAGCTGCAATAAGGTAAACCAAAGTGTGCATTCATCCATAAAGATATTGTAAGATATCCTTTCCTGTGGTGTATAACCCAGTAAATATATGAAATAGGAAAGAATCCACTCAAAAGAATCCTAACAGGTATCTGGAGAAGGGAATATAGCCTATTGACTTAAGTGAAACATGAAAAAGGAGAGGGTCAGGGCTGAAGGACAAGCTCTACACAGCTCTTTTCAAAGGTACCTTTCTATATACGTTGTGTGGCCTATACCAGACCCAGCTGTATATTTCTCAATCTTGAAAATCTTTAATGAAAAAAAAAAAGTAACTCTCAAAGAACCTGACTTACAGCGCAGTAAGAAAAAAAACAAACAATTTCTACTTTCTTCAGGAATATAATGCTTTACCTGGTATAGACGTTCCTTTGTTTTACTGCTGATTTAACCAGGCCACCACTGATGACTATTTAGTTTTCACTTTTTGCTATTACAAAAATGTGCCAGTATTTCCAGAAGTGGATCTGCTGGATCAAAGAATGTGCGCTTCTAATTAGGTACATGGTCAAGTGGCTCTCCAATGAGGTACACAGCCAAGTGGCTCTCCACGGAGGTCAGCCCTACCCATATTCCCCCAGTGATGTGTGAAAGCCTGTTTCCACACACCTGGTCAACAATGCATTTGCTTTTCTCTTCAGTGAGGTTGGGCACTGTTCATATGTTGAAGAACCATTTATAATTCACTTTTCTGCCATCTGTCTGTTTATATCCTTTGTCTACTTTTCTACTGGGTTGGTCTTCTCAATGATTTGTAGGGGTTATTTTAAAAAAAGAAAAAGAGTTCTTTGTCTGATAGCATTCCCTCTTCACCTCATTCCAATCTGCGATCTCTCTACCACTCAGCTCAAACTGCTCTTTCAGGTCACTGACAACCTCCAGATGGGGCTAAATCCAAATGAAACTCTTCTGTTCTCACATACACCTCACCTTCAGCAGCATGCAAGGCAGTCCCCCAGAAGACCCTCCTCATTAGAACATTCTCCTCGCCTGGCTTCTCTGGTGTCACACACTGGTTGTTTTCTCACTGGCCATTTCTCAATCTCCCTAGTTGGAGGGCTGCTCCTCTCCTTCCTTCCTTCCTTCCTTCTTCTGTCCCACTGATAACACAGAGGCTCCCACAGAGGTCAGGCTGTGGACTTAGCACACTTTCCTGAGTGCACCACATTTGCTCGAAGTAAATTCACATTTGTTTTATTTGTGCTGTTTCCCCAGCAACTAAAACAAAGTGCTGGGAGATTCAAGACAAGATCTGTTGAATAAACGAAGCCATTTCCGGGGGTTGTAGTGAGCCAATATCACGTCACTGCACTCCAGCCTGGGCAACAGAGTGAGACTCCGTCTCAAAAACAAAAACAAAAACAAACAAACAAAAATTCCTCTCCATAAACACAACTAAGGTCCAAATTTATAAAACCAAAACAACCATCAAGGCATTTCAAACACAGGTAACCCAATGACTGGCAGACATTTCCCTTTGGATATCTCACAAGCACATGGTATTTAATCTCCAAAATGGAGCTTTTGCTCTCCATCACACGCTGCCCATCCAACCAAACCTCCTCTTCACCATGCCCTCCCCATCTCAGTAAAAGGCACACCCTAGTTGTGAAAGGCAGCCTGGAAAACAGCCCTGGCTCCTCTTTTCCCTTCCAATCCAATTCGCCAAAACATTGTCAGTTCCGCCTTATACTTTCCCTTCTCTGCATCTTTTGCCATGGCCTGGAATAAGGTAAACTGGAGTGTGCATTCATCCATAAAGATCTTTTAAGATACCCTTTGGACACAGCTTCCTAATTCATCCCCCAGTCTCCTCTGGCCCTTCCAACCCACTGTTTACTTGGGTTCTTGGAGGGCCTTCTGCAACTCCCATGTGAGCATGAACAATAATGATAATAATTCTGATATATGCTCTCTACTACGGTGGCCACATACAGCTTTTGGGCACTTGAAATAGGACTAGTTTCATCTAAGAGGTACTAAGAGTATAAAATATGCAACGGATTTCAAAGATGTAGTACAAAAAATGTGAAAACATCTCAATTTTCCTACTGATTATATGTTGAAACAATATTTTGGACATATTGGGTTGTATAAAACATATTAATTTTATGCATTTTTTACTTTCTTCATGTGGCTACTAGAAAATTTAAGATTACATACATAGCCTGCATTGTCTTTCGCTGTCCTGAGCATTTCACGAGGGTACCAGCACCACGTCCATCATCTTTAACCATGTACACAGTTATGTCCTCACTTAATAGTGTCAACAGGTTTTTTCAAACTGCGACTTTAAGCAAAACAACATACAGTATCTTGAATAATGCCATTCCATTATAACACTGATGAGGCAGACAAAACTGGTTCAGTTCTATGTCATTTTGCTTAAGTTTGCAGTTTCCAAGAACCCGTTAATGGCGTTAAGTGAGGACTTACTGTATGACCAAAGCACAGGAAGCACAGGACTGGCACAGGGTAGGCACCCAAGGTATCTGCTGAATGAATTAGTGGCCAAAAATTGGTATCATTTACATACATTCACTTATAAACAAAACATGAAAAATTTAATTATTACTTGAAGTTGAATGATACTTTAAAAATACAGTTGGAATTAAGAAAACAACTCTTTCAGTTTAAACTCTGGATACACACGCATTTTAAGAAATAATTTGAAGGCTAGGCACAGTGGCTCACGCCTGTAATCCCAGCACTTTGGGAGGCCAAGGCGGGCAGATCACTTGAGGCCAGGAGTTCGAGACCAGCCTGGCCAACATGGTGAAACCCCATCTCTACTAAAATTACAAAAATCAGCCAGGTGTGGTGGCGCACGCTTGTAATCCCAGCTACTCAGGGGGCTGAGGCATGAGAATCGTTTGAACCTGGGAAGCAGAGGTTGCACTGGCCGAGATCATGCCACTGCACTCCAGCTTACATGACAGAGTGAGACCCCGTCTCAAAATAATAATAATTTGTCTACTACTTCAACGTGCAGGGTTAATCACAATGTAATTTATTCTTCTAATTTTTCATCATGAAAGTTTCTGTTAGAAAAGAAAGAGACTGGAGAACACTAAAAATTCAATGTTAACCTACAAAGAACTTAAGAATTTTGAGTTATCAACCCTTAACATACTGTTCATCACAACTTCAAAACTGGCAACAAGAGAAGGAAAGCCAGCAGACAGCACAAGGAGAAAACAAGTAGACAATAAACATGAAAAAACTAACAATAGCGAAATCCATGCTGATGATGCCCTGCAACATTCTGAACTGCCAGTGAGGGCATGATGCACTCAAGATGACCAGACTGCCACTGGCCTCCCAAACACACAGAAAAGGAAGGCGGTGGAAGTGCCTTCCAAAATGAACACCATTACCCTTTAAGTATTGAATAGCTCTGGTCTAAATGAATTTCAATGTGATTTAGGTTAGAAGCCCTTAAAAATTTCAGTTTAGCTCCACATTCAACCTCCAGAGACAGATCACAACCAAAGCAGCAGCACCATTTTCAGATAAAATTTTAGGCTGAGCATAGTGGCTCACGCCTGTAATCCCAGCACTTTGGGTGGCCGAGGCGGGCAGATCACGAGGTCAGGAGTTCAAGATCAGCCTGACCAAGATGGTGAAACCCCGTCTCTACTAAAAATACAAAAATTAGCCGGGCGTGGTGGCACGCACCTATAGTCCCAGCTACTTGGGAGGGTGAGGTAGGAGAACTGCTTGAACCCAGGTGGTGGAGGTTGCAGTGAGTTGAGATCACACCACTGCACTCCAGCTTGGGCAACAGAGTGAGACTTCGTCTCAAAAAAAAAAAAAAAAAAGAAGTTTTAAAGTGAGAGTCCAACAAAGTTTATTCTCCAAGAGAAACCTCGTCAAGATCCAACTACTAGTGCACAGAAAACAGAGGCTACACAACACTGTGGGGAATACCACAAAACAAAGAGCCCAGTCCTCCCACAAATGGACGGCATGGTGGGAGAAGAGCAAAAAATGAGAAACCCATAGACAAAAAAAATAAAAGGCAGCTCTTATTTGGATCCTGATTTGCCACTGCCAAAGTTAGAAAATCACACAAAAAACTTATCACATATAACAACTAGAACTTTCAAGTCTAAGCATTGAATAATATCAAGCAAATGTGTGTTCATTTTATTTTTAAGATGTGAGGCTTTGTGGTTGTTACGGTTAAGAGTTCTTTTTCTCTGAGAACATATACTAACACATTTATAGAAGCAGCAATAATTATTTGAATATCTTCAAAATATAATAGCCAAAACTGACTATAAAGGAAAAAAAATTTAATAGAACTCCTTCACCTCAAAAGACACAATGAGGACCCACAGAATAGGTAAAGATATTCACAATATATACATCTGACAAGAGATGCCTGTCCAAAATACAACAATCCTACTAAGTGTTGTTTTAAAATACATCTCAGCTGGGCACAGTGGCTCTTGCCTATAATCCCTAGCACTTTGGAGGGCTGAGGTGGGAGGAATGCTCAAACCCAGGAGCTTGAGACCAGCCTGGGAAACATGGCAAAAACCTAACTACAAAAAATACAAAACTGAGCCGGGCGTGGTAGTGCGCGCAACTGTGGGCCCAGCTACTCAGGAGGCTGAAGTGGGGGGATCCCTTGAGCCGGGAAGGTCAAGGCTGCAGTGAGCTGTGATCACGCCACTGCACTCCAGCCTGGGTGACGGAGTAAGACCCTGTCACTTTTTTAAAAGTCCACAATGTGCCTCTAACAAACAGAACATCGCAAAGCTAGATGCTATGTGACTTCCAAGACTAGGTCACAAAAATGATAGCTTCCACTCAGGGCTCTTTCTCTTCAATCACTCTCTCAGTGGGAAGTTATCACCATGTCCTGAGAACAGGAGACTCAGACATCCCTGGCAAAAAATGATGTGAAAACGACCTGAGGTCTCCCACCAACAGCCAGAACCAGAACCTACTTGCCAGGCATGTAAATGAGCCACCTTAGAACAGATCCTCCAGCGGATCTATGAAGGCTTCAGAGGGCTAATCACACCCTAGCCAGAAGCAGACAACCATGCCTCTCCCAAGTTTCTGACTCCCAGAAACTGCAAGATGTTTGTTGCTGTTTTAATCCACTACGTTTGGGGATAATTTATTATGCAGCAAAAAATAGAAAGGTAATACAAACAGAAAAAAGATAATAGAAAAAAATAAAAGGCTTAAATATACATTTCATAAAAAAGGATATCCAAATGACCAATAAACGTACGACCTCACTATTGTAAATTAAAATTGCCCTAAGACAGCTCTACACAGCTACCAGCATGGCTAAAATGAAAAGGATGAAATACTGGAGAGGATCCAGAGTAAGCGGAACTTTCACACACTGCTGATGGAAGCCTAATTTGGTACAATAGCTTTAGTAGATGCCACCACTATACATATACCTCTATGCCCTAGCAATTTCACCCTTAGGTATACTGAACAACAGAAATGCATACGTATGTTGTTGACCAAAAGACACAAACTGAATGTTCAGAGCAGCGATATCTGTAACAGCCCAAAACTACCATCTATCCAATGTCCATCAACAACAGAACAATTTCATATGACAAAATTTTGTGAAGCAACAGTAACAATCAACTGTATGCAATGACTTCAGTAGTTTTACAAACAATGGCAAGAGAAAGACACAGGAGTACCTACTGTAAGACTCTATTCAATAGAAACAAAACTGGGCAAAACTAATCAGTGCTATTAGCTGTTAGAATACCGGCTGCCCCTAGAGAGGGTGTGACTGGAAGTGGACACAAGGAGACATGTGGTGGCTGCTTGCCCAGATGGATTTCAGCTTATGAAAATCTGCTTATTATATGTACTTTTCCATATTTCTATTGTAATTCAATAGAGTTTTTAAACAGTAATAATATAGAAGAGAAGTGGGGAAGTTAAGTGGGACAAGACTGGCCTTGAGTGTATGGTTGTTGGAGCTGGGTAACTGATAGTTTCATTATACTGTTCAATTTCTGCATGTTCAAATTTACCCCTAATAAAACAAGTTTTAAAATGTATTAACATAAAACTGACTGGAACTGCTGGTAAAATGGTAACTAGGGTAATTTTTCTGGCCACTGATAACAAAAAGGTGTTAAAATCTATATACCCCTTGGTCCAATTATTCTTTTATTCTAAGGTGTTTATACTGAGCACAAAGTCATATATAATAATGTCCAAAGAGCTTATAATAGAAAAAGAAATGTCTAAATATAGAGGAAGATGACACTGTGGGGAAAACCACAGAACAAACAATCCAGGTCATCCACAAATACATGGTTCCTAAATATCCAACAATAAAAAACAATGATCTCATCCGAACCAAGTTTCTTTTATCTATCCAATGAAATATAGTCATTAAAAATGAGGCAATCAAAACTCAGAAAAAAACACAGGAGTTAATCTTTGTGGCCACAGATTAGGCAAAACTTTCTTAGATATGACACCAAAAACACGAGATAAAAGAAAAATAACATAAATTGCACTTCAAATTAGAAGTTTTCATCCTTCAGTAATAACACCATCAAGAAGTGAAAAGAAAACCCAAAGAATGGAATACTGACAAATCATATATCTGACAAAGACTTATATACAAGGTTGGGCGCAGTGGCTCATGCCTGTAGTCCCAGCATTTTTGGGAGGCCGAGGCAGGCGGACCATTTGAGCCCAGGAGTTTGAGACCAGCATGGGCAACGTGGTAAAACCTCATTTCTACAAAAAATACAAAAAAATTAGTCGGGCGTGGTAGCATAGGCCTGTAGTCCCAGCTACTCAGGAGGCTGAGGTGGGAAGATCACCTGAGCCCAGGAAGTCGAGGCTGCAGTGAGCAGTGATCGCAGCACTGCACTCCAGCCAGGTGACAGAGTGAAACCCTGTCTCAAAAGACAGGAATACGGAGGCCGGGCACGGTGGCTCACTCCTGTAATCCCAGCACTTTGGGAGGCCAAGGCGGGTGGATCACGAGGTCAGGAGATTGAGACCATCCTGGCTAACACGGTGAAACCCTGTCTCCACTAAAAATACAAAAAAAAAAAAAAAAAAAATTAGCCGAGTGCAGTGGCAGGCCTGAGGCAGGAGAATGGCTGAACCCGGGAGGTGGAGCTTGCAGTGGGCCGAGATCGCGCCACTGCACTCCAGCCTGGGTGAAAGAGCGAGACTCCGTCTCAAAAAAAAAAAAAAAAAAAAAAAAAAATTAGCCAGATGTGGAGGCGGGCGCCTGTAGTCCCAGCTACTCGCGAGGTTGAGGCAAGAGAACGGCATGCACCTGGGAGGCGGAGTTTGCAGTGAGCCGAGATAGCGCCACTGCACTCCAGCCTGGGCGACAGAGCAAGACTCTGTCTCAAAAAAAAAAAAAAAAAAAAAAAAAAAAGACAAGAATACAGAATAGAAAAGAAACTCCTACAACTCAGTAATAAAGACAAACACCACAATTTTAAAATGGGCAAGTGAGGCCAGGCACAGTAGACTGCTATAATCCCAGCACTTTAGGAAGCCAAGGTGGGTGAAGTGCTTGAGGCCGAGTTTGAGACCAGCCTGGCCAACATGGCAAAACACCGACTCTACTAAAAATACAAAAATTAGCCAGATGCGGTGGCACACACCTGTAATCCCAGCTACTCAGGAGGCTGAGGCACAAGAATTGCTTGAACCCAGGTGGCGGAGGTGGCAGCAAGCTGAGATTGCACTACTGCACCCCAGCCTGCATGACAGAGTAAGACTGTCTCCAAAAAAAAAAAAAAAAAACAAATCAGGCAAGCGCAGTGGCACGTCTACAGTCCCAGCCACCAGAGAGGCTAAGGCAGGAGGATTGCTTGAATCCATGAGTCTCTGTCCAGCCTGGACAATACAGAGAGATCCCATCTCAAAAAGGAAGGAGAGATGGGAAAGGCTGGGCATGGTGGGTGACACCTGTAATCCCAACAACTTTGGGAAGCCAAGGCGAGAGGAGAGGATCGCTTGAGCCCAGGAGTTCAAGACCAGCCTGGACAACGTAGTGAAACCTTGTCTTAACAACAACAAAAAAAGAAAAGAAAAGAAAAGAAAAACTCAAAAAAATTAGCCAGACATGGTGGCATATGCCTGTGGTCCCAGCTACTTCGGGGGCTGAGGTGGGAGGATCACTTCAGCCCAGGAGGTCAAAGCTATCATGCAGTGAGCTGTGACTGCACCACTGCACTCCAGCCTGGGCAACAGAGTGAGACTCTGCCTCAAAAAACAAAAGTGTTGGCATGGATGTGACAAAATCAGAATCCTTACACATTGCTGGTGGGAATGTAAAATGGTGTAGACACTTTGGAGAATAGTCTCGCAGTTTCTCAAAAGGATAAACACAGAGCTCCATATGACCCAACAATTCTACTCCTAGGTATGTATCCAAGAGAATTAAAACATACTTTCACAGAAAAATTTGTACATAAATGTCTACAGCAGCATTATTCATAAAAGCCAAAACTCAGAAACATCCAAGTATCTATCAACTGATGAATGAATAAATAAAAGGTAATGTTCCCCACATAATGAGTATTATTTGACAAAAGAAAGAAATGAAGTACTCATATATGTTACACAGATAAATCTTGAAAACATGGCTAAGAGGGAAAAAGCTAGTCCCAAAAAAAGACCACGTTTGTATGATTCCATTTATATAAAATGCCCAGAATAGGCACATCTATAGGAACAGAAAGTACGTGGGATGAGAGAAAAATGAAAAGTGATTACTAACAGGTATAGAGTTTCCTATGGAATAATGAAAATATTCTAAGTGATTGTGATGACAGTTGCACAACTCCATGAATATACTAAAAAACATTAATTTGTATGCGTTAAGTGGGTGATTATGTCTCAATAAAGCTGTTACAAAAGAATAATGCAATCTACATTTGCAAAGGAAGGTGCTAAGATTGTTTTTTAAGGGTTTTAGCATCTGTACTTTGCTTTACCAAATGTATTCACACATTTGCATTTGACCCTCACAATCTTGTATTGTAAGTTATATCATGTTTTACAAATAATCTGAGCTGGAGAGACAGTAACTGACCCAGGTAACACAGTAGGAAAGTGGCTAGGGAAGGACACAAAAATGCCACCCTATTTCCATCATGCTACTGCCTCCCAAATTATGAAAAGTAAACTTTATGGTACATGTGGAAGTATCACAACGGCTACTACTTTTACAGAGGATCTCATATGTGCCAGGCAGTTCTTAAACATTTTTGAGCCTGGTACTTCACAGGCACTGAAATATTTATTGAATAATTTTCATTTATTTCTCATAACTCCATTTATAGCTGATGACACTAAGAAATTAACTGTATATTGTAAAAACAAATATAAAATTTGTTTTTAAGGAGCTTGCTGTAAATACAGTTCTCAATAATGGGGCTGGGGGACAGTTAAGATCCAGACAATATAGGAGCAATGACATAAAGTACAGAGATTAAAACAAAAGCGAAAGTCCTTTCAAAAAGGGGAGTAAACTCAAAATACCAGAGGATAATTTTTAAGCTTATACAATACCTAGTGGGAACCAAAGAAACAGAAACCCAGTGATCAAGCAATCAGTCAAGAAGAAACCAAAATGCAAGCCAATATTTGATTAATATTTAGCTTTTTATTAATTTTTCATTAATTTTCTTAATGAAAATCCATAAGGTATTCCTTTATATCCAGTGAACCAGCAAACAAATCACAAATAATTAAAACTAACACTGGGAGGGGAATATAGGGAAATAGGTCCATTCATCTATTGCTGATACAGTTGCGTATAGGTACCAGCTTTTTTTTTTTTGAGACAGAGTCTGGCTCTGTCGCCCAGGCTAGAGTGCAATGGCGCGATCTCAGCTCACTGCAAGCTCCGCCTCCCGGGTTCACGCCATTCTCCTGCCTCAGCCTCCCAAGTAGCTGGGATTACAGGCGCGTGCCACCACACCCAGCTAATTTTTGTATTTTTAGTAGAGACGGGCTTTCACCATGTGGGACAGGATGGTCTCGATCTCCTGACCTCGTGATCCGCCCGCCTCGGCCTCCCAAAGCACTGGGATCACAGGCATGAGCCACCATGCCCAGCCATGATGTTTTGATACAGGCATGTAATGTATAAAAATCACATCAGGGTAAATGATGTAACCATAACATCAAGCATTTATCCTTTCTTTGTGTTACAAAAAAATCTAATTATACTTTTTTATTTATTCTTTTTTTTTTTTTTTTTTTGAGATGGAGTCTCCCTCAGTCGCCCAGGCTGGAGTACAGTGGAGCAATCTCGGCTCACTGCAAGCTCCGCCTCCTGGGTTCACGCCATTCTCCTGCCTCAGCCTCCAGAGTAGCTGGGACTACAGGCCCCCGCCACCACACCTGGCTAACTTTTTTGTATTTTTAGTAGAGACAGGGTTTCACTGTGTTAGCCAAGCTGGTCTTGATCTCCTTACCTTGTGATCTGCCCGTCTCAGCCTCCCAAAGTGCTGAGATTACAGGTGTGAGCCACGGTGCCCGGCCAGGTACCAGCTTTTTAAAAGAGTACTATAATGATATACAAGATAAATAAAAATAACAGTACCTTGGCCAGGTGCAGTGGCTCATGCCTGTAATCCAGTACTTTGGGAGGTCTGGAGTTTGAGACCACGCTGGGCATCTCGTGTGTGTGTGTGTGTGTGTGTGTGTGTATATTTTTTTTTTTTTACCCCAAGCATGGTGGCTCACACCTATTGTCCTAGCTACTGGGAGACTGTAGCAGGAGGATCACTTAGAACCCAGGACTGAAAGTTGCAAGAAGCTATGATCATACCATTGCACACCAGCCTGGGTGACAAAGCAAGACTCTGTCTCTAAAAAATTAAAAATGGCGGCACCTTTTGATTACATAATCTCATGACAATTTTTAAAAATTTATGAAATAGAGGAAGAAATTATTTATACAAAGAATAATAGTGATAATGGCTAGACATGTTAACTACCACCAATGTATACTGTAATATAAACATTACATGAACTATCATTTAATCCTTAAAATAACTGTTATCCTTCCCGTATGTAAGCGAGGAAACTGAAGCTCAGAGAGCAAATAACTAGTCTTTGGAAGTATCAGGATTCAGGCTCACTAGCACTTAGACCCTACATTTCCAAGGTCATAAGTGCTTTGAGGGCAGAATGAGCACAAGTGGAAATGCCCAGTAAGCACTGGAACTCAACAGAAAATCAGGGTTAGACGTAGGTATGAGCATCACTAGCACCTACCTGGTAAGTTCAGCTATGAAAGTGGAGACCACCCGGCCGGGCGCGGTGGCTCACGCTTGTAATCCCAGCACTTTGGGAGGCCGAGGCGGGCGGATCACGAGGTCAGGAGATCAAGGCTATCCTGGCTAACACAGTGAAACCCCGTCTCTACTAAAAAATACAAAAAATTAGCCGGGCGTGGTGGCTGGCGCCTGTAGTCCCAGCTACTCGGAGAGGCTGAGGCAGGAGAATGGCGTGAACCCGGGAGGCGGAGCTTGCAGTGAGCCGAGATTGCGCCACTGCACTCGAGCCTGGGCGACAGAGCGAGACTCCGTCTCAAAAAAAAAAAAAAAAAAAACAACAAAGTGGAGACCACCCAAGGAACAGTGTGGAAAATAAGGCTGGAGAACAAAATGTGAAAGTGGTCCGGAAGAAAATTAAGAGAGAGGCCAAGAATGGTAGGAAGAAAACCAGGAAAATATACTAACGCAGATCTTGTAAATTCTACAAAGAACAAAATGTGAAAGCGGCCCCGAAGAAAATTAAGAGAGGCCAAGAATGGTAGGAAGAAAACCAGGGGCCAGGCACGGTGGCTCACGCTTGTAATCCCAGCACTTTGGGAGGCCGAGGCGGGCGGATCCCGAGGTCAGGAGATCGACACCACAGTGAAACCCCGTCTCTACCAAAAATACAAAAAATTAGCCGGGCGTGGTGGCGGGCGCCTGGAGTCCCAGCTACTCTGGAGGCTGAGGCAGGAGAATGGCATGAACCCGGGAGGCGGAGCTTGTAGTGAGCCAAGATTGTGCCACTGCACTCCAGCCTGGGCGGCAGAGCGAGACTCCGTCTCAAAAAAAAAAAAGAAAACCAGGAAAATATAGTAACACAGACCTTGTAAATTCTACAAAGAAAACCTCCCTGGATTTTGCTGCCAGAAAGATTTAAGCAACCAACAATGCTTTGAAAACCACTGTACAGCTCATGTCTAAGCACTCAAAAAGAGGTGCTAGCTAATGTGGGCAAAGTGGAACCCTCATGTGCCACTGGGAGAATGTAAAATGGTGCAGTCATGGAAAACAGTATGGCAGCTCCTCAAAAAAGTAGAATGAGAGCTGCCATATGATCTAGCCATTCCACTTCTTGGTATATACCCTAAAGAACTGAGAGCAGAGACTTGAACAGATATTTATACACCCATGTTCATGGCAGCATCACTCTCAATGGCCAAAAGGCAGAGGCAATGTAGTGTCCATTGATGGATAAATGGATAACCAATGTTGTATATACATACAATGAAATATAAGTGAGACTTAAAGGAAATTCTAGTCAGGCGCAGTGGCTTATGCCTGAAATCCCAGCACTTTGGGAGGCCAAGGTGGAAGGATCAATTGAAGCCAGCCAAGACCAGCCTGGGCAACATAGCAAGACCTCAAAAAATAAAAATAAAACTTAGCCAGGCATGGTGGTGCACACCTACGGTTCCAGCTACTAGGGAGGTTGAGGTGGGAAGATCCGTTGAGCCCAGGAATATGAGGTTGCAGTGAGCTATGATCATGCCACTGTAGTCCAGCAACAGAGCAAGACTCTGTCTCTAAAAAATTTAAAAATAAAAAAAGAAAGGAAATTCGGACACATCCTATAACATGAGTAAAAAGACACTGTGCTTGAAACCAGTGATAAAAGGACAAATACTGTATGATGCAATTTAGACGAGGTACTTAGAGTAGTCAAATTCATGGAGACAGTAGAATGGCAGTTGCCAGGGTCTGGGCGGGAGCGGGAGTTAGTGTTTAATGCAAGCTTGTCCAACCTGTGGCCCAGGACAGCTCTGAATGAGGCCCAACACAAATTCATAAACTTTATTAAAACATTGAGTTTTTTGTGTGATTTTTTTTTTTAAGCTCATCAGCTATCGTTAGTGTTACTGTAATTTATGTTTGGCCCAAGGCAACTCTTCTTCCAATGTGGCCCAGGGAAGCCAAAAGATGATTTAATGGGTACTGTGTTTCAGTATGGGAAGATGAAAACCATTCAGGAGATGGATGATGGTGATGGTTGATCAACAATGTGGATGTATTTAATGCCACTGAACTGTACACTCCAAACAGTTAAAATGGTCTGGGACTGGTGGCTCACACCTATACTCCCTACACTTTAGGAGGCTGAAGTAGGAGGACTGCTTGAGCCCAGGAGTTCAGGACCAGCCTGGGCAACACAGCAACACCCATCTCTATAAAAAATAAAATTTTTAAAAAAATAGCTGGGCACAGTGGTGTCTGACTGTAGTCCTAGCTACTCAGGAGGCTGAGGTGGGAGGACCCTTGCACCTAGAAGATGATTGCACCACTGCACTCCGGCCTGGGCAACAGAGCAAGACTCTGTCTCACACACACACACACACACACAGCTAAAGACACTTAACCTTCTGGTTTAAACACTGAGACTCTGAAAAAAAAATTTTTAATAAAGACACTGAACAAGCATCAGAACCAGAGTCAAATATGGCTGCAATGGCAGAATTACCAAACCAGCAATTTTTTTTTTTTTTTGGGAGACAGGATCTCGCTTTCTCACCCAGGCTGGAGTGCAGTGACACAAACAAGGCTCACTGCAGCCTCGGCTTCCTAGGCTCAAGTGATCCTCCTGCCTCAGCCCCAAAAGTAGCTGGGACTACAGGTGTGTGCCACCACGCCCAGCTAATTTTTGTACTTTTTCTAGAGATGGGGTTTCATCATGTTGACCAGGTTGGTCTCGAATTCCTGAGTCAAGCAACCTGCCTGCCTCAGCCTCCCAAAGTGCTAAGATTACAGGCCATGCCCGGCTACTAGCAATTTTTTAAAAAGCATGATTAATATGCTAAAGGCTTTAGTGAAAAAGGCAGACAACAAGCAAGAACAAAAAAATAACAGAAGCAGAGATGGAAATTCTAAGAAATAATCAATTAGAAATGCTAGAGAAAAAGACACTGTAACAGAAATGAAGAATCCCTCTGTGGATCTATCAGTAGACTAAACACAGCTGAAGAAAGAATCTGAGCATTAGGATATGACAATAGAAACTTCTGTAACTGAAAAGGAAAGAGAAAAAATACAAAAGAAAAAAAAACAGAAAATATCCAAGAACTATGGGACAACTACAAAAGGTATAACATATGTGATGGCAATATCTGGAAAAAAGGGGAAAGCAGCAATATTTGAAGTAATAACGACGGAGATTTTTCCAAATTGTTGTCAGGCACCAAACCATAGATCCAGAAAGCTCAGGAAACAATGCCAATAAAAAGCCAAGCAATGACCTCCCCACTTACCCCCCACCAAAAAAAAAACACCACTGAGGAATATCATAGTCAAATGTCAGAAAATAAAAAAAAAAATCTTAAAAGAAATCAAAGTGGGGGGAACCTTACCTACAGGGTAGCAAAGGCAAGAATTACATCTAACTTCTCCTTAGAAACCATGCAAGCAGGAAAGAGTAGAATGAAATATTTATAGTACTGAGAGGGGGGAAAATAACACCAACCTAGAATTCTGCACCCTGCAAAAGTATCCTTCAAAGTGAAAGAGACAGACAAAATTGAGGGGATTTGTTTCCAGTAAACCTATGTTGCCAAAATTACTTCAGAGAGAAGGAGGATGATCCAAGTAGGAAACACAGATTAGAGTACTGGAGAGGGAATAAGTGAAGGTTCAAAAAAAATTGATTTTTCTTATTCTTAACAGTAGTTTGTTCAAAATAGTAACAATAACAATGTACTCGATTAAGTATGCTTCCTTATGTATTTATGTGTGCTTATGAATAAGTAAAATGAATGACAACAATGAGACAAGGAGGAGGAATCAGAAATATTTGTTATTACTGGTAAAGGCATACCTCGGAGATACTATAGGTTCAGTTCCAGACTATCACAAAAAAGCAAATGTCACAATAAAGTGAGTCACACGAACGTATTGTTTTCCCATATGCAAACATTATATTTGCACTATTAAGTGTGTAATACCATTATGTCTTTTAAAAAAAAGCACAGACTTTAATTATAAAGTATTTTACCAATAAAAAATGCTAATGAAGTGAGCACATGCAACTGGAAAAATGGCACTGATAGCCTGGCAAATACCTTCAATTTGTTCGTTAGAACACACACACACACACACACATACACACACACACAGTATCTGCAAAATGCAATAAAGTGAGCCACAATAAAATGAGGTATAATACCTGTATGTGTACTACCTCTGTAGTGTTATTTGAAAGTGGACATGGATTAACTGCAAATATATGTTGCAAACTCCAGTGTAACCCTTTAAAAGCCAAAAAAATAGTTTAACAAATATGCTAAGAAGATAAAAATGGAAATCATACAAAATGATCAATTAAAACCAAAAAAGACATAAAAAGTGTATGTGACAAAAGCAGGAACAAAAAAATATTTGGGAGGCCAAGGCAGGCGGATCCCAAGGTCAGGAGATCGAGACCATCCTGGCTAACACAGTGAAACCCCGTCTCTACTAAAAATACAAAAAAAATTAGCCAGGCGTGGTGGCGGACACCTGTAGTCCCAGCTGCTTGGGAGGCTGAGGCAGGAGAATGGCGTGAACCTGGGAGGCGGAGCTTGCAGTGAGCTGAGATCACGCCATTGCACTCCAGCCTGTGCGACAGAGTGAGACTCCGCCTCAAAAAAAAAAAAAAAAAAGGCAAAACCTGGAAAACAGCAATAAATATCACAGATACTAATCCAACTATATCAATAATCACATTAAAGGTCAATGGTCTAAATACACCAATTAAAAGAGCAATTTTCAGAATGTATCAAAAAATAAGACCCAACTATATGTTGTCTACAAGGAACCTAGCTGTTGCCACCTTCAAGATCAAGATGGCTGCGAGACTTGTTGCATTCCTCAAGAATGCCTGAGCCAATGTGTCCTTAACCATCACCAGCTTCTGTGATTCTGCCCCTACTCAGCCCCTACACCAAGTAGGCCATCATGATCAATCAGGACATACCCTACAACTACCCAGTGCCCCTTCTACATGATGAGAACATGCCTGATGTGTCCAGCCACCATCAGGACCCCCCAGGTGCTCCAGGGCCCAAGCTTGGAGTGGCTGAGAAAACTGTGAGCACCTCCATTGACAGGGAAGAAGCCGTTCCCCTGTGGATCCCAATAAAAATATAAAGACCAAAAATAAGAAAACAAAGCCACTTTAAATATAAAGACACACGTAGATCACAAGTAAAGGAATGGGGGGTTGGGCTCACACCTATAATCCCAACTCTTTGGGAGGCCAAGATAGGAGGACTGCTTGAGCCCAGGAGCTCAAGCCCAGGCTGGGAAACACAGCAAGACACAATCTGTACAAAAAAAAATTTTTTTTTAATTAGCCGGTTGTGGTGGCACACACTTGGAGGTTACACTGAGGTATCACTGTGCCACTGCACTGCAGCCTGGGCTATAGAGCGAGTCCCTGTTTAAAAAAAAAAAAGGAAAGGGATGGAAA
This sequence comes from Symphalangus syndactylus, assembly GCF_028878055.3. Lineage (NCBI taxonomy): Eukaryota > Metazoa > Chordata > Mammalia > Primates > Hylobatidae > Symphalangus > Symphalangus syndactylus. The sequence continues at coordinate 97,024,437 of NC_072423.2, read as the reverse complement.
AAGATGTATCATGTTAACTCTAATCAAAAGTTAACAAGAGTAGCTGTATTAATTGCAGATAAAGCAGACTTCATAACAAGAAAAGTTATCAAGGCTAAAGAGAGGTATTACATAATAATAAAGGAGGAAATATTCCAAGACATAACAATCCTTAATGTGTATTTGCCTAATAACAGTGTCAAAATACATGAGACAAAAACTGATAGAACAGCAAGGGAGGACAGATTAATCTACTATTATAGTTGGAAACTTCAACACCCCTGCATCAGAAATGGTCAAATCCAGGTCGGGCGCGGTGGCTCAAGCCTGTAATCCCAGCACTTTGGGAGGCCGAGGCGGGCGGATCACGAGGTCAGGAGATCGAGACCATCCTGGCTAACACGGTGAAACCCCGTCTCTACTAAAAAATACAAAAAAATTAGCCGGGCGTGTTGGCGGGCGCCTGTAGTCCCAGCTACTCGGAGAGGCTGAGGCAGGAGAATGGCGTGAGCCCGGGAGGCGGAGCTTGCAGTGAGCCGAGATGCGCCACTGCACTCCAGCCTGGGGGACAGAGCAAGACTCCGTCTCAAAAAAAAAAAAAAAAAAAGAAATGGTCAAATCCAGCAGGTAGAAAATCAGTAAGGACATGATGGAACTCAATAGCTGGACAGTAAGAAAATCAGTAAGGATGTGACGGAACTCAACTGGGTATAATTGACATCTATACATTATTTCAACAACAGCAGATTACAGAGTCTTCTCAAGTTCATATAGAACATTCACCAAGAGAGCCCACACTCTGAGTCTTAAAACACATAACAGAAATCATACAATGTACTATCAGACCACAATGAAATTAAACTAGAAATCAATAACAGAAAGATAACTGAAAAATCCCCAAATACCAGAAGATTAAATAACATATTTCTAAATAACATGGGAGTCAAAAAAGAAATCTCAAGAGAAAGTTGAAAGTATTTTTAACTAAACGAACTGAGATCGCGCCACTGCACTCCAGCCTGGGCGACAGAGCGAGACTCCGTCTCAAAAAAAAAAAAAAAAAAAAAATTTTTTTTTTTTTTTTTTGAGACAGTCTCGCTGTGTCGCCCAGGCTGGAGTGCAGTGGTGCAATCTACATTCACTGCAACCTCTGCCTCCCAGGTTCAGGCAATTCTCATGCCTCAGCCTCCCGAGTAGCTGGGATTACAGGCATGTGCCACCATGCCCGGCTAATTTTTGTCTTTTTAGTGGAGATAGGGTTTTGCCATGTTGGCCAGGCTGATCTCAAACTCCTGGCCTCAAGTGATCCACCCACCTCAGCTTCCCAAAGTGCTGGGATTACAGGTATGAGCCATCGCACCTGGCCTTGAAAAATACAATTTACCAAAACTTGTGGGATACAGCAAAAACAGTGTCTAGAAGGAAATTTATAGCATTGAGTAATACACTAAAAATGAAGATCCAGGACCAATAATCTAATCTTTTATCTTAGGAAACCAGCAAAAGTAGAGCAAATTAATTCCAAAGTAAGCATAAGAAAAGAAGAATTAGAGCAGAAATCAATGAAACTGAAAACAGGAAATCAAGAGAGAAAAAGACAAAAGGTGGTTTTCAGGAAGAACAATAAAATCAACGCAACTCTAGCCAGGCTGAGAAGAAAGAGAAATGAGAGAAGACACAAATTTCCAATACCAAAAATGAAAAATGACATTACTACAGATACCATGGGCATTAAAAGAATAAGGAAATATTATCAACTATTCTATGCTCAAAATTTTAATAACCTAAATGAAATGGAACAATTCCTTGAAAGAAACAATCTGCCAAAATGTACACAAAAAGAGATAATCTTAAGGGCCTATAAATTTAAAATTTGAATAATAACCTTCTAAAATAGAAAGTACTAGGCCCACATGGGTTCACTGGTGAATTCTACTGAATATTTAAGGAAAAAATTATACCAATTCTCTAAAATTGCTTTCCAGAAAATAGAAAGCAGCAGACGGAATACTTCTTTTTTTTTTTTTTTTTAAGACAGAGTCTTGCTCTGTTGCCCAGGCTGGAGTGCAGGGCACGATCTCAGCTCATTGCAAGCTCCGCCTCCCAGGTTCACGCCATTCTCCTGCCTCAGCCTCCAGAGTAGCTGGGACTTCAGGCTCCCGCCACCACACCCGGCTAATTTTTTGTATTTTTAATAGAGACGGGGTTTCACCATGTTAGCCAGGATGGTCTCGATCTCCTGACCTTGTGATCCGCCTGCCTCAGCCTCCCAAAGTGCTGGGATTACAGGTGCCAGCCACTGTGCCCGGCGGTCGCAGAAAGAATACTTTCCAATTCATTCTATGAGGTCAGCATAACCATAATACCAAAATCAGACAAGGACACTACAAGGCAAGTACAAATCAGCATCTCTCATGAACACAGATATAAAAATTCTCAACAAAATATGGGAAAACTGAATCAATATATAAAAATAATTATATATAAAAAGCATTATATATTAAAAAAATTATATACCACAACCAAATATTTATCCCATATGTAAGGCTGCTTTAATTTTTTTTTTGAGACTCTTTTTTGAGTCTCAAAAAATTAGGCATAGCTTTTTTCTTTTTTCTTGTATTTTTAGTTAAGAAGTGTTTTCACTGTGTTACTCAGGCTGGTCTCACACTCCTGGCCTCAAGTGATCCGTCTGCCTCGGCCTCCCAAAGTGTTGAGATTACAGGTGTGAGCCACTGTGCCCAGACAAGGCTGCTTTAATAATCAAAACTCTTTTGCCGGGCATGACGGCGCACGCCTGTAGTCCCTGCTACTTGGGAGGCTAAGACAGGAGGATTGCTTAAGCTCAGGAGGCCAAGGCTGCAGTGAGCCAACATCATCCCACTGCACTCCAGCCTAGGTGACAAAGTGAGACTCTTGTTTCAAAATAAATAATTTTTTAAATCAATTAATATGACCCATCACATCAGTAGGTTCAAGAAGACTCACACGATCACATCAACAGATGCAGAAAAGGCGATACCTGTTCATAATTTCAAAAAACACTCAGAAAACTAGGAATAGTAAGAAGCTTCCACAACTTGATAAACAACATCTATCAAAAACCTACAACTATCATCATAATTGATGGTAAGAAATTAAAGCTTTCCCACTAAGATCAGGAAGCAGGCAAAGATGTTCCCTCTCATCATCCTTTTCCATCATATCATACTGGAAGTCCTAGCTAATTCAATAAGAAAAGGAAATAAAAAGTATACAGATTGGAAAGGATAAAATAAAACTGTCTTTGTTGACAGACAACATGATGGAGAAAATCTGAAGGAATTGAAAAAAAAAAAAAAGTCCTGGAACTAATAAGCCATTATACCAAGGTTACAGGCTACAAGGTTAATATACAAACATCAATTGCTTTCCTATACACCTGCAAGGAACAAGTGGAATTTGAAAATGAAAAAAAAATTATTTATATTAACATATCCAAAAAATTAAATACTTAGGTATAAAAGAAAATATGTACAAGATCTATATAAGGAAAACTATAAAACTCTGTGACAGATCCCAAAGAAGAACTAAACAAATGAAGAGATATTCCATGTTTATGGATAAGAAGGTTCAATATTGTCATGATATCAGTTCTGCCTAACTTGATCTACAGATTCAATGCAATCCTGATCAAAATCTGACAACACATTTGATAATCAATTATTATCCAAAAATATATAAAGAAGGCTGGGCGCTGTGGCTCATGCCTGTAATCTCAGCACATTGGGAGGCCGAGGTGGGTGGATCACCTGAGGTCAGGAGTTTGGGACCAGCCTGACCAATACGGTGAAACCTCATCTCTACTAAAACACAAAAATTAGCTGGGCGTGGTGGCGGGCACCTGTAATCTCAGCTACTCCAGAGGCTGAGGCAGGAAAATTGCTTGAACTCAGGAGGCAGAGGTTGCAGTGAGCCGAGACTGTGCCATTACACTCCACCCTGGGCAACAAGAGCGAAACTCTGTCTCAAAATACGTATATTATATATATTTTATATATATAAATATATTTTATATATAAAGACACTTAAAACTCAAAAAAATGAACAACCTGATTAAAAAATGGACAAAAGACCTGAGCAAACATTACAGACAGCAAGTAAGCATTTGAAAACATGTTCAACATCATACATCATTAAGGAACTGCAAATTAAAGCAACAATGAGATAGCACAACACATCCATTAAAATGGCCAAACCCAAGACACATCACCAAACACTGGCAAGAATGTGGGGCAAGAGGAACTCTCATTCATTGCTGGTACGAATATAAAATGGTACAGCCACTGTGGAATACAATTTGGCAGTTTCTTCCAAACAGTAAACATACTCTTTCTGTACAATACAGCAATCATACTCCTCGGTATCTGCCCAAGTAAAGTGAAAAACTTACGTCCACACAAAAACCTGCACGCGGATATTTACAGTATCTTTATCCACAATTGCCAAAATTGGGAAGCAACCAAGATATCTTTCAAGTAGGTGAATGAATAAATTTTGGTACATCCAGACAATGGAATATTATTCAGCACTAAAAAGGAATGGAATATTATTCAGCACTAAAAAGCCATGAAAAGACATGAAGAAAACTTAATGCACATTATCACGTGAAAGAGGCCAATATGAAAAGGCTACATAAACAATGTATGACATTCTGGAAAAGACAAAGCTATGCAGACAGTAAAAGGATTAGTGGTCACCAGAGGTTACAGGGAGGTGAGGATGAACAGATGAGGCACAGAGGATCTACAGGGCAGTGAAACTATTCTGTATGATACTACAATGGTGGCTACATGTCCTTATACATTTTTCAAAACTTACAGAATATGACTGGGCGCAGTGGCTCACGCCTGTAATCCCAGCACTTTGGGAGACCAAGGAAGGCAGATCACCTGAAGTCAGGAGTTTGAGACCAGCCTGGCCAACATGGTGAAACCCCGTCTCTACTAAAAATACAAAAGTTAGCCAGTCTGGTGGCAAGTGCCTGTAATTCCAGCTACTCAGGAGGCTGAGGCAGGGCAATCACTTGAACCCAAGAGGCGGAGGTTACAGTGAGCCAAGATCACACCACTGCACTCCAGCCTAAAAAATTTATAGAATGTGTAACACCAAGAGTAAACCCTAATGTAAAGTATGGACTTTGGATGATAATGTGTTGGTGTAGGTTCATCAACTCTAACAAATGCACCATTCTCCTGAGGGATGTTATTGCAGAAGTGTGGGGACAGGAGTATATGGGAACTCTCCTCCATATTTTTTGCTCAATTTTGCTGGGAACTTTTTTTAACATGGTGAAAATGCAAACTTTATGTTATGTATTTTCCCACAATTTTAAAAGATTTGCTAAATAATTGGTCATTTATAGAATTTAAAAGCAATGTCATATCTCATTTTGAAAGGAGGTAAACAAAATACATTTCTAAGAAAAGTTTTCTTCCCTTTGCTTAAACATTTGTACTTTACTTGCAAAGACAAAAAAGCAAAATAACTCAGCTTGTAACAGCGTTTTATTTCTGCACTAAACAATGTAATTCTAAAAGTTTCTAAGAACAAAGAACTTTATTACATTGAGCCAGGCGCGGTGGCTCACGCTTGTAATCCCAGCACTTTGGGAGGCCGAGGCGGGCGGATCACGAGGTCAGGAGATCGAGACCACGGTGAAACCCCGTCTCTACTAAAAAAAATACAAAAAATTAGCCGGGCGTGGTAGCGGGCGCCTGTAGTCCCAGCTACTCGGAGAGGCTGAGGCAGGAGAATGGCGTGAACCCTGGAGGCGGAGCTTGCAGTGAGCCGAGATTGCGCCACTGCACTCCAGGCTGGGCGACAGAGTGAGACTCCGTCTCAAAAAAAAAAAAAAAAAAAAAAAAGAACTTTATTACATTGAACTAAAGGAGAGGCTGAGGCAGGAGAATGGCGTGAACCCTGGAGGCGGAGCTTGCAGTGAGCCGAGATTGCGCCACTGCACTCCAGCCTGGGCGACAGAGCGAGACTCCGTCTCAAAAAAAAAAAAAAAAAAAAAGAACTTTATTACATTGAACTAAAAGCCAGCTGAATTGTTTGTGATAATAACAAAATCTTAAGACCCTTGATATGGGAAATGGCTATAAAGTATACCCCTAGTATGCAGCTATTAGAAAGAGGTAGACCTATTAGTACTACCAGGGACTCAGTGAAAAGAGATGAAGGAAAAAAGAATGGCACAATAGTATGGTGCTATTGTATTTATATAAAACACACATACCCAGCAAATACATGCAAATATACAGAAAAAAAATCAAGAAAGGAGACACAAAACCAGTAACAACAGAAGATGGAAAAGGATTTGGAAAAGGTGATCAGAATGGATTTTAGCCTTCTCTATAATTTTTTTCAAAATAAATATCACATATTAATTTTTTTAAAAAACTAAGACTTTCTATCCCAAACCAAAAAAACAAAGTCAGTTGAATAAAAAAGTTTACAATATCCTACCTTTACAGTCAAGACTTCAAAACCAAAGCCAGAGTCCATAAAATAGGCTACTATTCATTAACATTTAACCACTTATTCTGTGTAAGTTTAGGACTTCTACACTAGAAAACTTGCAAAAACAAAACACTCCACAATTTCAAATTACCCAAAGTCATTTCCTATGGGAAAGGGGGGAAATTTCTTTTTTTTTTTTTGGCAGTCTCACTTTGTTGCCCAGGCTGGAATGCACTGGCATGATCTTGGCTCACTGCAACCTCTGCCTCCCGGGTTCAAGTGATTTTCCTGCCTCAGCCTCCTGAGTAGCTGGGATTACAGGCGCCCACTACCACGTTTGGCTAATTTTTGGTTTTTGTTTTGTTTTGTTTGGAGAGATGAGGTTTCACCATGTTGGCTAGGCTGGTCTTGAACTCCTGACCTCAGGTGATCTGCTTGCCTCAGCCTCCCAAAGTGATAAGTGCTGGGACTACAGGCATGAGCCACCGCACCCGGCCAGGATAATTTTAGTATGATTCTCATTTTACATGTGAAGAAACTGGAGCTTAGAAAGGTGAGATAATTTGCCCAAGGTCAGACAGCTAGTCAGTGGTCACACCAAATTTCTATCCCACTTCTGACCACCTTAATGACCCTCTTCCTAACCACTATGGCCAGACCGCCTCCCTGCTTCCCAGCTGCTTCATCTTAAGATGACTACCTTACACTCATCTAGAAGGAATAAAGAGTTAAAAGTAACACATGTAGCTAGCTAGCTTGCTTCCTTCCTTCCTTCCTTCCTTCCTTCCTTCCTTCCTTCCTTCCTTCCTTTCTTTCTTTCTTCCTCTCTCTCTTTCTTTCTTTCTTTCTTTCCCTCTCTGGCCCAGGCTACAATCTACTCAGCTTGCTGCTGCCCGCGCCGCGGACTGCCTGGGACTGCCAGCGCGCGCCACCGCTGCCTGCCTTTTCTCCTTTGGATGCAGGCACGCGTTCGCCATCTTGGCCACGCTGGTCGCCAGCTCCTGACGCCGAGTGCTCTGCCCGCCTCAGCCTCCCGAGGTACTGGGACTACAGACGGAGTCTCGCTCACCCAGTGCTCGGTGTTGCCCGGGCTGGAGTGCGGTGGCGTGGTCTGGCCTCGCGGCAGCCTCTACCCCCCGGCCGCCTGCCTTGGCCTGCCAGGGTGCTGGGATTGCAACCCCTGCCCGGCCGCCGCCCCATCTGGAAGGTGGGGAGCGCCTCTGCCCGGCCACCCACCGTCTGGGAAGTGAGGAGCGCCTCTGCCGGACCACCCACCGCCTGGGAAGTGAGGAGCGCCTCTGCCCGGCCACCCACCGTCTGGGAAGTGAGGAGCGCCTCTGCCCGGCCGCCCCGTCTGGGAAGTGAGGAGCGCCTCTGCCCGGCCACCCACCGTCTGGGAAGTGAGGAGCACCTCTGCCCGGCCACCCACCGTCTGGGAAGTGAGGAGCGCCTCTGCCCGGCCACCCACCGTCTGGGAAGTGAGGAGCGCCTCTGCCCGGCACCCACCGTCTGGGAAGTGAGGAGCGCCTCTGCCCGGCCACCCACCGTCTGGGAAGTGAGGAGCGCCTCTGCCGGACCACCCACCGCCTGGGAAGTGAGGAGCGCCTCTGCCCGGCCGCCCCGTCTGGGAAGTGAGGAGCGCCTCTGCCGGACCACCCATCGTCTGGGAAGTGAGGAGCGCCTCTGCCCGGCCACCCTGTCTGGGAAGTGAGGAGTGCCTCTGCCCGGCCGCCCCGTCTGGGAAGTGAGGAGCGCCTCTGCCCGGCCACCCATCATCTGGGAAGTGAGGAGCGCCTCTGCCCGGCCTCCCATCGTCTGGGAGGTGAGGAGCGCCTCTGCCCGGCCGCCCCCGTCCGGGAAGAAGTGAGGAGCGCCTCTGCCCGGCCGCCCCGTCTGGGAAGTGAGGAGCGCCTCTGCCCGGCCGCCCCGTCCGGGAAGAAATGAGGAGCGCCTCTGCCCGGGCGCCCCATCCGGGAAGAAGTGAGGAGCGCCTCTGCCCGGCCGCCCCATCCAGGAAGAAGTGAGGAGCGCCTCTGCCCGGCCACCCATCGTCTGGGAAGTGAGGAGCGCCTCTGCCCGGCCACCCACCGTCTGGGAAGTGAGGAGCGCCTCTGCCCGGCCGCCCCGTCTGGGAAGTGAGGAGCGCCTCTGCCCGGCCGCCCCGTCTGGTAAGTGAGGAGTGCCTCTGCCCGGCCGCCCCGTCTGGGAAGTGAGCAGCGCCTCTGCCCGGCCACCCCGTCCGGGAAGAAGTGAGGAGCGCCTCTGCCCGGCCGCCCCGTCCGGGAAGAAGTGAGGGGCGCCTCTGCCCGGCCGCCCCGTCCGGGAAGAAGTGAGGGGCGCCTCTGCCCGGCCGCCCCGTCCGGGAAGAAGTGAGGGGCGCCTCTGCCCGGCCGCCCCGTCGGGAAGAAGTGAGGAGCGCCTCTGCCCGGCCGCCCCGTCCGGGAAGAAGTGAGGAGCGCCTCTGCCCGGCCGCCCCGTCTGGGAGGTGAGGAGCGCCTCTGCCCGGCCACCCATCGTCTGGGAGGTGAGGAGCGCCTCTGCCCGGCCACCCATCGTCTGGAAAGTGAGGCGCGCCTCTGCCCGGCTGCCCCATCTGGGAAGTGAGGAGTGCCTCTGCCCGGCCACCCATCGTCTGGGAGGTGAGGAGCGCCTCTGCCCGGCCGCCCATCGTCTGGGAAGTGAGGAGCGCCTCTGCCCGGCCACCTATCGTCTGGGAAGAAGTGAGGAGCGTCTCTGCCTGGCCGCCCCGTCTGGGAAGTGAGGAGCCCCTCTGCCCGGCCGCCCCGTGTCTGGGTAGAAGTGAGGAGCTCCTCTGCCTGGCCGCTCCGTCTGGGAGGTCTACCACGGAGGCCAGAAGCAATGTGGGGGCTGGACGTGGTGGCTCACGCCTGTGGTCCCGGCACTCTGGGGGGAGAGGCGGGTTGATCACTTCGGACTAGGAGTTCGAGACCAGTCTGGCCAACTTGGCGAAACATGAAGAATACAACAGACAAACCAACCAACCAACTCAATGACAACAAAACAGGTCTACCCTGGAGTCATACTCTAATTTTTTCTATTTTCCTCCCTTTCTGATCCTTTATCCCACTTTCTTTTTCTTCCTCTTCCTTCTCCCTCTTCTTTGTCAAATAGAGGATTGAGTTATTATCACTGATCCATATAAAGTCCCTCTCTCATTTATTTTAACTCCCACCCCCATTTCTATTCCCCGACTTCCCATGTGCAACCTTCCTAATATGTTTGATACGCATCTTTTTGTTTGTATGTATTTTTAGAAAATGTTTATTGTTTTTGTATGCAAAAAAAATTAATAAAAAAAAAAAAAGTAACACATGTAAAGAATCAAGCGCAAGTGACAATTTAAAAGCAGGCACTCAGCAAGCAAAATAAAGACACACCTACCTCCTGCAAGTGGAGGTAAGTAAGCACGGCAGGCTGCTGAAGGTTTACACTAACCACAAGGCACTTTACTAGTAACTGCTACCAAGAACTGAAAAATGTTAGGCCTGACAATATGGTAAACAGAGGGAATGCACTCTACTTTCTTTTAGAGATAGATACAGACATGCCCAGTAATATTTATCTTTAATCCTCACAACAATTCTGCTAAACCAGCTCTCTCTCTCTAACCCATGTCCTCTACAATCCTTTCTCATTCTTTTCTCATAACCCTGAAAGATTATCAAGCTTGGCTCTTTGAAGTTTGATGAAGTTACATTGCCTATGCATTTCGAACTCCTTGGCTCCACTGAAAATCACTAAGGTCGTATTCAAGGCAGTTAGTTCTTAACCCTATGCTTCTGGGATCAGCAGTGTGCTCCTGCTGCCACCAAAGCCCCTAACCCTCCTCAATGAAGGCCATGGCAGAGGCAGAGACAGGACCAGAACTGACAGGATCTGCCACTAGAGTGTCACAAAATGAACTCCAGTACTAGCCCCAGCCTACGTGTCATTATGTCCCTCCATGGCTCTTGTTTCTGATTGCCTCTTTTTAATTGATTGGTCAAAGTAAGGCTTTTAATTTTTTTTATGTATAAAATAGTCCCTACCCCTCTCTTGGGATAGGCCATGTATTATAAATGCTAAACTCTACTCTCTTCCTTCCTCAAGACAGATTTGGCTCATAATCTATTTTGATCCACATCCCTTTTTCCAGATTGTTTTTAATGTTCTGTACTTGGCTGGAGTCAATGTTAACATTTTCTAGCAAGCAAATGATCCCATTTCAAAATGGTAATTATCCTTGAAATCATTCCCATTTCTGGATATAAAAAATGAGCTAACTAATGTAAAAGAGTTGAAAATCTCTAAGAAATTCCTGAAATTGACACAAGAACACTCCATATTGAAGGAGGGGGAAAAATATATATTTGCTAACTCTCAGCAAAATGAAAATCCCCTATTGTAATTTTTTAAATATTTTGAATACTAACTGACACTTATTCAAAACACGTATCTCGTACTTGGTTATTTGGACGTATAGAGACACCAAAAGAATAATCCAAAATAGCAGATAATACCAGCAACCTAAAAATAAAGCAAAACAAACATTTGCTGGACTGGCCAACATGAGGAGCACTTTAAGCCCAGAATATGTAAAAATCCTGGACACAATATTAAAGCACCTCTTTAAATGCAAAAATATCACATATTAATTTTTTTAAAAAACTAAGACTGATAAAGTTTTTTAAAAACTAGGCTGATAAAAACAAGAAAATTCTCACAGCTACCTCCATCCCTGCCCTAGAAGTTTGTTTCACTAGATGCTAAGTTCTACCAAGGTACAGAATATTATCTATTCTGTTCTTTGGTAAATACCAAGTGCCCAGACAGTGTCTGGTACAGAAGAGCTCAATAAATATTTGTTGAACATTGACTACAAATGTACTGAGGGCATTTGGCCATTCTCGTCAAATTTCAGAGCATGGCAGACAAAGATTGGTTGCCACAAAATCAAAAACAGCAAACACAAGAGGAAATAAGTTTTCAGAAAGAAACATCAAAAGATCAGAGCAGAAAAGCATGCAACCACTAGTATTACCTACAAAATACACGGTCCGTATAGCTGAAACAACACATTATAGAAAATATACTAAATATAAGATCTAAACAGAGTACTAGAAAGAGATAACTGAAAAAGCAGGTGAGAAATATCAAAGCAAAAATGGCTGAGAATTTTTTTTTAATTGAAGAAATATATCAGGCCAGGCACGATAACTCACCCCTGTAATCCCAGCACTTTGGGAGGCCAAGGCAGGATAATCACTTGAGCCTAGGAGAACAGCCTGGTCAACATAGCAAAACCCTGTTCATAAAAAAATACAAAAATTAGCCAGGTGTGGTGGCTTGCACCTGTAGTTCCAGCTACTCGGGAGGCTGAGGTGGGAGGATCACATGAGTCCAGGTGTCCGAGGCTACACTGAGCCAGGATAGCACCACCGCACTCCAGCCTGGGCAATAGAGCAAGGACCTGTCTCAAAAAAAAAGAAACCAACCCTCAGGCAGAGAAAGGATAAGAAATAAGAACTCTACATAAATAATTCTTAGTGAAATTGAAGAATAAGGAGGAAAAAAAGACTTTAAAAAAATGAAAGAAAGAGGTTAGAAGCTAGAGATGACCTGCAGAGAAACGACTGGCATCTAACTTATCACTCTCAATACCAGCAATGGAAAAAGAAGATGAAAGTGCTGGCAAAGTGCTAAGGGAAAACAATCATCAAGCCAGAACTGGATATGAGGCAAAACAATCTTTTAAGAATGACAATATAAAAGTATAAGTTGAGCGTCCCTCAACAAACAATCCAAAATCAGAAATGCTCCAAAATCCGGCCGGGCGCGGTGGCTCACGCTTGTAATCCCAGCACTTTGGGAGGCCAAGGCGGGCGGATCACGAGGTCAGGAGATTGACACCACGGTGAAACCCCTCTCTACTAAAAATACAAAAAAATTAGCCGGGCGTGGTGGCGGGCGCCTGTAGTCCCAGCTACTCGGAGAGGCTGAGGCAGGAGAATGGTGTGAACCCGGGAGGCGGAACTTGCAGTGAGCCGAGATCGCGCCACTGCACTCCAGCCTGGGTGACAGAGCAAGACTCCGTCTCAAAAAAAAAAAAAAAAGAAATGCTCCAAAATCCAAACATTTTTAATATCACAAGTAAAAAATTCCACCTCGACCTCATGTGACAGACCACAGTCAAAATGCAGGCACACAACACAGTTTATTCCGCGTCTCCAAGGGGAAAAAGACCCTCCCAGCCCCCTGCATCTGCTGCTGTTTAATAGCGGTTACAGGTATTCCGGTGATACAACTATGCTGCTCAGTTACCCTCTACGCATTATTTTTTAATTGTATTAATGGTATGCCATATCCCTTACTGTTAAGCACTTACATGTGAATAATCGTAAGAAAATGATTGATTACTGAAAGCCTATAAATTCATGTCAGGAACAATAGTGATGCCTAGCAACCACAGATTGTCAACATGGATGGCTGAGATAGTGACACCTTTGCTTTCTGATGGTTCAATGTATACAAACTTCTTTCATATATGAAAATATTGTATAAAATTACGTTCAGACAGGCCGGGCATGGTGGCTCACGCCTGTAATCCCAGCACTTTGGGAGGCTGAGATGGGTGGATCACAAGGTCAGGAGATCAAGACCATCCTGGCCAACATCGTGAAACCCCCGTCTCTGCTGAAGACATAAAAATTAACTGGGCATGGTGGCGCACGCCTGTAGTCTCAGCTACTCCGGAGGCTGAGGCAGGAGAATCACTTGAACCCGGGAGGCAGAGGCTGCAGTAAGCTGAGATCACACCACTGCACTCCAGCCTGGGCGACAGAGCAAGACTCCGTCTCAAAAAAAAAAAAAAATTACCAAGTGCACTAACTCATCAGTTGAGAGTCAAATTATAAACTATAATTTAGCTGTGTAGGGCTTTCAAAAGGCACGCCTAAAACATTAAGGCCACAAAAGAGCTTGAAAGTAAAAGGGCAGAAAAAGATATATAAGGTAAACAGTAACCAAAAGTCACTTGTCATAGTTACATAACACCTTGACAAAAGATACTTAAGTTTTCGGCCTATATATATATATATATATATATACTTTAGTGGGAAAATATTCATAGAAACAAAGATTTACAGAATGACAAATTGTGCAAGTCACAGGCAACTTTAAAATTCTTAAACTTGGTTGGGCAAGGGGGCTCACACCTCTAAATCTCAACACTTTGGGAGGCCAAAGTGGGAGGACTGCTTGAGCCCAGGAGTTAAAAGATCAGCTTGGGCCAGGCGCGGCAGCTCACGCCTGTAATCCCAGAACTTTGGAAGGCTGAGGCAGGTGTATCATGAGGTCAGGAGTTCGAGACCAGCCAGGCGAACATGGTAAAACCCCATCTCTACTAAAAGTACAAAAATTAGCCAGGTATGGTGGTGGGTGCCTGTAATCCCAGCTACTTGGGAGGCTGAGGCAGGAGAATCGCTTGAAACCGGAAGGCGGAGGTTGCAGTGAGCCAAGATCATGCCACTGCATTCCAGCCTGGGCGAAAGAGCAAAATTCTGTCTCAAGAAAAAAAAAAAAAAGACCAGCCTCGGAAACACAGTGAGCCTGTCTCTACACACACAAAAAAATCTAAACTTTACAGATGCAAAGCAAAAACTGTGTGCTACAGAATCTGACAAATCCCATCATAGAAGGTACAGAACCTCCTCAACTTACCATGGGGCTGGTTATGTCCCAATAAATCGATTGTTAAGTTGGAAATTTTATATATATATATATATTTTTTTTTTTTAAAGAGACAATGTCTCTCTCTGTGTCTCAGGCTGGAGTGCAGTGGCGCAATCACAGCTTATTACAGCCTCAACCTCTTGGGCTCAAGCAGATCTTCCCACCTCAGTCTCCTGAGTAGCTGGGACTCCAGACACACGCTGCCATACCAACCTAATTTTTTAAATTTTATGTAGAGATGGAGTCTCCCTATGTTGCACAGGCTGGTCTCAAACTCCTGGACTCAAGCAGTCGATCCTCCCACCTCAGACTCCCAAAGTGTCAGGATAACAGGCATAAGCCACCGCACCTGGATGAAAATGAATTTAATACCCTGATAAATTCATCACAGAGCTGAAAAAGCATAAATTGAGCCATCATGAAGTCCAGATGCTCTTCAACTTACAATGGGGTTATGTCCCAATAAGTCTATCATAAAGTGGAAAAATCCTAAGTCAAACTATCACAAGTCAGGGACATCCAGTGTTGTATTCTAACACCCACCCCCATCCCCCACCAACTAACAGAACAAGCAGAAAAAAATTAAGGATACTAGTTTGAACAGAGATGGAAAAGCCTCACCTTATAATTGGAAATACACATTCTTTTAAACACACATAGAATACTGATGAAAATCTGCACAAACTAAAACTAGTCTCAACAAATTTCAAAGAGTCAAAATCACATTAAACCACATTTTTTTAACACTTTTATTTTTTATTATTTTTTTATTTTTAAGAAACAGTCTCTTAGCCGGGCGTGGTGGCAGGCACCTGTAGTCCAAGCTACTCGAGAGGCTGAGGCGGAGAATGGCGTGAACCCGGGAGGCGGAGCTTGCAGTGAGCCAAGATTGCGCCACTGCACTCCAGCCCGGGCGACAGCGAGACTCCGTCTCAAAAAAAAAAAAAAAAAAAAAGAAACGGTCTCACTGTCACCCAGGCTGGAGTACAGTGGTGCAATCATAGCTCACTACTGCAGCCTCGAAGTCCTGGGCTCAAGCGATCCTCCCACCTCAGCCTCCTGAGTAGCTGTGACTACAGGCACAAACCACCACGCCCAGTTAATTAAAAAAATATATATATGTAGAGCTGGGGTCTCACTATGTTGTCCAGGCTGGTCTCAAACTCCTGGGCTCAAGCATTCTCCTGCCTAGGCTTTACAAAGTGCTGGGAATGCAGGTGTGAGCCATCATACCAGCCCTAGTAACACAACTTAAATTTGTCATCAATAACAAAGATTTTAAAAAGATAAATATGCCAAGATTTGAAATCATAATGAAAATTTGAATATATTCAGAATTAAAGACAAAAATTATACATAGCAAAACTTATAGCATATAGCTAAAGTGGTGCTTAAAAGGAAATTACTACTTTATTTAGATATGTATGTACATGTAAGTATATAAAAAGGTTGAAAATTAATGACCTAAACATACTGTTTAAGAAGTTAAATATTGGTGATTAATTACAAATATGATAGAGATGCAAAAGATAGTAAGTCAGAATTTTATGCCGATATATTTGAAAATACAGACAAGAATAAACAAACTTTTTAACATAAACTACCAAATGTGACTCAGGAAAAAAACAAAGATTTTAATAATCCTATAAATATTAAAACATCCAAATAAGTAATTTAAAAATCTGAGAAAACACCAGGCCCCAATGGTCTTACCGGCAAGGCTTACCAAACCTTCCAGGAACAGTTAATTCCCTTTTACATAAACTCTCAAGACAACAAAAATAAGAAAATACTAGTTTGTTTTATTAGATTAGAATAATCTTGATAACAGAACTCATCCAGGTTCATATAAAAAAAGGCAAATTACAGGCCAATCTCACCATGAACATGGACACATAAATCATAAGGCATTAGGTAAGTTAAAAACAGGAAAAATACAGCATTTCTTTTTTGCAAAAAGAGCAAGGACAAAAGATTTAAGTGAGCTTTCCTCTAAATAAGATATACAAATAGCCAATAAGATATTTAAAAGATAATCAGGCTGGACGCAGTGGCACATGCCTGTAATCCCAACACTTTGAAAGGCCAAGGTGGGTGGACTGCTTGAAGCCAGAAGTTCGAGACTAGCCTAGGCAACAAAGCAAGACCCCTGTCTCTACAAAAATAGTAAAAATTAGCCAGGCATGGTGGTGTGTGCTTGTAGTCCCAGCTACTCGGGAGGCTGAAGCGAGAGGATTCCTTGAGCCCAGGAGTTCGAAGCTGTAGTAAGCTATGATCACGCCACAGTGCACTTCAGCCTAGGTGACAGAGCAAGACCTTGTCTCAAAAAAAAAAAAAAAGGTAATTGCTTTTTAACATGCAAATAGCCAAAAAGCTATATAAAAAGACACTCATCAGCATTAGCCATAAGGAAAAGGCAAATCTTCAAAATGTTAAAGTTACCACATTATCCAACAATTCCACTCCTACGTATACACCAAGAGAAATAAAACCATGTCTACCCAAAGACTTGTATGCAAATATTCACAAGTATTACTCACAATAGCCAAAAAGTAGAAATCCAGTAATAAAGAGACAAAAATAAACAAGGCAGAGTGTTCTTCCTATTCTTTCACTTAACAATCAACACAGGATACTTATGTGACCACACATCAAGCAATCAGTTCTGCAGCAGACGCCAGGTGGGTGTCCTCCAATTCAATTCCAACACCATCTACCTGGAGATAGAGTCAGATCCCACAGGGTGAGGACTCAGTCCCACAAGACTGCCCTCGACTTGTGACGCCAATCACAAGCTCCAGGTTGTTTTACCTGTGCTTCTCCCCCAACAGCTATAAACTGGGGTTCCCATAACCCACTCCTTGGGTTTGATTAATTTGCTAGAGTGGCTTACAGAACTTAGGGAAACAAGTTTACCAGTTTATTATAAACGATATTACAAAGGATACAGATGGAGAGATGCGCATGGCAAGGTAAGAGGGGAGGGGCTCAGAGCTTCCATGCCCTCTATGGGCACACCACCCTCCAAGAACCTCCATGTGTTCTAGAAGTTTCTAGAACCCAGTCTTTCTAGGTTTTTATGGCAGTGACATTACTTGGGCACAACTGATTATATCATTGGCAGTTGATCAATTCAATGTTCAGCAAATCTCCTCTCACTGAAGGCTGAGGGTGGAGCTGAAAGTCCCAACCACCTTGTACCCATTGGACTATTCTGGACATTTCTTATTAATAGAATCATACAATATGTTGTCTTTTGTGACTAGCTTCTTTCAACTTAGCATGTTTTCAAGTTTCATCCATGTTTTAGCATGTATCAGTATCAGTCCTTCATTCTTTTTAGTTGCTGAATAGTGTTCAATTGTATGGATATACCACATTTTATTTATCCATTCATCAGTTGATGGACATTTGTCCATCATGGCTAGGTCTTTCCAGTGACCAGCCCCTAACCTCAAGCTACCTAGGTCAGCTAGCCATCAGTCAACTCATACGCATACAAAAAGACACTTATCGTTTTGGAAAGCCCAAAGATTTTAGGAGCTGTATGCCCAGAAACTATGCCAAGGATGAAAATCAAATATATATTTCACAGGAAACAAATGTCCATCAACTGATGAATGGATAAATAAAATGTGGTATATCCATACAATTGAACACTATTCAGCAACTAAAAAGAATGAAGGACTGATACTGATACATGCTAAAACATGGATGAAACTTGAAAACATGCTAAGTTGAAAGAAGCTAGTCACAAAAGACAACATATTGTATGATTCTATTAATAAGAAATGTCCAGAATAGTCCAATGGGTACAAGGTGGTTTTGTTGTCGTTGAGGGGGTGACAAAAATGTTACAAAGTTAGATTGCGGTGATGATTGCACAGTTCTGTGAATATATTAAAATCTACTCAGTTGTGCACTTTAAATTGATCAACTGAATAGTATATGAATTACCTCTCAATAACGTTGTCATTAAAAAAAAAAACAAAAAACCCTGAGATGTAAGTTTACATCCACCAAACTTGCAAATATTAAAGTCTGACAATACCAAGGGCTGGCAAGGATGTAGGACAGTGCTGGTAGTGAAGTAAAGAGGTACAATCATTTTGGAAAACAATTTGCACCATCTAGTAAAGTTGAAGATGTACATGTCCCACTACCCTGCAATTCTCTACGTGGCTGGTACCTTGGAGAAATGCATCTGCACTTGTTTAAGGCAGCATTCCTTCTTACTAGAAACAATTCTATTCTCCAATGGCAGGACAAAGAAGAAAATGAGACATACTCAGTCTGCAATATAACAGAGAAGTGAAGAGGGTTAAACCACAACCACACGCAACAATGTGGGCAAACCTCTCCGTCTGCACGCCTTCCCTTCCCAGCTTTACCACCACGTCCCACCAACATCATCACTCCCTGGCCTCTCTCTTGCTTTGCTATTTCTGATTAGGAAAACCACAACCCCAGTTAAATGAGGCAATGCCTACTCTCCTTCCAGGAAAAATAACAAATCTTGCTGTCTTCACTGAAACTCAGGACTGCTACCCTCAGGTAGGCCACTCCATTCACACACATTCTTACTTTCCCACAGAATATGTCATACTTCCTCCTCTCTCCTCACACCCCGCCAGCCCCAACTCCCCCTCATTCTCACTGACTGCTGAGAACTCTTCCATTTCACCAAGAAAAAAAAAAGAAGCCAACGTCCACATGCTCCCACTATCCCATCTCCTCTAGTCTGCTCTCCCTCCTCCTACCAGGGAGGAGCCCATGGATGCCAACTCTCCACATGGGCACCCACCCATTTCCTGCTGCCTTCCCAAGAATGTGGCTCCAGCAAGGGTCACCTCTCCTAATTCATCACGTCATTCATCCTCTAGAGAATTACTTCACCAACACTGCAAAAATGCTATGGTTTCTCCCACCTCAACACCTCAGGATCCCAAATCTCCCTTCATCACTGTGGCAAATCCCATGACAGAGCTCTCTCTACTTGCCTTTCTCTTCTCTCAATCCTTGTGAATGCTCCCTTCCAGGCTTTTCCTGCACCACCATGTGGGAACAGCTCTCATCAAGATCGTCGATGAATTCCACGCTGCCAGAGCCATGAGACGAGTCTCGGTCCTCATCTCAGGTGACCTCACAGCAGCAGCACTGGCAGAGGTCCCCACTCCATCCTCCGTGACAACACTTTCCCAAGGCCTCAAAGCTGCTCCTTCCACCTTCTAGAGGCTGCCGTAGAGCCCCATTCCTTCAGTGCTCTCTCTCAACCTCGAGACTGTTAAATGCCACTAAACACTGAAGACTCCTATTTTTTTTTTTTTTGAGACGGAGTCTCGCTCTGTCGCCCAGGCTGGAGTGCAGTGGCATAATCTCAGCTCACTGCCAGCTCAGCCTCCCGGGTTCACGCCATTCTCCTGCCTCAGCCTCCCGAGTAGCTGGGACTACAGGGGCCCGCCACCTCGCCTGGCTAATTTTTTTTGTATTTTTAGTAGAGACGGAGTTTCACCGTGTTAGCTGGGATGGTCTCGATCTCCTGACCTCGTGATCCACCCGCCTCGGCCTCCCAAAGTGCTGGGATTACAGGCGTGAGCCACCGCGCCCGGCCTTTTTTTTTTTTTTGAGACGGAGTCTTGCTGTGTCACCCAGGCTGGAGTGCAGTGGCACTATCTCAGCTCACTGCAACCTCTGCCTCCCGGGTTCACGCCATTCTCCTGCCTCAGCCTCCCGAGTAGCTGGGACTACAGGCGCCCACCACCTCGCCCGGCTAATTTTTTTTGTATTTTTAGTAGAGACGAGGTTTCACCGGATTAGCCAGGATGGTCTCGATCTCCTGACCTCGTGATCCACCCGCCTCAGCCTCCCAAAGTGCTGGGATTACAGGCTTGAGCCACCGCGCCTGGCGAAGACTCCTATTTCTTTCCTTTTTTTTTTTCTGACACGGAATGTCGCTCTGTCACCCAGGCTGGAGTGCAGGGCACGATCTCGGCTCACTGCAAACTCCACCTCCCGGGTTCACGCCATTCTCCTGCCTCAGCCTCCCGAGTAGCTGGGACTACAGACACCCACCACTAAGCCGGCTAATTTTTTAAATTTTTTTAGTAGAGACGGGGTTTCACCATGTTAACCAGTATGGTCTCAATCTCCTGACCTTGTGATCCACCCGTCTCAGCCTCCCAAAGTGCTGGGATTACAGGCGTGAGCCACCGCGCCCGGCCCGAAGACTCCTATTTCTATCTGCAGCCTAGATCTCTCCCTTGAGCAGCGAACACCCCAATCCAGCATATCTCCAATCTGCTCTCCAAAAGCTTCAAAAACTGAACATGCACAAAACCCAACTCCTGATCTTACTTCCACAGCCTGTTCTTCCCATAGTCTTCCCCTTCCTTATACATGGCAACGCCTACCAGCTGCAAAAATCCCTGGTATCATCCTTTACTCCTCTCTCACACCCACTCCAATCTGCCAGCAAATCCTGTCTGCTCTTCCTTTTCAAGAAGGATCCAGCAGCCAACCTCTTCTCACTCCCACCCCTGCTCCCCTTCAGTCCCAGCTGCCATTACTGCTCTCCTGGATCACTGCCAGAGCGTCCAACCTCCCTCCAGCAGCACAGGACAGTTATTCTTAACACAGCTTCAGGGGACCTTTAGAAACCACATCACGTGACACCTCTGCTCAAAACACCAAACGACTTACCCATCTCACTCAGAGAAAAAGACAAAATCTTAACAATGGTCAGTGTGACCTATCCCCCTCCTCCCATCTCCCCCATCCATCTGGCCTACTCTCCTCCTACTCTCCCTCAGGCTCCTCACTCCAGCCACACTGACCTCCGCTGCCCCTCCAACACAGCAGACATGCCTCCTTCTTAGCACCTTGTCCTGCTGACCCTCCGCCTATAATGCTGCCCCTACCCCACTCCCACCCACAGCCTTGTGGCTGGGTCCCTCCACTCCTTCTGTTGACTGCTGTATTTCAATCTGCAGACAACAAGCACTCCCCTACACCCCACCTCTCCTGGTTTACTTTTCTCCTTGTTTGTATTACCACATGGCTTCTATATCTTTCATTTATCTGTTAACTGTCTTTCCCCTACCAAAATGTAAGCTCCATGAAAACAAGGACTTTTCATCTGCTTTGCTTACTGTTAACATGCCCAGCAGTAGAACAGTGTTTAAGACATGGTAAGTACTCAAACATCTGAATAAACAGATCACAGAAACAATGTTGAGTGGGGGCAAAAAAAAAGACAAAGTGACTCCATTTACATTGTCTAAAGGAATGCAAAAATGAAGTTACATTATATAAGGATACACTCGTAGTTTGCAACACCATAAAGTAAAGCAGAAAAAAGATACATGCAAGGTATTTGCCTTCGGGAGGTCAGAAAGGGAAGTGGTGAGACGAGGACACAGGGAGCCAAAGGTATGGCAACCTTCTATTTCCTAAGCTGGTTAGTGGGTACACAAGTGTCAGTTCTAATGTTTAATATCTGGGCACATGCTGATATACACTCTTTGAATTCATAGTCCAATTACAAGTTAAAATAAAAAACAGATTAGAGGCCAGGCATAGTAGTTCACACCTGTAATCTCAGCACTTTGGGAAAACAAGGTGGGAGGACTGCTTGATCCCAGGAGTTTAAGAACAGCCTGGGCAACATAGGAAGATCTTGTCTCTACAAGAAAAAAAAAAAAAAAAATTTACCTGGGTGTGGTAGCATGTGCCTATAGTACCAGCTACTCGGGAGGCTAAGGTGAGAGAATCGTTTCAGCCAGGGACGTCGGTCAAGGCTGCAGTGAGCTACACGTTACTCCAGCCTGGGACTCTATCTCAAAAAAATAAACAAAAACCACTGCACTCTAGCCTGGGATTACACCACTGCACTCCAGATTACATCACTGCACTCTAGCCTGGGACTCTATCTCAAAAAGATGAACAAAAACAAAACAGATTAGAGCAGGCATTGACAAACTATAACCCACAGGCCAAATCCAACCCTCCGCTTTTATAAGTAAAGTTCTATTGGAAGACAGCCCCCTTCATTTGTTTACAGATTGGCTATGGCTGCTTTCACACTACAAAAGCAGAGTTGAGTACTTGCAGAGACCATTTAGCCTCCAATGCCTAAAATATTTACTAACTGGCCCTTTACAGAAAAAATCTGCAAACCCTCAATAGAGCTGTCTGGTTATAATGCAGAATTTGTAAAGAAATTAAGTGCAAAATCAAAAAGATCCAATCATCTGTTAACATATATTGATCCTTCAAGGCATATGTGATTATCCACACTATGTTGAAAAAAGGATTCTATATAAAATGTGAGACTCCATAGCAAACAAAGTTACCCTACAATGTCCTGAGTGCCAGAAAAGAATAAACTTAAAAGATGTTTTGGAAAGCAAACTACAAACCTCAAATTTATGATCTCTACTCCACCAACAGAAATTATGTTATATATGTTCTAATTTATATTCATATTCAGTTATGTACATTAAAACACATATAACATACTCCAAATTTGGAGGAAGAAAATTTGCGTATCAACACTAACTCTGTAACCTCCCCGCCACTGAAACCACCATCACCCTGACTTCCCCAGAGCAGCTGGTTAGACCTCCAGGCCTCTCTACGATCCTATAATATTCCATTTCTCTCCTTGAGATCATTCACTGCACCTTGGAGTTGTTTCAGTACTTTTGTTACAAAATACTATACCTATGATGGGAGGATCATAGCTGCTGAGTCCATCTAAGGGTGTAATAACAAGAAGCCCACTGTGAAAAGGGGCAGTCATTCAGAGTGTTGTTTAATCAGAAGGGGCAGGGTCTCATTTGCAGACAAGAGACAGATAAGACCTGTCCATTGTCCAAAGGCAATAGAAACCCTGTGTATCTCTATGTCAACAAAAAAGAACTCCCCAACTACTATACAGTGACAAAAAACTGACACATACTACCACCAAAAATAAAATTCCAGACGTTAACCACTTATTCTGAATTCTAAGTAAAATCCAGCTGTGATGTCACTCTTGAAACAAATAGCACTTAAAACTGTAGTCTGGTGGGACCATCATAACCCTATGGAATCACCGGGGCTGAGATTTCTTCACTCCTTCTGGTTCCATTCTTCTGCATGGCCTCCATTTTTCTGTAAGAATCAATGGGCTGGGCGTGGTGGCTCACGCCTGTAATTTCAACACTTTGGGAGGCCAAGACGGGCGGATCACTTGAGGTCAGGAGTTTGAGACCAGCCTGGCCAACATGGTGAAACCCCATCTCTACTAAAAATAAAAAATTAGCCGGGTGTGATGGCACGCGCCTGTAGTCCCAGCTCTCGGGAGGCTGAGGCAGGAGAATCGCTTGAACCTGTAAGGCGGAGGTTGCAGTGAGCCGAAATCGCGCCACTACACTCCAGCCTGGGCAAGAGTGAGACTCCGTCTCAAAAAAAAATAAAATCAATGACCTCTAAGTTTTGTTCCAGCCCAAAACCATGATTCTCATGAATGGAAGCCTCAGTCAATTGTCAAGACTAGTCAGTGTTCCTCCCACTACGCCCATCTGAGGACCAAAGCCCAACCAATCTGACCAGCCAACCATGGAGCAGGCAGTGTGAACTGCCCTGATTAGGGTCTCAGTGTGACATGTGTTCTCAGGCAAGCTCTTTTTTCTCAAAGTGTGTCTCTGCCACCAGAATTTTTGTTCAGATTTACATGGAGGTATAGGAAACCCAAGGCTCCAACTAACAGTCCCACACAGCTTTCTCCAAGTCTGGCTGACCCAACATCAGTCTGCAGCCGTTTTAGTCCTGCTCTCTAATGTTCCTAAAAACAATCTTTCATTCATCTTTTCTTGGCCCATCAGATTTCATGGTAGTCAATCTCTGGGGAATTCAAACCACTTCAAGTCACTATATATTTCCACTGTAAGAAATTCTGGAACTAATAATCCCGTGGTTTTCCCCAGAGTTACTGTGAAGTACAAAATCAGAGCCTCCTTATATCTGTAAAAAGATGTTCAGAACCTACCGAACTTTAATTGTATAAGTTCAATCAACTGTATAGTCTTCACTAACGCATCTAAAACAGGTCAACTCTAGCCAGCCGTAAGTGACAATTAGTAAATAGCCTCTACTCGGGGTAAAGCCAGCTCTTTGCCCAGTCTGTGACATGAAAATGTCCTAGCTAGGGCCGGGTGCGGTGGCTCATGCCTGTAATCCCAGCACTTTGGGAGGCCAAGGCGGGCAGGTCACGAGGTTAAGAGATCGAGACTATCCTGGCTAACACGGTGAAACCTCGTCTCTACTAAAAACACAAAAAATGGCCGGGCACAGTGGCTCACACCTGTAATCCCAGCACTTTGGGAGGCCAAGGCGGGCGGATCACAAGGTCAGGAGATCGAGACCATCCTGGCTAACACGGTGAAACCCCATCTCTACTAAAAATACAAAAAAAATTAGCCGGGCGTGGTGGCGGGCACCTGTAGTCCCAGCTACTTGGGAGGATGAGGCAGCAGAATGGTGTGAACCCGGGAGGTGGAGCTTGCAGTGAGCCGAGATCGCGCCACTGCACTCCAGCCCGGGCGACAGTGCGAGACTCCGTCTCAAAAAAAAAAAAAAAAAAAAATACAAAAAATTAGCCAGGCATGGTGGCCGGCACCTGTAGTCCCAGCTACCGGGGAGGCTGAGGCAGGAGAATGGCATGAATCCGGGAGGCAGAACTGGCAGTGAGCCGAGACCGTGCCACTGCACTCCAGCCTGGATGACAACAACAAAAAAAAGAAAATATCCTAGCTAGGCATAGAGATAAGAAACCTTTTCACATACTGTCAGATGCCCTTTTACTTGCTTCTTTACCATGTAGCCAATCTACCTGGTATCCAAATGTCAGTCTGTAATCTTTCAAAATCTGAAATAAACTGAGTATTGATCTGACTAGCAACTATCTCCCTTCTCATAAAACTAAAGGGGGTGAGAAGGAGGAAGAAAGGGGGCTTCCATGACAAATAAATCTAAGCCAAAGTCAAAAGGCCAAAACGAAATCTCCAGTCAACCTACATCCATAGTGCAGCAGGAAAAACACCCACTCCCACTTGAAGTAGCATCCATTTCAAGAATGCTGGAAACGTTTTGCAAAAACCTACAGCAAGCTTCAGACGGGTCTGGAACCAGAGAGTCAGTGTCTGAGGTTTGGTCAACGGATAACTGTTGTGTAGGGAGCTATAAACACCTATTTATCATTACAAAACGGCTTCAGTATGGGAAGAATGGCACTGCTTTTTAAGACTCCCCAAACTAAGGAGGCAAGTTGAAGTAACCATTTCCTATAAATGAGTAACAAAGTGTAACTCTCTTATTCTTTTGCAAAACTTCTGGCAATCTCAACCAACCAAAGTTTAAACAAACCAACCAACTGACCAGCAAACAGAAGCTCTTTCCTCCCAGGCCCCACTGACACCATGTACAATTTTTAAGAGCTTTGCCCTCTCTTGTAATTGCTTGCCTCTTCCTCTAGACTGCAGGTCCTTAAGGGCCTGTTCATCAGTGACTCCCTAGTACAGTTCCTAGCAGAGTAAGGACTCAATTAATGTATCTGCTGATCAAATAAATGGATATTAGAAGTAGATGGGGGTCACTGGTAGTTCTCAACACAGGCATAGGCCGAATTTCAGGATGAAGAATAAGAAAATGCCTCCATGACCTTTTGTAACTTCAGATATTAACATTTAGTTGCTAAAAATTTATAGTTTTCCTAATATTCTTCCATTCCATAAACTAGATAATCTAAATTTTAATATGAGCAAAAAAGATCTACCCTTCTCTCTACCACTGCATCTCATCTCCCCAGGAGAAAAGAACACTTCTCTGTTGGGATCAGGGTCTAGGGCACAGAAAAGTCCAATTTACCAGTGGGCAAGATCACTGTGTTAAAGGCTGAGCATACTGTATGCCTGTCTGTGCCCTCACTGGGCAGAACTGGTAAAGTGATCCAGGGCTAATTCTCTGGGAATAGGTCTTTATTAAAACAAAAACAAAAACAAAAAACAGGCATGGTGGCTCACGCCTGTAATCCCAGCACTTTGGGAGGCCGAGGCAGGCGGATCACTTGAGGTCAGGAGATCGGGACCAGCCTGGCCAACATGGTGAAACCCCATCTGTACTAAAAATACAAAAATGAGCCAGGTGTGGTGGCACGCACCTGTAATCCTAGCTACTCAGGAGGCTAAGGCAGGAGAATCACTTGAACCCAGGAGGCAGAGGTTGCAGTGAGCCAAGCCAAGATCATGCCACTGCACTCCAGCCTGGGTGACACAGTGAGACTGTCTCCAAAAAAAAAAAAAGTTGAAGCTGGCATCTAAAAACAGACCTGAGCGCTGACTGACAAAAGGAGGGCAAAAGATACATAACTCAAAAATTACAGTAGTGTAAGATTATTCAGCACAGAAGCAAACTCTAAATATCTAAGAATTTTGCTTAGTTTCAGCACAGTATGGTAATATATTTTCATGAGGTTAAGAAAAAAAAGTCCTAAGATATTTTATAAAATCAATTTACTTAACAAATGCTTCTAAAGTTCAGTCTTCAGGCATCTGAAAAATGGTTAAGTATACCATCTAAATAATCCCTACTACTAAATAATCTCCAAGGCAGGATCTAGGAACTGCAAAGACCAAGTTCACAGATCACCCAAAGGAACCCTTAACTCACAAACAGTCCCTAAACCTGTGGTGTAAAACAGTGGTTCCAAAATTAAGCTGCATTTCAGTATTGTCCGGGAAGCTTTTTAAAAATAGATTCTCGTGGCCGGGCATGGTGGCTCACGCCTGTAATCCCAGCACTTTGGGAGGCCGAGGCGGGTAGATCACGAGGTCAGGAGTTCAAGACCAGCCTGGCCAAGATATGAAACTCCATCTCTACTAAAAATACAAAAAACAGCCGGGCATGGTGGTGGGTGCCTGTAATCCCCACCACTGGGGAAGCTGAGGCAGAGAATTGCTTAAACCCAGGAGGCAGAGGTTGCAGTGAGCCGAGATGGCACCACCGCACTCCAGCCTGGGCGACAGAGCGAGACTCGTCTCAAAAAAAAATAAATAAGATTCTCAATCCCACCACAAATTTCCAGAGGTGGAGTCCAACAACCATGGTCTTGAAAAATTTCTAATTATTCTAATGCAGGCTTATTCTAATGCAGGCCAGTCTCGCATCTATCTAAGTGCAGGATTTCTCAACCTCAGCAGTGTTGCTATTTGGGACTGGATACTTTTGCTGGCGGGCAGGGAGGAGGCTATGCTGGACACTGTAGGATGTTTAGCAGTATCCTTGGCCTCTACTCTCCAGAAGCACACTGCCCACTCCCAGAGGTGTAACAAGCAAAAATGTGTCCAGACACTGCCAAATGTTTCCTGGGGGGTGGGGGGGAATCACCCCCAACTGAGAACTCTTGAACTACAGTAAATCAAAAATCAATCATTTGAAGTTAAGAAAGGAAAGAAATATGAAAGCTGTTTAAAGCCAAGAGGCCAGGTCTTTTTTTCAGTACGATCTTAGAAAAAGTAGCAGCCCATACTGGGGTGCAGACCATAACTTCTAAGGACCAAGTCAATGCTGAGTTTTAGTTGAACAGAAAGAAGAGCTTTATTTTCACTATCATTTACTCTTATTTAGTAAAATACTGTAAAATTTTAGACCAAAACACACACACACACACAAACACACACACACACAGAGGCTGCCTCTCAAATACTGAAAATGAAGAACTAGACGATGGAAGTTGTCATAGAAATAAAATACCGATCGTGACACTTGTTTTAAAGAGATGTTTATTTGTAACAAGCACATAAGCACATTATCTCTGTACCAAATAGGTACAAAGCCCTGTCTTTTTTTTTTTTCCTGAGACTGTGTCTCGCTCTGTCTCCCAGGCTGGACTTGGCTCACTGCAACCTCCACCTCCCAGGTTTAAGCGATTCTCCTGCCTCAGCCTCCCGAATAGGTGGGATTACAGTCACGCACCACCATGACCGGCAATTTTTGTATTTTTAGTAGAGACAAGGTTTCACATGTTGGCCTGGTCTCGAATTCCTGACCTTAAGTGATCCACCAGCCTCGGCCTCCCAAAGTGCTGGGATTACAGGCGTGAGCCACCGCGCCCGGCCAAAGCCTTATCTTAAAAAGCTAGGCAACCTCATCCTGTCAATGTTACTTCTATTCATTTTCTGCTCAGCTATGATCTGATTCTCAAATTCTCAATTAGTTCATTGAAACTAACAACTTTTTGCTTGTTGACTTTGCTTTGCTATACTTTACACAAAGGCTAGACTTCTAAACCCAAAACAATCTTCTTCCTGTCCTTAAGTTCCACCAGCAAGATACTCATCTCTACTTAAGACTGAGTCCATCAAAACACACTTATCTCCAATACAGCAAACCAAGTCCCAAGTAAACACAGCAATACCAGGAGAAGGTGCACGGAAGGTTTCGAGTACCATGGAGGAGAGCAAGCGGTAAAGGACTGTCAGTTTATTTCTGAGTGCAGGCATTTTGTTCAATGTTCTAGACTCCTTGACCAGACATGCTGAAGTGGAGAATACCTCCCAAAGTATCCCTCCAGGACAAAAGCTATTTCCCAAACTATCTTTGCTGAAGAATACTGCAATTCATGGTACCCTTACAGCCCTCAGTAACAACGAGGAGTACACTAAGAAACCCTGAAGTTACTGATTTGGGGGGCAGTCACCCAGAAACTAGTATCCAAAAGCACATGAGGAATAAAGCCCGACTTAAGCTTGTGATGGGCTTTTCTGTATTTAACCACCTCTTTAAACATTCTGAGGTGCTACTACTCATTAATTACTCTGGTAAATGTTCCTAATTTAAGGAATGTTCAAAACCCCTGTCCTGAAAAAATTAAAATAACTTCTAGTTTTACTTTTTCAGCCCAACTGACTCTTACATAGAGCTTTCTAAAGACAGTCACCAAGAGTCAGGGCTCAAATGCTCATCTGACTTCCCAATAGTACCTAAACATTTAAAAATCAAATTTAAATTAAATAATAATAGCCATTAACTAGCCTAACCACTAATCAGCCACTGGGGTGATTCTATGTGCCAGGCACGGTTCTAGCTGTTTTACATGTATTAGGGCAATTGTCCTGACAAACTTATGGCTGGGACACTTACTATTATTCCCATAATACAGAGAAAAAAAAAAAAGAGAGAGGCTGGGTAACTTGCCCAAGGTCACAGAGCCAAAAGGTGGTCACTGACTCCACTCCACAGTGAGGAAAACCCAATCACCACCATAACTGGGTCTCATACACTTGCTACTTGAGGCACATTTCGATGGTTGGAACCCTGGAGTCCCTGTCCCCCTTGAAGCCTATCTGCGACATGACCTTGAGGACAAAATCAAAGTAAACTTCCCACGAATAAAGGACACCAGCCCGTCAACAAGTGCTGCGAGGATGAAAGGGAACGCCTGTCAAACATCCCCTCCCACAAAAGCAAAACAGACCCAAAGCCCCACAGAGAAAACGTGAAGTACCAGGAAAATGACATTAAGTCACGCGGTTGAAACGTCAGGGCACGGAGGTACATCCAAAGACCCATCCCGTTCACCTATAATTAAAAAGTCCAAATTGTGATCACAGCCAGCAGGACCTCAACAGGAAACACCTCCAAGTAAACAGTGAATGGGCTTCTTTAAGAGGGAGGGACTTCAAGCCACAAGAAGGACCACCCCCCCACCCCCACCCCCGGCTCAAATACACTAGGGAGGTATTCGAGACAGTCTACATCCGAGCCACCTCACAGGAGTTAAAAAACCACTGGGAAGGGTACTGGGAGCCTCGGAACTGGCTGGTGTGGATCCCGATGACTCTGCGGCGAATTAACAGAAACCTACAAAACTTGTTTCTCGGAGAGCAGAGTCCAACAATGGTCTTCGCGACTCTTGACGGCCAGTTGCTGCCTCAACTTGACGCGCTCCCCGAGGCCCCCGGGAGGAACTGGCCGGGAGGCCCAGCGGGAGCGGAGACCGGGCGCGGGCCGGGCGGTGGGCGACACTGCGGGCCGCGGCCGGCGGGCGGGAAGGCTGGAGCCAGAGCCGGGTCAGGGGCGCGCCTCGCCCGCCCGCCGCGCCAGGCCGCGAACGTCAATGAGGCACAAAGTTTGCCGCCCCGGCCGCGTCCCGCTCCCGGCGCCCGTCCTGACGGGGCCCCCGGCTGACAGGAGCGGACGGGGAGCGGCCGGGAAGGACTCGGCGCCGCGCCTCCCGGGCCGGCGGAGCGACGAATTCCGGGGGGGGAGGGGAGAGGGGCCGGGACGTTCCCTCCCTGAGCCGCCGAGGCCCAAGTGGAGGGGCCCCGCGCCTGCCCGCGCACCTCTCACACCCCGCGCCGCGGCCTGCTCCGGCGCCTCCCCCACCCCCATTACCTGGAGGTGCCCACGACCCGCCGCTAGTTGCGCTCAGGCGGGAAACGCGCTCACCGACACCATCAGCGAAGCGCCCAAAATGGCGGACGTATCAAGCAGGCCTTGAGTTCCCCCCGCCCTCCCTCTGGCCGCCTCTCAGCCAATCGCGGCCCTGCCCCCGCCCCCAGCTCCAGGCTCATTGGCCCCTCTCTCCCGCCCCCTACCACCTATTGGATCGCCTAGCGGCTCCTTTGACTCCATTCCGATTGGCCCGCAAGCCTCGTCAGTCAAGCGCGAGGGGCGCATTCTTTTCCCATAGACTTGACGGATCCGGAACCTCTAGGACCCCGGAGCCTGAGAAACAAATCAGAAACCGGGAGAAACCTGGCTGGGTCCCCCCTACGCCGTAGCAACAGCAGGTCCTCCGCTTGACGGACGCTTCGGACCACCAATCCGAGTGGCCAATGCTTTTTAAAACTAAATTGAGCCAAGCCAATCATGGCCGTGGAGCCGGAGCCACGAGGGAGCCAATGGGGTGGCGCGCTGGCCGGGCGGGGCGGGGGCGGTGGGGCGACACCGGTGATGACGTGAGCCACAATACGCGCCGGCTGCAAAGGTTAGTCCGACTTAGGGAATCAGCTAAAGTGGTGGAGCGCTCGTTTGGTATGTCAGAGGCAACGGGATCGATGCCCGTATTTTCCGCAGCGGAATTTTATCAGAATGATCTCCCATTGCGGCTTCCTTACCCGAAAGAGGTGGCTGTCCTCGAAGCGGGGTCAAGGTGAGGGATCGCGGAATCTCCCTACCTGTGCCCCACCGCTAAGAGATAAGTGTCCTTGTCCTGGCGGAAGGATTTAGACGAGAAATTTTGGGATTTGGTTTTGTTCGAGACGGAGTTTCCCTTTTGTCGCCCAGGCTGAAGTGCAGTGGCACGACCTCAACTCACTGCAACCTCCGCCTCCCAGGTTCAAACAATTCTCCTGGCTCAGCCTCCTGTGTAGCTGGGATTACAAGCGCACGCCACTATGCCCGGCTAACTGTATTTTTAGTAGAGACGGGTGTGTCACCATGTTGGCCAGGCTGGTCTCGAACTCCTGACCTCAGGTGATCCGCCCATCTCAGCCTCCCAAAGTGCAGGGATTATAGGGGTGAGCCACCGCGCCCGGCCTGGGGTCTTTTTTGAGACAAGGTCTTGCTCTGTTGTCCAGGCTGGAGTGCAGTGGGATGATCGTGACTCACTGCTGCCTCCACCTCCTGTGCTCAAACAGTCCCCCCACCTCAGCCTCCCGAGTAGCTGGGACCACAGGCACTCACCACTGGGCCCCACTAATTTAATTTTTTGTAGAGACAGGGTTTCCCTGTGCACACGAGCTTCTAAATGCTCCCCCGGGCTCCCCGTTCCCCGCCATCTCCGTGCCTCCCAGGGAGGACCGAGGTCCCGGACATCAGGACCCCCGCCCCAAAAGCCAGCCCGCGACACCGAGACAGCTCACGGTTAGACCCCATGCTAATAACCTGCCTTATTCCAAAATGGATTCGAGGCGCCTCTCAGAGTCCCATGAAAATCCACGCGAGGTCCAGGCGTGGTGGCTCACGCCTGTAATCCCAGCACTTTGGGAGGCCGAGGCGGGGGGGAGGATCACCTGAGATCAGGAGTTTGAGACCAGCCTGGCCAACATGGTGAAACACCTGTCTCTACTAAAAATACAAAAATTAGCCAGGCATGGTGGCAGGTGCCTGTAATCCCAGCTGCTCAGGAGGCTGAGGCAGGAGAATCGCTTGAACCCAGGAGGCAGACGTTGCAGTGAGCTGAGACTGTGCCATTGCACTCCAGCCTGGGCAACAAGAGCAAAACGCCATCTCAAAAAAAAAAAAAAACCACACAGAACAACTATTTACATGACATTTACATTGTATTAGGTGGTGTAAATAATCCAAAGTATATAGGAGGTGGTTGGGTGCGATGGGTCACGCCTATAATTCCAGCACTTTGGGAGGCCAAGGTGGGAGGATCGGTTGAGCCCAGGAGTTCAAGACCAACCTAGGCAACATGGTGAGACCACCCCCCAACTCTATAGGAAAAAAAAAATAGCTGGGCATGGTGGCATGCACCTGTGGTCCCAGCTAGTTGGGAAGCTAAGGTGGGAATATTGCTTCAGCCCAGGAGTCTGGGTTGCAGTGAGCCATGATTATGCCACTGCACTCCAGCCTGGGCACCAGAGCGAGACCCTGTCTCATTAAAAAAAAGGAAAAAAAAAAAAAAACAGGGCACAGTGGCTCACGCCTGTAATCCCAGCACTTTGGGAGGCCGAGGTGGGCAGCTCACCTGAGGTCACGAGTTTGAGACCAACCTGGCCAACATGGAGAAACTCCGTCTCTACTAAAAATACAAGATTAGCCAGATGTGGTGGCATGCACCTGTAATCCCAGCTACTCGGGAGGCTGAGGCAGGAGAATCGCTTGAACCCAGGAAGCAGAGGTTGTGGTGAGCCAAGATGGCACCACTGCACTCCAGCCTGGGCAACAAAACTGAAACTCCATCTCAAAAAAAAAAAAAAGTTGGAGGATGTGTGTAGGTTACGTGAAAATACAGTCATATGCCGTGTAACAACGTTTCTGTCAATGATGGACCACATATAAGACAGTGGTCTCGGCCGGGGGTGGTGGCTCACGCCTGTAATTCCAGCACTTTGGGAGGCCGAGGCAGGTCAATCACGAGGTCAGGAGATCGAGACCATCCTGGCTAACACGATGAAACCCCGTCTCTACTAAAAATACAAAGAAAAAAATACCCAGGCGTGGTTGCGGGGGCCTATAGTCTCAGCTACTTGGGAGGCTGAGGCAGGAGAATGGCGTGAACCCAGGAGATGGCGCTTGCAGTGAGCCGAGGTTGTGCCACTGCACTCTAGCCTGGGTGACAGAGCAAGACTGTCTCAAAAAAATAAATAAATAAAAACAAAAAAGACAGTGGTCTCATAAGATTATGATATTGTAGTTGTACTGGACCTTTTTTCTCTTTTTTTTTTTTTGAGACGGAGTCTTGC
Organism: Symphalangus syndactylus; assembly: GCF_028878055.3. NCBI lineage: Eukaryota > Metazoa > Chordata > Mammalia > Primates > Hylobatidae > Symphalangus > Symphalangus syndactylus. The sequence goes on along the minus strand of NC_072423.2, from coordinate 96,990,766 downwards.
TCTGTCGCCCAGGCTGGAGTACAATGGGGCGATCTCGGCTCACTGCAACCTCCACCTCCTGGGTTCAGGCAATTCTCCCTGCCTCAGCCTCCCAAGTAGCTGTAATTACAGGTGCATGCCACCATGTCCCACTAATTTTTGTATTTTTAGTAGAGACGGGGTTTCACCATGTTGGCCAGGCTGGTCTCGAACTCCTGACCTCAGGTGATCTGCCCATCTTAGCCTCCCAAAGTGCTGGGATTACAGGCGTAAGCCACTGTGCCTGGCTGTACCGGACCTTTTCTATGTTTAGATACACAAATATTTACCATCGTGTTACAGCTGCTTTCAGTATTCAGCACAGTAACATGCTGTATGGATGTGTAGCCTAGGAGCGATAGGCTATCCTGTGTAGCCCAGGTGTGTAGTAGGCTAGACCATCTGGGTTTGTGCTAAGTATACCTGTGATGTTTGCAAAGGACAAAATTGCCTAATGATGCATTTCTCAGAACACATCTCTGTTGTTAACTGTACTCAGCCATTTTATATAAGGGACTTGAGAATCCTTGGGGGTCCCTGAAGCAATCTCCCCCGGATACAGAGGGACAACTGTACCTACCAGCCTGTGTCCGCTCCGCGAAAGGTACTGTGCTTCTGGGGAGGCTGCAGACAGGGCAGGCGTTTCTCACATTGATCCTGCTACTCAGAGAGGCATGGAGGAACATAGTCAAGCCGGAAGCCAGCCTAGGAGGTGTGCTTGGTGGGGGGGTTAGGGAGGGGATACACAGGCTGATCACCTGGGCAGGGTGGGAGCAGCATGCCAGGGAGAGAGGCCGAGGCAGCAAGGTGGAAGGAGCACACCCCGTGGCAGGCAGGGCGGGGCTGATCTCAGGTCTGGGGCAACAGCATGAGAAGCAGGTGCAGAAGGGATCATGGAGGCTTTGGAAGCCAGGCGGAGGAACCTGGGTTTATGTCCAGACCATGGAAGCCAAGGAAAGCTTCCAGGCAGAAGAAGGGCTGGCCATACTCTAGAGAGGATGGCTGGAAGCGAGAGCAGGGAGCACCAGAGGTAGCACAGGGCCAGAGGGGCAGCTTGGAGCTGGACTAAGGAGCCTGGGAAAGGCTGCAGAGAGCCCTGGGACTGGCTGGTGCCTGAGAGGGAGGCTGGGCCATGAGCAGGACCGGGCAGCCGGGGCTGGGCTCCCATCCGTCCTACCCTGCTGGGGAGCTCGGGGAGGACCCAGCACCCCCACTGACCCTTGCATCCCTATACTCACTCATCATCAAAGGATTTGCCAGTATCTGCGCCAGGCTCCTCCATCCTGACTCTGAGGTGGGTCACAGGGCCATATACATTATAATGAAATCATAAAATACCTTGCCCAACGTAAGTGGGCCCCTAAGGTCTCCAATTATGGTTTGCTTCTAACCTAACCAGAAGGTTGAAGTCAGGGAGGACTTCCTGGAGGAGGAGGTATCTGAGTTCAGCCTGTGTCCTGAGAGCCATGGGGAGCTACTGACAGGCTTTAAGCAGAGGAATGACTTAGAAGCTTTGCATTCTATACAGATTGACATCTCCACCCTAAAACTTCTAGATTTCATGGATCACCACCTTCTGTCTTTCCTCCTAATCCTTTTGTAGTTTAATGTTTCATATTAATATTTAACTTTTCAATCCATCTAGACTTTTTTAAAAAACAACCCCATAAATATATATACCTGCTATGTACCTGCAAAAATTAATAATAAATTATTAAAAAAAACACATGTAACTAAATAGTTTCAAACATATTCAAAAGCAGAGAGAAGAGCAGGCCGCATGCTCACGCACCCATCACCTGGCTATCATGCCTTAAATTTTGGGAACAGACTCAGAGCTGCCAAATTTTAATTTTTTTTTTTTTTTTTTTGAGATGGAGTCTTGCTTTGTTGCCCAGGCTGGAGTGCATTGGCACAATCTTGGCTCACTGCAACCTCTGCCTCCGAGGTTCCAGCGACTCTCCTTCCTCTGCCTTCCGAGTAGCTGGGATTACAGGCACACACCACCACGCCCAGCTAATTTTGTGTTTTTAGTAGAGACAGGGTTTCACCATGTTGGCCAGGCTGGTCTTGAACTCCTGACATCCGGTGATCTGCTTGCCTTGGCCTCCCAAAGTGGTAGGATTACAGGCATGAGCCACCGCACCCGGTCCCCAATTTTAATTCTGTCAAGTAATAACTTTTTTTTTTTAGAAAAGTATTTACTATTATCATAATTTCATAGAAGAAAGGACATGCTAACACACACATACACTAACACAGGAAAAACTAGCTCTGAATAAAGAAGACCTTAAATTGAAGAAGTTCAGGCCTGGTTGCGTGGCTCACGCCTGTAATTCCTACACTCTGGGAGGCCGAGGTGGGCGGATCACCTGAGGTCAGGAGTTTGAGGCCAACATGGTGAAACCCCATCTCTACTAAAAATACAAAAATTAGCTGGGCTTGGTGGCGGGCGCCTGTAATCCCAGCTACTCGGGAGACTGAGGCAGGACAATCACTTGAACCTGGGGGTGGAGGTTGCAGTGAGCCGAGATTGCGCCACTGTACCCCAGCCTGGGTAGAAGAGTAGAACTCTGTCTAAAAAAAAAAAAAAAACAAGTTCAACTTGAAGGGAAAAATGCCGTATTGTCTTTCCCTTTGTTACATCACCAGGGCACAGTCCATCCCAGGCTGGCGCTGATCCCACGGGCTGGAGCGGGGCTGCCCCAGAAGAGGACATGCCAGGAAGGGCTTGGCTGGTGTTCAGGAGCCCAGGCCAGGTGAGATCAAGAGGTGTTGAGGCTGGACGGGAGAGGCCAGCTAGGGGCTCTTGTAGGATATGAGGGGTCAGCCCATTTCAACGTGGAAACTGAGCTCTTCTGCTTCTCTTCCTCTTCTTCAGTGCATTAAGATTCAATCCCGCTTGGGAAGTGGGCATTTCCCTTCCTATAAAGGATGGTTGGGAGCCTGAGTGTTGGGAGAAAGTGAAGCCGCTGAGTTGCTAACAACTAGGGCTGCCGTCAAGCCTATGGGGAAAGAGAGAAGAGGACATTTGGAAGGAGAGAGATCAAGGTGTGGCACTCTGGGAGAGGACCACAGAAAAGGGGACAGCGAGGGGGTTCCCCAGTGCCATCTGAAGGTGTGGCCCAACCAGGAGGTCCGGAGGCTGCCAGCCAAGTGGCCCAGGAGAGGGAACCTCACAGGGGCTGAGTGGGATCCAAGCCCTAGCCACCGTCCTGACCACCCACATTTCTCAGGAACAAGACCTCCCACAGTGGCCTCCCCGGCAGTGGACATAGCCAAACTGGCAACATGGACTTTCTCAACTGCCTGGGCGATGCTGCCTCAGTGCCCCAGGGCAGGCAGGAAGCTCCCACATCCATTCTGGAAAGAGGGGTTGGAGGAAGGCTGAGCTGAGCAAAGGACCCCTCTCTGCTCTGGTTGGTGAGGAGGGAGCCCATTATACAAGAGACCCCTCAGGGCTCAGTGAGGGGTGACAGAGACTTTGGGAGTAGTGGCTGTCACTCCAGAGGTGGGAGGGTTTGGAGAGAAGGTACATGCCTTTTTGGCCGCATTGAGTAGCACCTGGTAGCCAGTTAGTAATGCTTATTGGATAAAGAAATGATTAAACGGATGCAAAAAAAAATGTTGCCTTTGCTTCTTTTTACCCAAACCTCAGTTCCCTCGACTACATTCTGGGGACACCACCTACTTGGCTGGACTGTTGTGAAGTTTAAGCCAGGTTAACTTCTCCTCCTTTAAGACACAGCTCAGACACTGCCTCCTCCAAGAAGCCCCCTCTGCCTTCCCGTGTGAATATGACGCCCCTGTGGGCTCCAGGGTATCTTAGAACAATGCTTCCTCATGGCTTTGGAACCCGGCTGTCCCCTGGATTTGGAGGAAATGCAGGCGAGGAGCCACACCTGACTAATCTCTGGGTCTCCCAGCGCATAAGTGGCATAAGGGCAGGGCTGTGCCCGCTGCAGGCACTTACTGAAGGATGTACTTGGCAGAGAGGAGGCAGCCCCTCACTCTCCCCAGCTGACTGCGTGGGCAGGAAAGGCGGGTTCAGGAGACCCAGCCTCCCTGGGCTGTTACCACCTCTGCACATCCAGCCCCATTGATCAAGAGTTCAATTTTTGGGGTCCTGTTGGGAGGCCAGGAGACTCACTCCAGGCACTTCTTCCAGGTCTTTGTGTTGGGGGGTGTGTGTGTTTTGTTTTATTTATTTATTTATTTATTTATTTATTTTGAGACAGAGTCTCCCTCTGTTGCCCAGGCTGGAGGGCGGTGGCGCGATCTGGCTTACTGCAAGCTCCGCCTCCCGGGTTCATGCCATTCTCCTGCCTCGGCCTTCCTGAGTAGCTGGATTACAGGCGCACGCCACCATGCCTGGCTAATTATTTTGTTTTTTTAGTAGAGACAGGGTTTCGCCACGTTGCCCAGGCTGGTCTTAAATTCCTGGCCTCAAGCGATCCGCCCGCCTCAGCCTACCAAAGTGCTGGGATTACAGGCGTGAGCCACCGCGCCCGTCCAGCCTAGGGGTACATGAGACTTTTTTTTTTTTTTTTTTTTGAGACAGAGTTTCACTCTGTCCTCAGGCTGGAGTGCAGTGGCCCGATCTCGGGGCACTGCAATCTCCGCCTCCCGGTTCAAGCGATTCTCCTGCCTCAGCCTCCCGAGTAGCTGGGATTGCAGGCACGTGCCACCACACCCAGCTAATTTTTGTATTTTTAGTAGAGACGAGCTTTCACCATGTGGGACAGGATGGTCTCGATCTTCTGACCTCGTGATCCGCCCGCCTCAGCCTCCGAAAGTGCTGGGATTACAGGCGTGAGCCACCGCGCCCGGCCATGATGTTTTGATACAGACATATAATGTATAATAATCACATCAGGGTAAATGATGTGACCATCACATCAAGCATTTATCCTTTCTTTGTTTTTTTTTTTTTTTTTTTGGAGACAGAGTCTCGCTCTGTCGCCCAGGCTGGAGTGCAGTGGCACGATCTCGGCTCACTGCAGGCTCCGCCCCCGGGGTTCACGCCATTCTCCTGCCTCAGCCTCCCGCGTAGCTGGGACTACAGGCGCCCGCCACCACGCCCGGCTAATTTTTGTATTTTTAGTAGAGACGGAGTTTGAGCGTGTTAGCCAGAATGGTCTCGATCTCCTGATCTCGTGATCCGCCCACCTCGGCCTCCCAAAGTGCTGGGATTACAGGCTTGAGCCACCGCGCCCGGCCATATCCTTTCTTTGTGTTACAAAAAAAAATCTAGTTCTACTTCTTATTTATTCTTTTTTTTTTTTTTTTTTTTGAGACAGAGTCTCCCTCAGTCGCCCAGGCTGGAGTGCAGTGGCGCGATCTCAGCTCACTGCAAGCTCTGCCTCCCGGGTCATGCCATTCTCCTCCCGAGTAGCTGGGACTACAGGTGCCCGCCACCGTGCCCAGCTAATTTTTTTTTTTTTTTTTTTTTGTATTTTTAGTAGAGACGGAGTTTCACCGTGTTAGCCAGGATAGTCTTGATCTCCTGAACTCGTGATCGGCCCATCTCGACCTCCCAAAGTGCTGGGATTACAGGCATGAGCCACCGTGCCCAGCCTATTTATTCTTAAATGTACAATAAATTATTGTTGACTCCAGTCACCCTGCTGTGCTACCAAATATGGATCTTCTTCATTCTATCTAACTGTATTTCTGTACCCGTTAACCATCCCTGCTCCACCTCACCCCCCAAACCCACTACCCTTCTCAGCCTCTGGTAACCATCCTTCTACTCTCTATCTCCATGAGTTCAATTGTTTTAATTTTTAGCTCCCCAGCCGGGCACAGTGGCTCATGCCTGTAATCCCAGCACTTCGGGAGGCCAAGGCAGGTGGATCACGAGGTCAGGAGTTTGAGACCAGCCTGGCCAACATGGTGAAACCCCGTCTCTACTAAAAACACAAAAATTAGCTGGGCGTGGTGTGGGCGCTTGTAGACCCAGCTACTTGGGAGGCTAAGGCAGGAGAATCGCTTGAAACTGGGAGGCAGAGGTTGCAGTGAGCCAAGATCGCGCCACTGCACTCCAGTCTGGGTAACAGAGTAAGATTCCATCTCAAAAAAAAAAAAAAAGTTTAGCTCCCACAAATAAGTGAGAACATGTAAAGTTTCTCTTTCTGTGCCTGGCTTGTTTCACTTAACATAATGACCTCCAGTTCCATCCATGTTGTTGCTTTGTTATAAATGACAGGATCTTGGTCAGGCGCAGTGGCTCATGCCTGTAATCCCAGCACTTTGGGAGGGTGAGGTGGACTGATCATGAGGTCAAAAGATCCAGACCATCCTGGCTAACATGGTGAAACCCCGTCTCTACAAAAAATACAAAAATTAGCCAGGCGTGGTGACACACACCTGTAATCCCAGCTACTCGGGAGGCTGAGGCAGGAGAATCTCTTGAATCTGGGAGGCAGAGGTTGTAGTGAGCCGAGATAGTGCTCTAGCCTGGTGACAGAGCAAGACTCCGTCAAACAACAAACAAACAAACAAAAAACAAATGACAGGATCTCATTCTTTTTTTCTTTTTTTCTTTTTTTTTTAATTTTTATTTTTTGAGATGGAGTCTCGCTCTGTGGCCCAGGCTACAGTGCAATGTGCCATCTCGGCTCAATGTAATTCCACCTCCTGGGTTCAAGTGATTCTTTTGCCTCAGTCTCTTGAGTAGCTGGGATTACAGGTGTGTGTCACCACACCCAGCTGATTTTTGTATTTTAGTAGCGACGGGGTTTCACCATGTTGGCCAAGCTGGTCTCGAACTCCTGACCTCAGGTGATCCGCCTGCCTCGGCCTCCCGAAGTGCTGTGATTGCAGGTATGAGCCACCACGCCCAGCCCTTCCTTTACAATTTGGATGCCCTCTAATTCTTTCTCTTGTCTGATTGCTGTAGCTAGGACTTCCAGTACTATGTTGAACAACAGTGGTGAAAGTGGGCATCCTTGCCGTGTTCCAGATCTTAGAAGAAAGGCTCTTCTTCTAATATTCAGTATGATATTAGCTGTAGGTCTGCCATATATGGCCTTTATTGTGTTGAGGTATGTTCCTTCTATACCCAGTTTTGGAGAGCTTTTATCATGAAGGGATGCTGAATTTTATCAAGTGCTTTTTCAGCATCAGTTGAAGTTATTATGTGGTTTTTGTCCTTCATGCTACTGATATGATGGATCATATTGATTGATTTGTGTATGTTAAACCATCCTTGTATCCTTGGGATAAATCCCACTTGGTCATGATGAATACTCTTTTTAATGTGTTGTTTAATTCAGTTTGCTAGTATTTTGTTGAGAATTTTTGCATCAGTGTTCATTATATTGGCCTGTAATTGTTTTAATATGTCTTTGTCTGGTTTGGGTATCAGGATAATACTGGCCTCGTAGAATGTATTTGGAAGTATTCCCTCCTCCTCTATTTTTCAGAATAGTTTGAATAGGATTGGTATTGGTTCTTCTTTAAATGTTTGGTAAAATTCAGCAGTGAAGCCATTGGTTCCCGGGCTTTCTTTGTTGGGAAACATTTTATTACAGCTTTCATAGCATTACTTGTTATTGGTCTGTTCAGGTTTTTGTCATTTTAATTTTTTTTTTTTTTTTTTTTTTTTTTTTTGAGATGGAGTCTCGCTCTTTCGCCCAGGCCAGAGTGCAGTGGCGCTATCTCAGCTCACTGCAATCTCCACCTCCTGGGTTCATGCCATTCTCTTGCCTCAGCCTCCCAAGTAGCTGGGACTACAGGTGCCCGCCACCGCGCCTAGCTAATTTTTTGTATTTTTAGTAGAGACGGGGTTTCACCATGTTAGCCAGGATGGTCTGGATCTCCTGACCTCGTGATCCACCTGCCTCGGCCTCCCAAAGTGCTGGGATTACAGGCGTGAGCCACCGCGCCTGGCCTATTTTAATTTTTTTGAGATGGAGTCTGGCTCTGTCACCCAGGCTGGAGTGCAGTGGCGCGACCTCAGCTCTCTGCAACCTCTGCCTCCCAGGTTCAAGTGATTCTCCTGCCTCAGCCTCCCAAGTAGCTGGCATTAAAGGCACCTGCCACCATGCCCGACTAATTTTTTATTTTTTTTTAGTAGAGATGGGGTTTCACCATGTTGGCCAGGCTGGTCTCAAACTCCTGATCTCAGTCCTTCCAAAGTGCTGGGATTACAGGCGTGAGCCACCGCACCCGGCCTGTTCAGGTTTTTGGATTTCTTCATGGTTCAATCTTGATAGGTTGTATGTGTCTAGAAATTTACCCAGTTCTTCTAGGTTTTCCAGTTCATTAGCATATAGTTGCACATAGTTGCCTCTAATAATCCTTTGAATTTCTGTGGTATCAGTGGTAATGTCTCCTTTTTAATCTCGGATTTTATTTATTTGGGTCTTCTCTCTTTTTTTCTTAGTCTAGCTAAAGGTTCATTGCTTTTGTTTATCTTTTTGAAAAAACAACTTTTTGTGTCATTGATTTTTGTATTGTTTCCTTTATTTCCATTTCATTTATTTCTGCTCTGGTCTTTGTTTTTTTGAGACAGAATCTCACTCCAGTTACCCAGCTAGAGTGCAGGGTGCATTCATGACTCACTGCAGCCTCCACTTCCTGGGCTCAAGTGATTCTCCCACCTCAGCCTCCCAAGTAGCTGGGGTACAGGCACACATCACCACATCCAGCCTCTTCTTTTTTTTTTTCTCATATTTTTAGGAGAGATGGGGTTTTGCCATGTTGGCCAGACTGGTCTCAAACTCCTGAGCAGCTAGGAGTTGAGCCACCATGCCCATGAGCCTGGCCTGCTCTGATCTTTATTATTTCTTTTCTTCTACTAATTTTGTGTTTGTTTTTCTCTTTTCTTTTTTTTTTTTTTTTGTGACAGGGTCTCACTCTGTCGCCCAGGCTGGAGTGCAGTGGTGCCATCTTGGCTCACTGCAACCTCTGCTTCCCAGATTCAAGCAATTCTCCTGCCTCAGCCTCCTGAGTAGCTGGGACTACAGGCGTGAGCCACCACGCCCAGCTAAGTTTTGTATTTTTTTTTTTAGTAGAGATGGGGTTTTGCCATGTTGGTCAAGCTGGTCTGAAACTCCTGGCCTCAAGTGATCTGCCAGTCAGGCCTCCCAAAGGGCTGGGATTACAGGCGTGAGCCACCGTGCCTGGCCTGCTCTTGATTTTCTAGTTCTTTAACATGCATTATAGTCAGGCATGGTGGCTCACACCTGTAATCCCAGCCCTTTGGGAGGCCAAGGTGGGATTGCTTGAGCCTAGGAGTTTGAGACCAGCCAGAGCAACATAGTGGGACCCTGTCTCTACAAAAAGTACAAGAATTAGCTGGATGTGGTGATGTGCACCTATAGTCCCATTTACTTGGGTGGTTGAGGCAGGAGGACCACGTGAGCCTGGGAGGTCAAGGCTGCAAAGAACTATGGTTGTGCCACTGCACTCCAGCCTGGACAACAGAGCAAGACCTTGTCTCAAAAAAAAAAAAAAAAAAAGTGTCAGGTTGTTTATTTGAAGTTTTTCTACTTTTTTGATGTAGGCACTTATAGCTATAAACTTTCCTCTTAATACTGCTTTCACTGTATCCCATTGGTTTTGATATGTTGTTTCCATTCTCATGTTTCAAAAGATTTTAGTTTCCTTCCTGTTTTGTTGTTTTGTGGCCCAACATGTGGTCTATGTTTGAGAATGGTTCATGTGCTGAGGAAAAGAATGTGTATTCTGCAGCTGCTGGATGAAACATTCTGTAAATATCTACTAGGTCCACTTGGTCTGTAGTGTAGATTAAGTCCTATGTTTCTTTGATTTTCTGTCTGGATGATCTGTCCAATGCTGAAAACAGGGTGTTGAAATCTCCAGCTATTATCGTATTGGGATCTCTCTCTTTAGCTCTAGTAATATTTGCTTTATATATCTGGGAGCTCCAGCATTGGGCGCATATGTGTTTACAATTATTATATTCCCTTGCTGAGTTGACCCCTTTATCATTATATAATAACCTGCTTTGTCTCTTTTTATAGTTTTTGTCTTGAAATCGATTCATTTTCTCTGATATAAGTTTAGCTATTCCTGCTTTTCGGGTTGTTTGCATGGAATATCTTTGTCAATTCCTTTATTTTTAGTCTATGTGGTTTTTTTGTTTGTTTTTTGTTTTTTCTTTGAGATGGAGTCTCGCTCTGTCACCCAGGCGGGAGTGCAGTGGTGCGATCTCAGCTCACTGCAAGCTCCGCCTCCCAGGTTCACGCCTTTCTTCTGCCTCAGCCTCCTGAGACTACAGGTGCCTGCCACCATGCCTGGCTAATTTTTTGTATTTTCATTAGAGACGGGGCTTCACCATGTTAGCCAGGATGGTCTCGATCTCCTGGCCTCGTGATCCACCTGCCTCGGCCTCCCAAAGTGCTGGGATTACAGACGTGAGCCACCGCGCCCGGCCTAGTCTATGTGTGTTTTTATAGGTAAAGTGTGTTTCTTGTATGCAAGAGATGGTGGGGTCTTGTTTTTTGATCCATTCATCCACTCTTTTTTTTCTTGAGACAGGATCTCACTCTGTCACCCAGGTGGGAGTGCAGTGGCTCGATCTCGGCTCACAGCAACCTCCGCTTCCCAGCCTCCAGTGATTCTCCTGCCTCAGCCTCATGAGTAGCTGGGATTACAGGTGCGTGCCACTACCGCCTGGCTGATTTTTGTATTTTTAATACAGATGGGGTTTCACCATGTTGGCCAGGCTGGTCTAAAACTCGTGACCTCAAATGAGCCATCCGCCCCAGCCTCCCAAAGTGTTGGAATTACAGGCGTGAGCCACCGCTCCCGGCCCACTCTGACTTTTGATTGCAGAGCTTAGCCTATTTACAGTCAATGTTATTATTGATAAGTAGGGACTTACTCCTGCCATTTTGTTATTTGTTTTCTGTTTGTTTTGTGGTCTTCCATCCCTTCTTTTAGTGAAAGTGATATTTGTATTTTGTATTAATTTTTTTTTTTTTTTGAGACAGAGTCTTGCTCTGTTGCCCAGGCTGGAGTGCAGTGGCACAATCTCGGCTCACTGCAGCCTCCACCTCCCAGGTTCAAGCGATTCTCCTGCCTCAGCCTCCCAAGTAGCTGGGATTACAGGCACACACCACCATGCCCGGCTAGTTTTTGTATTTTAGTAGTTGAAGTTTTGCCATGTTGGCCAGGCCGGTCTCAAACTCCTGGCCTCAGGTGATCCACCTGCTTCAGCCTCCCAAAGTGCTGGGATTACAGGCATGAGCCACTGCATCCAGCCTACATTTTGATTATTAAATTCACCATCACCCAACAACAAGCTTGACTGTTTTCTGACCTCCCTCCACCATGCTGAGGGGAGTCAGGCCCTTCTCCACTGATGCGATGTGCATTTTCTCCCTTCCCTCTGAAGACGGCTGTTCCTGCCTGGCCTGCAGGACACGAGGAGGACAGCTCAGCTTCCCCACCGAAAATGCCTAGGTTACCGTCACCTTCCACAGATTGGGGACCCTGCAGAGGCAGTGACCAGGCCTTGTCTGTCTTCTCCAGCACCACAGGGATGGGCCCACAGCAGGAGTCAGGTGTGGCTTGCTTACTGTTCCTGTGAGGACCCAGGGATTCCCTCCCTGCCAGGGGCAAGTGCAGTGTGGCAGAGTGGGCTCAGCAGCCCCATCCAGCGAGTCAACACACAGTCATGGGGCCCCTTGCCCTCAGGAAGAGCAGCAGCCTTGGGCCGGCACAGAGAGGTCAGATGGAAGCCAACACAGGTTCAGGAAGAGCCCAGAGCCCAGGCATATATTCTGCAGGGCCCAGTGAAAAATGAAGGCACAGTCCCCTTCTTAAAAATGACTAACAGTCAGCTGGGTGCGGTGGTTCATGCCTATAATCCCAGCACTTTGGGAGGCCGAGGCGGGCGGATCATGAGGTCAAGAGATCAAGACCATCCTGCCCAACATGGTGAAACCCCGTTTCTACTAAAAATACAAAAATTAGCTGGGCAGGTGTGGTGGCAAGCACCTGTAGTCCCAGCTACTTGGGAGGCTGAGGCAGGAGACTCACTTGAACCTGGGAATCGGAGCTTACAGTGAGCTGAGATTGTGCCACTGCACTCCAGCCAGGTGACAGAGCGAGACTCCATCTCAAAAAAAAAAAAAAAAAAAAAAAAAGACTAAGAATCTGAGGAAGACGAACAGCAACAGCGTGATCAAGCCCAGGGCCCTTTCTGACGGCACAGGCCACACACACATAAAGCCGGCCCAGCCTGCAGCTCAGAGATGCATCCCAGGGGAGACATCTGCCTCTGCCCAAGGCCCCAGCCCTTCCCTGCAGGAGCCGGACAGAGGGATGCCCGGGTGCAGGAGGACTCTCATGGTGGTCCGGGGGTTGGCATTCGCTCCACGGGGACACACAACTCAAATGCACACAGGGCACGAAAGAATGGCAGTTCTGTTTTACAAAATTAAGTTTATAAATATTTCTCCACTGTACAAAGTTCTCCCAGCCCTGCCCACCCCATCACAGTTCACATTTCTCATGTTTTTAAAATCCCAATTATATTTATTTTTTAAATCATAAAATATATTTTTTCTTTGTTCATATTTAAAACTATTTACAGGGGCACAGAGAAGCCGGGAGTGGCCCGGCCGAGGTCAGGATGAGTCCGTGCAGGGGGACGGAGGGGGCGGGAAGAGGTGGAAGTAGCTCCTCTCGGTGGCGGGCGAGGGCGGGCAGCTGTCCTCCGCCGACAGGTACTGGCTATGGGGCGTGGGTGGGGGCGGGTAGGGGTCTGAGTCCGAGTTCAAATCCAGGTAGTACTTGCTGGCCTTCCAGCGGCTGGCGCTGTAGTCGCTGTCACACACGTCAGTGCTGCAGGGCGTCGTCGGGGGCGCCATTCCTCGAATGATGTAGGGCCTGAAAGGGACACACACACAGAGGAGTGGGATTTGGTAGGCACATCCGCCCTGGTGGGCACAGCAGCCCCGGGGCTGTGAACGGGAAAGGCCTGTCCACAGGCCAGCTCCAGAAGGTGCAGGCCTGACTCTGGACCCACCCTGCTGTGTGGCCAGGGCTCATCACTTACCCTGAGCCTCAACAGTCCCACCTCTACCATGGGCATGCCCACACCTGCCCTGCAGCCTGCCAAGCCCGGGCCCTGCCAAGGCTGCCTCTGAGGAGAACGAGGCCTCCAGAGCCTGCTAGCTGACCTTGGCCAGGAACTTACTTGACCTCTTTGAGCTTTAGTTTCTCATTGATAAAAGTGGGGATGAAATAGTGCCCATTTCAAAAGTGAAGGATACATGAGATTCTGCCTGGAAAGTGCTAGAAATAGTGCCCGACAAAACAGGAGACAGGACAACTGTTCACCTAACACTGTTACTGTAAATGTTGGCAACCGATATGGTTTGGCTGTGTCCCCACCCAAATCTCATCTTGAATTGTACTCCCATAATTCCCACGTGCTGTGGGAGGGACCCAGTGGGAGAGGATTGAATCACGGGGGTGGTTCCCCCACACTGTTCTCCTGGTAGTGAATACATCTCACTAGACTTGATGGTTTTATAAGGGGAAACCCCTTTCGCTTGGCTCTCATTCTGTCTCTTCCCTGAGGCCATGTAAGATGTGACTTGCTCCTCCTTGCCTTCTACCATGATTGTGAGGCCACCCCAGCCACGTGGAACTGTGAGTCCATTAAACGTCTTTCCTTCATAATTACCCAGTCTCAGGTATGTCTTTATTAGCAGCGTGGGAACAGGCTAATACAGCAACCAATGGGTCCAGAACGCTTCCATCCTGAGTTCAAGCAACCTGACTCGCAAGATGGCTCCTGACCTCCCATCCTCCCAGAGGCTGCCTGCTCCCCACTGTGGCCCAGAAACGCTGCATCCCACTGTGTGAGTCCAGACTCGGAACTGTGGTGTGTTTAGGAGCCCCTGTCCTGTCACAGAGGGGCCTGCAATGGGTGGCAAGTTGCAGCCAACACTGGGTGTTGAGAAAAGTGCAGCAGGACAGGATACTCCTCTTGGAGCCCAACTGCTGTGAGGTCAGATGGCGAGGAGGGAAGATGTGTCTGCAGTGGGGCCCAGAACAGGATGGCATGAACAAAGGCAGGAGGTGGGATGGGGGACTAGCGAGACTGGCCTGCCTGGTGTGGATGTGACCATTCTGGAGACAGTGATCTGTAAGGCTGTGGGACAGACTGTGACAGTTTGATATAATACTGAGGCATCAGGGAGGTGGCCCGACCCGGCGACCCGGAGCGGGGTGGAAACGGAGGCTGCAGTTCCGGCTCCCCAGCCAGGCCTGGGAGTTCGTGGAAATGGCCACTAGGTGGCAGGTGGCACCACACTCGGGAGGCCCTGCGGCTCCAGGGACCCAAGCAATGAGGAATGTGTGGTCCAGAGGTGTCCTGGCCCAGGCCCAACCCATCCCACCCCTTCACCTCTGGGGGTGGGGCCCGGTGCAGCTGGCGGGTGGGCCATGTTGGCTGACACCACTGGGTTAAAGGTCAGGAGGCTCACCCTGCCCATCCCAGGCTCTGATCCAGCCCCTGCGGAGACCAGCACACCTGGGTCCCACTTCTCCACACTCTCAGTTGCCCCACCCCAACCAGGGAGGTGGGGCCTGTGACCCCAACATGGGCAGCTCGGGGCTGGTGTCCAGCTGAGCAGCCCCGTTGGATTCCCGGGCTCAAACAGGCCACTGTGGCAAGTGAGCAGCCCGGACCATCCTGGTGACGTCACACGATTAGGGGTCCACGGTGGGTGCTGCAGCAGCCTTCAAAGACTTGTCCCATCGTAAGAGGACCGAGCCACCAAGAGGGGGTATCTCAATGGCTAGGGTTCCACAGCCGGACTCAAACACACGGTCGGACCCTGGAGCCCAAGCCCCCAGCCCCTCAACTCCACAGCCATTTCCCAGCTTAAAAATAACCCCCACAGGAGCAACTTGAAGAGCAGCTCAGAACGTGGAGTTCTGCTGGTTTCTGAACCCAACACTCAGTCCCCGCTGGGTTCGTCTGGGGAGGCAGCCTAGTGTGGTTGGCAGAGCAGAGGGAGGCAGGGCTGGGCCTGGCACCTGCCCACTAGCCCCCAGAACACCTCATCAGTGGCATGGGGATCAGGCCCCTCCACCACGGGCTGGCGGGAACCCAATGGCCATGGAGGGCTGCAGGGGATGTCCTACCTGTACGGTCTCGCGGTGGCCGGAATGTTTGAAGAGTAGAACATGTCCATGTTGTACAGGGAGGGGTCCGTGGCCGGGGAGGGCGGCGGGTTGAGGATCTGAGGAGAACCAAGCCAGGGTGACCTAGAGCCTCGCCGGCCTGGGCATTCCTTCCTTCCTCCCTCGTCCCTCGGGCTTTCCTTGCAGGGAGGGCTTCTGGCCCCCCTGCTTCCCAGGACCCCTTCCTCTGGCCAGTTGGCAAAACCTGGGGATGGGAGGGGAGGCAGCAGCCACCTGCCCTGAAAGTCATCTCAGTGAGAGGCAAAGGGAACCCAGGCACTTTTGGCCCAGGTGCCCACGCCCTTCCGAGTACCTGCCTTGGGACCAGATGATGGGCTGTGAAGGCAGGGATAGGACTTCGGCCACTCCCCTTTGTGGCCGGCCCCCAGCAGTGGGAGATGTCCCCGCAGGCCCTGAGTGTCCTCCACACCAGTGAGCACCTCACCAGGCTCCTCAGGGACCTTCCCAGGAACTCTCCTTATGACCTTTCCTCCTGCCCCTCCTCCCTCCATCATGCACAGTCTAACTCCTGCAATGACGCCCTTGTTCCGAACACTCAGGGGCTTTGCGTCCTTGCTGAAGCCCTGACCCACACACAGAAGTCGCCATGCTGAGGGAGGAGCCGCGACCCCACTCCAGACAAAGGCACCCCCTTCACATGGGCCTGTGCTGGCACCAGCCCCAAAGCTGGGATAGTAAACAGACAAATTCACCATATGAACGTACCCTCCAGGGCCAGGCAGCACACAACCAGCCCTACAATGGGAGGAAGGGACCAGAGGCCCCAGGCCCACACACCCACACAGATCTGCACCTTCCACAAGTGCCACTGATGGCACCCCAACCCAACATGCAGCTTCCCAAAGGGTGCAGGGCTTATGTGGGTCTCCAAGGCCCTCCTGGAAAGGATACAGCCAGATCCAAGCCCCTGCGGAGTAATGGGAACAGAACTGTCAGTTATGCCCCGAGGGACTCAGTTCTCTCAGGCCCCCTAGGGTGGTACGAGAACACAGCCTTTCATGCCAGACAGACCCGGGTGAAGTCCTGTTTTACCACCTTCCGGCTGCAGCAGGATCCCTGGGGAGGGAATTTACCTGTCTCAGCCTCAGTTTCTTCAACTTTAAAATGGGCTCGACCTAGCACTTTGGGAGGCCGAGGCAGGCGGATCACTTGAGGTCAGGAGTTCGAGACAAGCCTGGCCAACATGGTGAAACCTCGTCTCTGCTAAAAATACAAAAAGTAGCCCGGTGTGGTGGCGAGCACCTGTAATCCCAGCTACTTGGGAGGCTGAGGTGGGAGAATCCCTTGAACCCTGAAGGCAGAGGCTGCAGTGGGTCGAGATCGCACCACTGCACTCCAGCCTGGGCAACAGAGTGAGACTCTGTCTCAAAAAATAAATTTAAAATTAAATAATAAAATAAAGTAATAAAATGGGCTCGAGAAGGCCTGCTTCCTGGGGCTATCCTGATGGCTGGTGACTAGCCTCTGGGGAGTGCCCAGGCCCTTCCCTTGCCCTTTAGGAAGCCGCACTGGGCCCTGCTCTTTCTGGGGAGGGTCCTCTTTGGCCCAGAGAGCCAGCCTGGGTATTCCTCAGGATTTGACCCCAACATCGGGAGGGCAAGAGACTGGGGGCGCTGGGAAAGGTGCTTCAAAGCAAAGAGCAGGCAGGGAGGCAGCAGAAAGGGCTTCCTGCAGCTGCCCAAGCCCCAGCCTATGGGGTCTGTTTCCACCTCTTCTCAGGAACTTGACCAGACCTGGTTTCTCTCCTACATCCCAAGGCAAAGTTTGAGATTCTGCCCAAATCTGCACCGGGCAGATTTCTGGCAAGATCCACCAATGCAGCGCCTCGGCAACGTCTCAGATGTCCCGTGAACCACAGCCAGGCTCTCTTCAAAGAAGACTGGATCTTGGCCCAGGGTGGGGGGTGGGGAGGCCCCACCTCGGCTCATCTGCTATTCCTGCATTATTGTTGTTGTTTTGACTGAGTCTCGCTCTTGTTGCCCAGGCTGGAGCACAACGGCACGATCTCGGCTCACTACAACCTCCGCCTCCCAGGTTCAAGCGATTCTCCTGCCTCAGCCTCCCGAGTAGCTGAGATTATAGGCATGCGCCACCACACCCAGCTAATTTTTTTGTATTTTTAGTAGAGATGTGGTTTCACTATGTTGGCCAGGCTAGTCTCGAACTCCTGACCTCAGGTGATCCATCGCCTTGGCCTCCCAAAGTGCTGGGATGACAGGTGTGAGCCACCATGCCTGGCCTATTCCTGCATTCTTAGAGTTCTCTGTACATCTCACTGGTCAATTCCTGCTATTCCAGTCCCTGGTAATAAGCCTGTAGACGGAACTTTCTCTGTTCAAATTCTCATAGAGTTTCTGCCTCCTGATAGACCCTGACTAATTCACGCCACCCAGAAGCCATCAGCAAAGAAACAAGCTGGATGCCTGCCTTGCTCATCAAATCTAATTACATCCCAGAAGAATTAAAGATCTGAATGTAAAACGAGAGGAGGAGGACATTAAGAAAGAGAGTGTGGGCTGGGCACAGTGGTTCACGTCTGTAATCCCAGCACTCTGGGAGGCCGAGGTGGGTGGATCACCTGAGGTCGCAAGTTTGAGACCAGCCTGACCAACATGGAGAAACCCCGTCTCTACTAAAAATACAAAATTAGCCGGGTGTGGTGGCGCATGCCTGTAATCCCAGCTACTCGGGAGGCTAAGGCAGGAGAATCGCTTGAACCCAGGAGGCAGAGGTTGCAGTGAGCCAAGATCGCACCATTGCACTCCAGCGTGGGCAACAAGAGCGAAACTCCATCTCAGAAAAAAAAAAAAAAAAGTGTGAAAATAAGTTGTTCTTTATGATCAGAGCAGGGAAGGCCTTTCTGAGCATAAACAACAACAATAAAATATATATATATATCATAAAAGAGGAGATTGATAATTTCTTTTTTTTTTTTTTTTTTTGAGATGGAGTCTCACTCTGTCACCCAGGCTGGAGTGCAGTGGTGCGATCTCGGCTCACTGCAACCTCCACCTCCTGGATTCAAGCAGTTCTCCTGCCTCACCCTCCCAAGTAGCTGGGATTACAGGCATGTGCCACCACACCTCGCTAATTCTGTATTTTTAGTGGAGATGGGGGTTCACCACGTTGGTCAGGCTGGTCTCGAACTCCTGACCTCAGGTGATCCGCCCATCTCGTCCTCCCAAAGTGCTGGGATTACAGGTGTGAGCCACCAGCGCCAGCCGAGATTGATACTTGCATCGTATAAATGGTAAAACATACCATAACCCAAATCAAAAGACAAAAGACTGGGAAACAAATATTTTCAATACACATCGCGGGCTCTGGGCCAATTTCCATAGTCTATCTGTATCTAAAGAGACCTCACAAATGAATAAGAGTATCAACAACCCAATAGAAGAAGGACTTTGAACAGACCCTTCTGAGAAAAATAAAATGACAAAAGTTCTTGTTTTTGAGAAAGAGTCTCGCTCTCTCACCCAGGCTGGAGTGCAATGGCACGATCTCGGCTCACTGCAACCTCCGCCTCCCATGTTTAAGCAATTCTCATGCTTCAGACTCCCGAGTAGCTGGAATCACCATGCCCGGCTAATTTTTAAATTTTTACTAGAGACGGGGTTTCTCCATGTTGGCCAGGCTGGTCTCAAACTCCTGGCCTCAAGTGATCAGCTCATCTCAGCCTCCTAAAGTGCTGAGATTACAGCTGCGAGCCATCACGCCGGGCCCAAAGGTTCCTAAACACACAAAATGATGCTTGACATCATTCATAATAAAATAAATGTAAATGAAGATCTTAACATAAGACCATTTTTACTCTATATTAGACAGGTGGAGAGAAAGGGTGCCAGGGACAGTTTTACCGGTGTGGCCCTCTGCTGAGAAAAGATGGACTGTCCCTTTCAGAGGGCCACTTGGCAGGAGTGGTTGAAACAGCCAAGGTTCAACCGCAGCAGGAGAGGGGACCCTGATGCCCTCCAGTGGGGGCCCAGCCACGTCTGACAAGGAGCGCTGTTTAGCCACCAAGAATGTGGCAGCTCTGCCCTCGAAACATAACAAACTTCAGGGTGCGGGGGAAGCAGAGTAGAAGGTGGTTGTGAGTTGGACGGCCTGGCCCCACTGCCTACCAACTGAACAACCCGGGCCAGTGGTTCATGCTCAGTTCTTCGGCCTCCTTGTTGCAAAATGAGGAAAACCATAGCACTCCTCCCGGAGACGGGTTATGGTAGAGTTCTAGGCAGGGTGCACACGGCAGCTGGGAGCCTCCGAAATGCTCAGAACACCACCTTTTATACATCGTTAGTAGCAAAAGGCAAAGCTCAATGTTGACTCTTCAGATGCTATCTTTTGGGCTTATGAAAACATATATGCCAGCCCAGGAGCAGTGGCTCATGCCTGTAATCCTAACACTTTGGAAGGCTGAGGCAGGAGGATCACTTTAGCTCAAGAGTTCAAGACTAGCCTAGGCAATATAGTGAGGCCTCACCTCCACAAAAAATTTAAAAATTAGCCCGGCATGATGGTGCACACCTGCTGTCTGAGCTATTCGAGGGGACTGAGGCAGGAGAATCGCTTGAGCCCAGGAGTTTGAGGCTGTAGTGAGCTGTGATTGTGCCACTACAATCCCACTGGGTGACAGAGGGAGTTTGTCTCAAAAACAAACAAAAAACACCTATGTCAATCTGAATAAGGTGAAAGGATGGTTATCAATGTCTTGCTTATGATAGGCATGGAAGTCATGCAAGATGGCAGGCAGCACTGGGGGAAACCAGGCAGAGGATAAATGGGTCTGTGCTATTTCTCACAACTGCACATAAATCTACAATTATCTTTTGGCTGGGAAAACAAAGTCCATGCTCTTGTATGCTTGCATACGTACAGATGACCCCGGGGGGACAGAGAAGAAACACACTGCAGGAGGCCATGCCTCCCGGGGAGTCCTGCTTGCCGTCATGGGGGCAGGGTCTCTTTGGACTGCAGGCTCTTCTGTAGCTTTTGAATTTTGTACCATGAACATATATTTAATAGATGCAAAATAACTTTGCTAATTTAAAAACAGCTGGCTTCATGCAGAGTTTCTTTTAGGGGCAGGAAAGTGTTCTAAAATTAACTGTGGCGAGGGTTGCACACATCTGTGAATACACTAAAACCCACTGAACTGTACCCTTTTTTAAGTGGGTGAGTTGTATGGTTAAACAATAAAGTGATTTAAAAAAATAGCTGGCTGGTCAGTGCCATCTCTTATTGCCTGATTAAGATCCTTCCAGCTCCCAAGGGAGAACACGAAAACAGAATTCGTGAGCCTCCTGCTGTGTGCATGGGGACCCTGCTCGGGTTCCTGGCACTCCTGGCTGGTTAAGTTGGGTTGCAGCAGCAGGAGCAGAGAAGAAGGGCAGTGGGTGTTTAAACTCTCGGCTTCTGGTTCCCAGTTCCCTTTGTCCCTAAACGTAGCCAGGCCCTGGGGCCTCCGGAACACTCAGTTCCTGTCCAGGAAACCAAGGAGAACCCTCTTCTGCTACTTCCTTCCCAGGGCCCACCACAGTCAGGTGCCATAAGAAGACAATACCCCAGGCCAGGCACGATGGCTCATGCCTGTAATCCCAGCACCTAGGGAGGCCAAGGCGGGGGGATCGCTCCAGTCCAGGAGTTTGAGACCAGCCTGGGCAATATAGTGAAACTTCCTCTCTACAAAAAATGTAAATATTAGCTGGGCATGGGGACGCATGCGTGCAGTCCTAGCTACTTAGGGGCTGAGATGGGAGGATTGCTTGAGCCTAGAAGGTAGAGGCTGCAGTGAGCCATGATGACGCCACTGCACTCCAGCCTGAGTGACACAGCGAGACCCTGTCTCAAAAAAAAAGAAAAGAAAAGAAAAGAAAAAGGCCAGGTGCAGTGGCTCACGCCTGTAATCCAGCACTTTGGGAGGCCAAGGCGGTGGATCACCTGAGGTCGGGAGTTCAAGATCAGCCTGACCAACACGGAGAAACCCCCATCTCTACTAAAAACACAAAATTAGCTGGGCATGGTGGCACATGCCTGTAATCCCAGCTACTGGGGAGGCTGAGGCAGGAGAACTGCTTGAACATGGGAGGCAGAGGTTGCAGTGAGACTAGAGATCACACCATTGCACTCCAGCCTGTGCAACAAAAGTGGAACTCCTTCTCAAAAAAAAAAGAAAAAGAAAACAAGAAGACAAGACCCCAGATGTGAGGGATACCCAGAAGGGCGGTAGGAACCAGCCCCGGCAAGGTGGGGCTCACTGGCGAGACCCCAGAGGAAGCAGAAAGGGGCTGGACTCACCTTAGGGGCATACAGCTGCAGGAACAAATGAAAAGCATACAAAGCATGTCAAGTCAGCCCCCGCCGTTTACACTCAGGGGTTCACATCCAGGCACCAAGCTCGCCTTGGCATCCTGGGGCTGTGCTCCCAGAAACGGGGGTTCTCCCCAGCCAGCCCCAAGGATCCTGGAGGGCGGCGGCAGTTTATTCTCCTCAGTCATTTCACTTAGGGCGTGGCTCAGCTGGAGCCAGCCCCTCACCCTGCCGAAAGCTCCAGGGAGTATTTTAGCCACGAAAATCACCGTGTGTTTGTGTGTCATGCACAAAACCATCCAGCTGTTTTCCAGGAAGCAGCCAGCCCTGGGGGGGAGAACAGGGTGTTCGTGGAGGGGACCCCGTGGGGAAGCTCACAGAGGGCAGACAGGCCTGGTGCAGGCGGCCATCGATGGGCTGGGCCGTGCGGAACAGAGACGGCCGCCTGGATGCTGACGTGGCCCAACAGCCACTCTAGGAGATGGATTTGGGTGATATTTCGGCTCTTTATATTTTTGTGTGGTTTTCAGATTATCCACAATCAACAATGTCATTGAAGGAAACAGAAGGATTTGGAAAGGGAAGAAAGCAAGCATGCCTCAGAGGCGGTGGCACAGCCCCCAGGAACCCGAGAAGCCTCCCGTGGCCAGCACTGACGGTGGGAGGGGCCCACAGCCCCATCCCGCCCCGCCCCTCCCCGGCCCCGCCCCTCACCGGTGGGTACAGCGTGGCCTTCGTGCTGGACGAGCTGCTGGACGAGGCCCCTGTGACGTGGTTCCGGTCGTAGAGGGGCACCCCGCCCCGGCCCCCCATCAGGCTCACGGAGCTCATCATGGACTTTCCGCATGCGATGCCTGGCAGGGAAGGGACGGGGGCGGTCAGGTGGCTTCGAGGCTCAGCCAAGCCGCCCCACAGACACAGGGCGCTCTCCTCTGCTCCCGCTACCCACGAGACTCAGACCAGGGCGGTGTGTCCTGTTGGAGATGTGCCCCGCTCCCTGAGCCGCAGGCCTCTCTGGCCACTACTAGAGTGAGCTCCCTGGGGCTCATCTGTGAAACGGGAGACACATGGTACCTCCCCCAAGGGGTCTGCAACTAGGGCGGGGAACCCAGGCGGGGCAGCACAGAGCACACCAGGAACAGACAGGGCCCCGTTCTCTGGGGGCTGCTGCGACTGTGATGGTGCCACCACTGTGGGCTCCTAGGAGCTCTTGAGAAGCCAGGTAACTGCGCTCCCCAGAGAGAATCAGGTTACATCTATACCCCGCCATCCAACAGGCTCCCAATGAGGCCGGCTTGGGGTGACAGTGGGACAGGCCAGGGAAGAGGGAACTCAGGGCTGGGCAGGCAGAGGCAATCCTCAAGGTGGCCTGGAGCTGTGGGGGCACCTGCAGACCTCACAGGGACTCCACCTTCTTAGACATACCATGGTCACCCATGTGATACAAACCAGCATGGTGCAGCTCTGCGGTGCAGCTGCCCAGCCATCTACGAACACAGCCTGCGTTCCTGGTGCCTGGGCTACGTAGGAATTGTAACTGCTCAGCCACAAATTCCAACTGCACTCAAGACAAAGCTGCTGTATGGTACAGAGTGATTCCTTCAGCTCTGGAGAGAGCCCAGCTGCCCCCACTTCATTTCTAGGGGACATGAGAATTTGTGGACAACACAGCACATGTCCTACTAGAATACGAAGGTCAAGTCCAAGGAGCTATCTCCACACCTACAGTGCCAAAGGGCGGGTTGCTATAGCCATGCAGGCCTCTGTGTTGAAGGATTCTGATGCCAAGCACAGGCTCAGTGGGAAAGGCTGAATGCTGTGATCGATTAGCAATGTCTGCCACACGTGCAAGAGGGCCCGGGGTAGCGCATCCCTGCTCCACTCCCCAAAGCTGCCCAGACTACTCTCCTGCCTCCTCCAGGTCGTTCCATATCTCAGGCTCCTTACCTGTGAAGGGGCCATGCTGGGAACCGCCCGGGGCTATGAAATTGAGGGGCACGTGCGGGGTACCGCTGACATACTCGTGCGGGAAGGGCCCGTTGGCCCCCGCGTAGCGCTGGCACACCACGCGCTGGCACACAAAATAGACACCACCCATGACGAAGAGGGAGAGGATGATGCCAATGACGGGCCCGATGGCACTGCTGTGGGCCGGGCTGTCGTCTGAGGGTGGCTTGGTGATTTCTGCCAGAGACAGACAGAAAGAGGTGGCCGACATTAACCCCAAAGGAATGGGCCCTCCTTGGGGGCAGACACCGTGCGCCCTGAAGGGGCTGGCTTTGCCACTCGTGGAGGGTGGGGAGAAACTGGGCAAGCTGGGAGGCTAGGCCTGGGGAGCCTGGCCAACCTCGGGGTAACGCGGCCCTTCAGCCTGCACGGTGCACCCTCCTCCTCCTCTGACCCCCGCCCCTGTCCGACTCCCCACCGCCCTCAACACATCCCTGCCAAGGCACCTGGTATTTGCTGCTTCGCCCAGGGCCCTCGGTGGTGGCGGAAGTGAGTGCGCCCTGGCCAGCCCGGGTGATGTTGGTCAAACAGCAAAGCCAGGCAGCCCCTGGTGCCGCCCACCAGCCACGGGAGGGGCAGGGCCGGCTGGGTGGGCTCCTTGGGCCACTCCACTATCAAGGCTGCCCATGGGGAAGTTTCCAGGCTCCAGACTCAACTTTGGCAAAAGCCACATTCACTCTCCCACAGGGCCGGCCCAGCGATCCTGAGGGCATCGATGATGTCAGAGGAATGGGAGGAAGCACGCGAGCTCTGGCGGCAAGGCCTGGCCGTGCATCAACAGCACCCCCACAGCTGGGGCCCACGGCCATGCTGGAGGCCCAGGCACAGGCCTGTCAGACTGGAAACTTGCCCAGCAGAGGAGGCAACTCTTGGTGGCCCCCACCACTGCCTTCAGGCCTCAAGCCTGACCTGGCATGAAGGTGCCAAAGGGCACAGGGAGTCCCTTGAGGAAGCCCCCTTCTCCCCCTACAGACTTCTCTCCCTGCTGCAGCCAGAAGAGAGGAGCTCTCAGCCCAGGTCCCTCTGCAGCGAAGGAGTGGCCATGTCCCCAGACACAATGACTCATTGCTACTTCCTATCTGAACTCAGCTCCCTTCCTGCCTGAATCAGACAGCCTTTCAGGAGCCACTGCCTCCAGGAGGCCTTCCCTCACTGTCTTGGCCTCCTATCCCCTAGGCCCTGTATCCATGACTGTACAGGTCATGCTATTTGAGCATGTGAGACGTTGTCATGTACGTGTGTGTGCACATGACATGTGTGCATATGTGAACATCACTCCTCCTCAGCCAGACAGTAAGCTGCCAGGGAACAGGACCACTGCAGCCCTCAGGGGTAATCTTGCTGCCTGACAGACGCTGCTCAGCAAGGTCCCATGGGTGGGTGCGTGCTGCAGGCACCTGGGCAGGGTCAGCCCCGCCCACCAAGGCGGACTCTGTAGCCGCCAAGCCCACAGCTCACAGTCTGTCCTCCTGGCCACTGCCCTGGGAAAGGCTTCCCTGCCTCCCGCAAGGAGCCTCCCAGCCGCCTGAGTCTCCCACACAGCCCCCAGCCCCGCTGGAAAGGCACATCTCCTCCCCTAGACCCCACGCTCCTGGGGGAACCCAGCCCGGATGCCCCCTCCCCATGCCAGAAACTGGCTCACCACACATGAGCTCGTCGGAGCCGTCAATACAGTCAGGGAAGGAGTCGCACTGCTGCTTGATGAGGACACACTGGCCGCTGGCACACCGGAACTGGTTGGGCAGGCAGATGGCTGCAAGGAGAGGCCACACACTCAGGAGGCTGGAGGGTGCCCCCAGCCCACCACGCAGGGCACAGCAACCAAGGTCTGGACTCCGAACAGAGAGCAGACAGCTGGGACCCTTTCTAGGACCAGCAGGGAGTGGTCTAGTGCAGTCTCCACCCACCCTCGATGACCCTGTGGCGAGGCCTATGCCACGTAGGGGAGGGACTGCCAGGGCTGAGACCTCAACGCACCTCCTGCCTGCCCCCCCGGAAGTATTTGTCAGGTGCCTACTATGGGGAGGTCTACGCCATGCAAGGAGTAATAGACCCCGCCCAAGGCTCTACCAGGTTGGGGGGGTGGGTGCCAAGGACAGGAATGGCCACAAGGAGCTTCGCCTCCCGAGAGTGGGGGCTGTGGAAGGCAGTGGTGCCCAGCAGAGCTTGGGGGGAGGGGAGGGAGCACAACCCACTGGAGATGCAGGCAGCCCACATGGGAGCAGCGCAAGGCCACGGCCTCTGGCCAGGGAGGAAGAGCAAGCCAGGGCACTGACGGCTGCCTCCTCCCCTCCTCAGACGCCCACCCAGAGGGAGCCATAGCCACGCCTGCCCCGGAGAACTTGCTCAGTTCCCCACCTGCCCTGCCCCCAGTGTCCTGCCCTGGGAACAGGAGATAAGGGGACCCTGTCCTTGTAATGGATGGGATGATTTTCTGGCAACTGAGCAGGGAAGCAAGCTTCTGGAACAGAGCGTGGCGCCAGAGCCGGCATGAGGGCCTGCCACCAGCACCGCGGGGCACACAGGAGGAGAAGCTAGAGCGGGATGAGGGGGCTCAGATGGTTCCAGTGTCTGCCCCTCCAAATCTCAATGGAAATGTGACCCTCACTGGGCGCAGTGACTCACATCTGTAATCCTGGCACTTTGGGAGGCCAAGGTAGGTGGATCACTTGAGGCCAGGAGTTTGAGACCAGCCTGGCCAACATGGTGAAATCCCATCTCTACTGAAAATACAAAAATTAGCCGGGTGTGGTGATGTGTGCCTGTAATCCCAGCTGCTCGGGAGGCTGAGGCAGGAGAATCGCTTGAACCTGGGAGGTGGAGTTTGCAGTGAGCCGAGATCGTGCCACTGCACTCCAGCCTGGGCAACAGAGCGAGATTCTGTCTCAAACAATAAATAACATAACATAAATAAAATAAAATAAAACAAAATAAAATATGACCCCAAGGTTGGAGGTAGGGCCTGATGGGCAGTGTTTGGGTCATGGGAGCAGATGCCTCATGAATGACCTGGTGCCCTCTCTGCAGTAGCAAGTGGGCTCTCACTGTGAGTTCACATGGGAGCTGGTTACTTAAAGGAGCCTGGCATCTCCTCTCAAGGTGAGGGCAAGAGGGAGAGGCTCTCCCTCTCTCTCCGTTGCTCCCTCTCTCACCATGTGATGCACCTGCTCACGCTTCGACTTCCACCATGAGTCAAAGCTTCCTGAGACCTCATTAGAAGCTGAGCAGATGCAGGTGCCATACTGGTACTGCCTACAGAACCATGAGCCAGACAGGCCTCTTTCCTTCATAATCTACCCGGCCTCAGGTGCTCCTTCATAGCAATGCAAAATGGACCAACACAGGGACAATTCCTAACCACGGCTCCTGCAAGCTGAAATCACACACACAGCACATGCTGGGCCAGGGTGCACAGCAGGGCTGGGGAAGCTCTGTCTATCAAGGGCCAGACATGAGGTCTGGGGCTTTGAAGGCCGTAGGTCTCCAGCATAACCACTCAGTTCTCCTGCTTTTGGCATGAGAGCAGCCACAGACATTGTGTAAATGAAATGAATGGGCATGGCTGTGCACCAAGAAAACTTTATTTACACAAGTAGGTGGCAGGCTGGATTTGGCCCCTGGGCCCTTAGTTTAACAGCCCCTAGTCTACAGCCTCCATAAAATTCTCCAATGGTCAATGCGCTGGAAGGACTTAACCACTACGTCTTTATAGAAAAACATGGAGGGAAGTTACTCCCAGGCCCTCATCTTCTACCAAATGTCTGCTCTTTGTGAATGAGGACGTAGGACAGTGGCCAGACCGCGTGTGAATTACCTAACAGAGCCGGTGGCTCTGGGAGAGGGAGGACATCAACAGCTCCTCAGCAGTCCTGGGCCTGTGGTGCTGACAACATGTGGCAGGCAACCAACCAAGCAGGTCATTCATAAAAGGAAAACTCAGGCCCGGCGCTGTGGCTCACGCCTGTAATCCCAGCACTTTGAGAGGCTGAGGTGGGTGGATCACCTGAGGTCAGGAGTTCAAGACCAGCCTGGCCAACATGGTGAAACCCCATCTCTACTAAAAATACAAAAATTAGCCGAGCATGGTGGTGCACACCTGTCATCCCAGCTACTAGGGAGGCTGAGGCAGGAGAATCACTTGAACCCTGGAGGCAGAGGTTGCAGTGAGCCAAGATTACACCAGGGCACTCCAGCCTGGGTGACAGAGCAAGACTGTCTCAAATAAATGAATGAATGAGTGAATGAATGAATGAAAGAAAACTCAGAGGGGGCACAGAAGAGATGTGTTTCACTGTCAAGATCTAAAGGAAGATCCTGCTGGTCAGAGAGGGCCCAGGATGCCTGAGCAAATCTCTTTATACCTCCTGATTCTACAGGTTGATAGAAACCCCTCAGGCTTAAGCACTATCCCACAGACTGGTCAGTGGAGACAGCACTGTCTTTTGGGGGGATTTTCCAGGGTGTAAGCCATGGACCTCTGCAGCCCACCCCTGAATGTGCCTCAGGTTTCTGTGAAACTCCTGACCTAATGCAGGAAGGTGAGACAGACCCTCACAGTCTGCCTTCAAGCCACACTACCTGGTGGGACATGATGGGTGGGACTGCAGAGTTTTCCTTGTTGGGCCTAAAAGACAGCCTTGGCGATCTCCCTGCAAGCAAATGTTTTCAGAGCCCCTACTCCTGTGAGGCCGGAGGCAGCCCCAAGCTCTGTATCCCGGAGGGCAGGGCCAGGGTCTTGGCAGAGTCTTGACGGGGAGGGCCTCACCGTCACAGTCCGCCTCGTCTGAGCGGTCCTGACAGTCGGCCTCGCCATCGCAGCGCAGGCGCAGGTCCACACACTGGCCCCGCGCACAGGGGAACTGGGCGGCGGAGCACACGGGGCAGCCCTCCTCGTCGCTCTGGTCGTCGCACTCAGGAAAGCCGTCACAGCGCCAGGCCCCGGGGATACAGTCGATCTCCCCCGTGGCACATGCAAACTGGTCCGGGGAGCAGGTGGGCGGCTCTGGGGGAGGGACAGAGGAGAGCATCACACGCAGCCCTGCCTAGCAAAACCCAGGCAATAGCATGACTGGGCTTCAAAGAAGTTGAGACAGACTCAGCGTGGGTTCGGCATCCCTGCTGTGCCAGGTGCTGCACCCGCACATCCTCCATCGCTGCGGCTCCTGTGCGCCGCCCCACCTCCAGCCCCAACCCAGAAGAGAGGCTGGGAGAATACACATTCACTGCAAGAAGACATGCATCTGCATGTTTTTCAATGCAGAAGGGAAAGGGGGCTGACTGGGAATCAGAGCTTTAAGCAGCAGGTGCTACACCAAATACAGCAGAAATGCTCCGGGTGGGAAATTCAGCCCTGACTGGAGCAGTCCTTCCTCCTCCCGGCAACACACATCTGCTCAGCCATGCCTGAGTGCCCACTGCGCCCTCCTCGGGACCAGAGGGGCAGAAAGCAGGTGGTCAGCAGCCACACCTGTTGCAGGTGTGGGACTGCTACAAAAGAAGGGCCAGGCCTCTGTGGTGATCAGTGTGCGCACAGCAAGGCGGGAGCCGGCAGAGGACCGGTCAGCACGTCCCAGACACCTGCAGAAGATGGGACAAAGCACAGGCAGGAGGGCCGAGGACACCTGGGGGGAGGTCGCTGAAAGGGAGGAGGGAGAAGATCATCGAAGGGTGAAGGCCACTTCCTACGCATGACCACGGAAGCCATCCTGCCCCTCGGGGCTCCACGTCCTCAGTGCAGGCTGGGCATGCGGCAGCACGCAGGGAACAGCAGAGTCCCAGGGGCTGGGGACACAGACACAAAGCGTGGGGGCACTGGCACAGAGAAGCCAGAGGAGCCCTCGGCTTCGAGGTGGCCCCCCATTTCCTAGGACTCCTCCCTCCCACTTTGTACAGAAAATCACAGAAAACAGAGGCTGGCCTCAGAGGGGGATGCTGGGAAATCGGCCCAGGCCTCACTGAAAGCTGAGCAAAGCCCCTGCCAAGCTGAAATCTGATCAAGGAAAAAAACATCGGTTTCAAGCTGTCACGCTGCATGCAAGCCATTGGATGTTTGGAACCCGCAGGCCTTCCCCATGACTACTAGGCTCACCCAAGTGACAGGGACTGTGTGGCACAGGGGAGGGGGCCTGATCAAAGACGAAAGCTCTCGCGTAATAAAAGGAAGCGGCTGTCTCCACTGGGCTCGGCCACAGGAGGACACGCCAGGGTCAGCCCATGGCGGCTGAGAGGAGCCAATGACAGATGTCTGCAAGCCATGCCTGGCCATGGGGGACACGGAGGGCCGGTGGCTGGAGGTTGAGGGCGACACAGGGCAGACCTGAGATGGAGCCCAAGTCTCCCTTAGCAGTTGTGAAACCGAGCAGCCTCTCAGCCTCCCAAAGCCTCCGACCTCGACTCTCAATCAGAAGCAACCGCTGGGCACCACAAGCTCCTGTGAGCTGTAACTGGGACACTGGGGCCAGAGCCAGGGGCGCGCCCAGCTCAGGGAAGGGCTGAATGGCGGTGGTGATGGCACTGCTGAGGTGACTCTGGCTGCCTCTTGCCCAGCCTGGCTCCTGCCACTATCAAACGGTCCATGTCCGAGACCTCAGTGAGCCCCTGTCCTTCTGTG
Source organism: Symphalangus syndactylus (assembly GCF_028878055.3). NCBI lineage: Eukaryota > Metazoa > Chordata > Mammalia > Primates > Hylobatidae > Symphalangus > Symphalangus syndactylus. The sequence goes on along the minus strand of NC_072423.2, from coordinate 96,960,624 downwards.
ATCTCCCTGGAGAAGAGGCCACAAGAGAATGACAAGCACCTGTGCAGTAAATACACATCTCTTGAGCCGTGAGGAAGGGGCCTGGAGTCCTCGAGGAGGAGGGCCAAGGCCCAGGCCAGGGGGCGGTGGATGGAAGGGCATGGCCTCTGGCATGGAGGCCCAAGGCTGCGGTTGGTGCAGCGTTCTGACGGCCCCGTCTCTTGGCCAGGGCAGTTCAGGCATCAGTGGGAGGTGCACAGACACCCTTGGGTTGCAAATCCACCTGAGCTTTTGGGCTGTAACTTAGAGAAAAGCTGCCAGGAAGCTCAGGAGGGGGACAGTCACAAAATGTCCCCTCTGCTTACGGCCAAACTCAAGGTGTGAGGCAGCACCCCGCAGTCCTACTCCCCGAGCTCCTGGGCAGGAGCCAGTCTCTCCAGGAACAAGATAAACCGCTAAAAAGAACCGGCACTCCGGGTGTGGTGGCTCACTCCTGTAATCCCAGCACTTTGGGAGGCTGAGGTGGGCGGATCACCTGAGGTCAGGAGTTCAAGACCATCCTGGCCAACATAGTGAAACCCCATCTCTACTGAAAATACAAAAATTAGCTGGGCGTGGTGGCGGGTGCCTGTAATCCCAGCTACTCGGGAGGGTGAGGCAGGAAAATCACTTGAACCCGGGAAGTGGAGGTTGTAGTGAGCCAAGATCACACCATTGCACTCCAGCCTGCACGACAAAAGCAAGACTCGATCTCAAAAGAAAAAAAAAAAAAAGGCGCAGAGCCAGCGTGTGCTGCTGTCTGTAGGATGAAGCTGAGCCCCCAGGAACTCCCACGGGAGAAAGGGAGCTGAGCAGAGCACAGAACCAACAGGATCCAAGGCCACCTGGTGGCATGGGGGCATAGGACAGAAAGCCCTGGGCAGGCTTCACTGTGGTGAGGATACAGATGGTCACTTTATTACTACTGCCACGCCCACGGCATAGCAGCTGGCATTCCTGTGCATCACGTGTCAGGGTCCAGGTGGAGTGCCCTGTTACTTCATGCCCATGACAGCCTGTCAGGTAAGTGCTCTCAATTTCACAGAGGAAGAAGTGGAGGCTCAGAGAGGGTCAGGCACCGGCCAGGGTCACTCAACTGGGAAGTGACAGAGCCAGGATTTGAACCCTGGCCTCTTTGGCCCTAAAGCCCATGTTCTTCACTACCCCACTCTCCCACTACCAACACCAGGAAGCCCTAGGGGGAGAAGAGGATCAAGGGTAGAAGGAGAGAAAAAGACAGAACTACTAGGAGAAATAAACAAATCCACCATTAGAGTGGAGACTCCACACTCCTGTCAATAACTGACAGCTCGAGCAGGCGGTCAGGAAGGAAGGATATAGACAACCTGATGAGCACTATCAATCAACTGGATCTAATTGATGTTTCTAGAACACTCCACCCAACAACAGCAAAATCCACATTCTTTTCAAGAGTACACGGAACATTCACCAAGATAAACCACATGATGCTGGGTGATAAAACACACCTAACGGCCAGGCACAGTGGCTCACGCCTGTAATCCCAGCACTTTGGGAGGCCAAGGCGGGTGGATCACGAGGTCAGGAGTTCGAGACCAGCCTGACCAACATGGTAAAACCCTGTCTCTAATAAAAATACAAAAATTAGCTGGGTATGGTGGCATGCACCTGTAATCTCAGCTACTCAGGAGGCTGAGGCAAGAAGATCACTTGAACCCGGGAGGCGGAGGTTGCGGTGAGCTGAGATTGCGCCATTGCACTCCAGCCTGAGCGACAGAGCGAGACACTGTCTCAAAAACAAAACAAAGCAAAACAAAATAAAAAAACACAAAACAACAACAACAAAAACACCACACCCAACACATTTAAAATAACAGAAATCATATAAAATAAGCTCTCAGACTACGGTGGAATTAAATTAGAAATCAGTTGCAGAGAGACAGCTGGAAAAGCCCCAACTCTTTAGAAACTAAGCAACACTTCTAAATAACACATGAGCTAAAGATGTCATCTCAGGAGAAGTATAAAAATATTCAAACTACCTGAAAATGAAAATGTAACAAAATTTGTGAGATGCAGGAAATGCAGTACTTAGAGGAAAATTCATAGCACCGAATGCACATAGTAGAAAAGAAAGGAGGACAAAGGAAGACACAATCAGCTTTGGAAACTGGATGCCACAGGGACCGTGATTTTTAAAAGGATGCCAGGCAGCAGCCTGGCAGGCAGAGAATCAGGTGCCTGTCCATCACCCCAAAGGAGCACCTAGGTCACACCTACCTCCACAGGTCAGCAGGTTCTGCAGGAGCACGAGGTGGACTGGGCATGAGCACCGTGGTGTCCCATCACCCTTGGCAATACAGATGTGGGAGCAGCCACCATTGTCACGGGCACATGGGTGGGCTGCTGCAAAGACAAAACAAGACAAATGGAGGTCAGGCTCTGCCTCCCACCTCAGAACCACAGCCTGGAGGGTAGGGGCCAAATGAGAACTCATGAGAACTGGCCATCCTGCAGGCCCAGCCTCTCTGGGAGGATCCTCCCACTTATTCCTCTTGGCAGCCTACAGAGTCTTTCTACTGACATGGAAATTGACATCACAGGCCAGCCTGTCTGCACCAGTCCCTACTGTGCCCATGACCATCAGTCTGAACTGCCCACTTGTCTCTCCTCCTATTTATTTACTTTGAGACAGGGTCACACTCTGTCACCCAGGCTGGAGGGCAGTGGTGCAATCATGGCTCACTGTAGCCTTGATCTCTGTGGGTCGAACAACCCTCCTGCCTCAGCCTCCTGAGTAGCTGGGACTACAGGCATGCACCACCATGCCTGGCTTTTTTTTTTTTTTTTTTGAGACGGAGTCTTGCTCTGTCGCCCAGGCTGGAGTGCAGTGGTGTGGCGCAATCTCAGCTCACCACAAGCTCCACCTCCTGGGTTCACGCCATTCTCCTTCCTCAGCCTCCCGAGCAGCTGGGACTACAGGCACCCGCTACCACTCCTGGCTAATTTTTTGTATTTTTAGTAGAGACGGGATTTCACCATGTTAGCCAGGATGGTCTCGATCTCTTGACCTCGTGATCCACCTGCCTCGGCCTCCCGAAGTGCTGGGATTGCAGGCGTGAGCCACTGCGCCCAGCTATGATTTTTTGTATTTTTAGCAGAGACGGGGTTTCACCATGTTAGCCAGGATGGTCTTGATCTCCTGACCTCGTGATCTGCCTGCCTTAGCCTCCCAAAGTGCTGAGATTACAGGTGCGAGCCACCACGCCCGGCCTTTTTTTTTTTTTTTTTTAACTTTTTGTAGAAACGGGGTCTCATCATGTTGCCTAGGCTGCTCTTGAACTCCTGGGCTCAAGTGATCCTCCCGCTTCAGCCTCTTAAAGTGCTGAGATTATAGGCGTGAACTACCACACCTGGCCCTCTTCCCTTCTTTCATTGTATAATGGGTTGGATAGTGCCCCCCAGAAAGATACACCCACGTCTTAAGGCCTAGAATCTGCGAGCATAACGTTTTTTTGGGAAAAGGGTCTTTGCAGGTTAAGGATCTCAAGACGAGGTCATCTCGGATGATTTGGGTGGGCCCTAAACCCAATGACAGACGTCCTTATAAGAGGCAATACAGACACGAAGAAGAGGTAAAGATGCAGACGCAAAGGAGATGGACACATGAAGATGGGCAGAGGTTGAGGCGGCGCATCCACAAGCGTGGAACGCTGGCACCCACAGCACTGGAAGGGGGCCAACAAACAGATCCTCCCTGGAGCTTCCAGAGGAAGCACAGCCCTCCCAACAGTTTGGTCGCGGGCTTCTGGTCTCCAGCACATTGGGGGAATCCATTTCTGTTGCTTTAAGCCGTCCAATTTGTGGTCATTTGTTATAGCAGCCGTGGGACACTAATACACGTGGGAATTAAAATAGCAAATGGTGCCAGGTGCGGTGGCTCACGCCTGTAATCCCAGCACTTTGGGAGGCCGAGGCAGGTGGACCACCTGAGGCTAGGAGTTCAAGACCAGCCTGGGCAACATGGCGAAAACCTGTCTCTACTAAAAATACAAAAAATTAGCCTGGTGTGGTGGTGGGTGCCTGTAATCCCAGTTACTTGGAAGGCTGAGGCAGGAGAATCGCTTGAACCTGGGAGGCAGAGGTTGCAGTGAGCCGAGATCGCGCCATTGCACTGCAGCCTGGGCGACAAAAATGAAATTCCGTCTCAATAAATAAATAAATAAATAAATAAAATAAAATAAAATAAAATAAAATAAAATAGCAATGGACCAAGTCCCTGGGAACTCGCATTATTCTATCCAGTTAACCAAATGTTTCCAACATCCTGACAATGAGAAGAAGAGGAGGCGGCTTGGAGGGAGAGCTGACCACTCCCAGGTGGAAGAAATGCCAGAAGACACTGTTCCCCGCCCCACCCAGGAAAATTTCACAGGGTCCTCACTGTCTCAGGGATTCAGTGTCCTCACTGTCTCAGGGATTCAGTGTCCTCACTGTCTCCAGGATTCGGTGTTTGGTTTTTTTGGGATAGGGTCTCTTTGTCACCACCACCCCTGGCCCTTTTTTTTTTTTGGAGACAGGGTCTCACTCTGTTGCCTAGGCTGGAGTGCAGTGGCGTAATCTCGGCTCACTGCAACTTCTGCCTCCCAGGTTCAAGTGATTCTCCCACCTCAGCCTCCCCAGTAGCTGGGAATACAGGCGCCTGCCACCACACCCTGCTAATTTTTGTATTTTTAGTAGAGACGGGATTTCACTATGTTGGGCAGGCTGGTCTCAAACTCCCAACCTCAAGTGATCAGCCCACCTTGGTCTCCCAAAGTGCTGGGATTATAGGCATGAGCCACGGAGCCCAGCCCAGTCCCTTTTTGTTTGTATTTTTTGTAGGGATAGGTTCTCACCATGTTGCCCAGGCTGGTCTCAAGTAATCCTCAGATGGTTAACATGGAGGGGAGGAAGGACTGTGGTCCCAGCTGTGGAGGCCCCTCCCCCAAGCCCTGGGACACAGCAAGGCAGTGGCAGGCAGAATCCTAAATGCCCCCATAATTTCCCACCCCAGTCCCCAGCAAGGTGTCATGACCTTATGTGGCAGAAGGGATTCTGCGGATGTGATTAAGGTTATTAATCAGCCGACTTGGAGTCTATCAAAGGGGAGGCTAATCTAATCTAAAGGCAGCTGAGCCGAATCACAGGGCCCTTTAGAAGCAGAGCAGGCTCCCCATCTGGTGGGAGGGGAGCAAGTCAGAGAGACTCAAGGTGCGGGAGGGACTGACGCAGGGAGCCCCCACTGCTGAGGCAGAGGGGCCATGGGGCGAGGACCTAGGGTGGCCTCTAGGAGCTGAGAGTGGTCCCCGACCAATAACCAGAAAGAAAACAGAACCTCGACCCCACAACTGCCACCTGCTGAGTGAGCAAGGAAGCCAATTTCTCCACGGAGCCTTCGCTGAGGGCCCAGCATTGCTGACACCTTGATTCTGGACCCGTGAGACCCTGGGCAGAGAACCCAGGTGAGCCACGCTGTGCCTGGACTTTGCTTTACAGAACCGAGAGATAATCCATGGGTGTTGTCAGGCCAGTGGCTCACACCTATAATCCTAGCACTTTGGGAGGTCACAGCAGGCAGATTGCTTGAGCCCAGGAGTTGCAGACCAGCCTGGGCAACATGGGGAAACCCCGTCTCTACAAAAAAAAATTAGCAGGTGTGGTGGTGCCCACTTGTAGTTCCAGCTACCTGGGAGGCTGAGGCAAGATGTTCACTTAATTAAGCCCAGAGGTCGAGGCTGCAGTGAACTGTGTTTGCACCACGGCACTCTAGCCTGGGCAACAGAGCGAGATCCTGACTCAAAAAAAAAAAAAAAAGAGTTGGTGTTGTCTTAAAATGCTGTTCGTGGTGATTTGTTCTACAGCAAAAGAAAACCACCTCAGAGGCCCCGGGACATTTGGACATCTTGCTGAACCCCAGCAGGCAACAACTGGCATCTGGCGGAGCCCACCGCCTGGCCGAGGCCACACGGGCTCTTGCACTGGCCTCCCGCCTCCTCCAGGGGTCTGTCCAAGTTAGAGGCCACCCTGCCCACCCCGCTGCCACGTACAGAACTCCTCCAGGCTGACTTCCTCCACTGCGTGGATGCCAGTGAGGTGGGCGACGCGGCCCTGGATGCGAGTCCGCTTGTCCCCAGTGGTCTTCTCCACACGCTCGATCATCTGCTGCTGGCGGTCGATCCAGTAGAGATGCTTGCCAAGGACGGTCAGGCCCAGAGGCTGCACGATGTTGGCATCCTCCAGGGTCAGGCGGTTGGCCCCTGCAAGCAGCCCGAGGGCCCCCCTGAGCGGTGCTGACCTCCAGAGCTCGCCCCACACTCAGCTTGGGAGGACAGAGGTTGACAGGGCTGCCAGGGAGCCTGGGGGATTCCGTGCTCCGGACAGGGGTGGGAGCTGCAGCAGAGTCCCTGGAAGCAGGCTGACCCAAGACAAGCCCTTGGAAAGCCCTGCTCCCACCTGGGCTGGGCTGTGGATGAGGGCCATCAGTTCCAACGGCGGGCCTCGGTCACTGGCCCCTGCAAGCCTGCCCCCTCCCCTCCCCTACCCACCCCATAGTAAGAGGAAAAGCCATGGGGACCCGTGCCCCTTCTCTAAGCACCAACTCTCATTTCTCTCCAGCCCTCACAGCCTAACACAGTCCAGAGCAGAGCAGCTGCTTGTGCAGGTGCTAGGGGCAGAGGCTAGGCTGGAGTCCTGCTCCATCCCCGGCTGTGTGGCCCCAAGCAGCTCGCTCACCCTCTCTGAGCCTCATTTTCTGCCTCTGCCCTCTGGGGCTCACTCGGAAACCCAGCCTGGAGCTGTCAGCACAAGGACGAAACATGCTACACAGAAAGCCCCCGGCATGGTGCTGGGCTCACGGCAGGTCCCGGACAATGTGGCAGCTGCTGCCGTTACTGACGACAAGGAAGGCCGGGTGTCTGCGGGCAGGGCAGGCCCCGGGGCACGTACCTGACAGGTCACAGCTCTCAATGCGCTTCAGGTCCGCGTCCACCCAGAACAGCTTGCCCAGTGTGTTGTCCACCACCAGGGCCACGGGGCGGATGAGGCCAGTGGTGAAGAGGACCTCGCGCTCGGTGCCGTCCAGGGCCGCGCGTTCGATCTTGGCTGCCCGATCCTGCATGTTGGTGAAGTACAGGTACCTGCGGGAGGGTGGCGGGTGAAGGATGGGTGCAGGGACGGCGTCTCCTCAGCCAGCACGGAGCCCGGGGCACCCAGCTGGGCTGTGGAAAGCCCCTGCCTCTCAGGGCTGCCCGAGGCTGACAGGTCACATTCTGTACTAGTTGAACAGTGCTCCCCAAATTCCCGCTCACCCCAGAACCTCGGAATGTGAGCTTATTTGGAAGTAGGGTCTTTACAAATGTCATGAAGGATCAAGATACGACCACAATGGGTGAGGGTAGGCCCTAAATCCAACTCAAGTGTCCTTAAACGATACAGAAGAGGCCACGCAATGTGCAGCCAGAGGGAGAGACTGGAGTGACATGACCACAAGTCCAGGGATGCCTGGAGCCACCAAAAGCCCAAAGGTTCCCTCAGAGCCTTCAGAGGGCGCAGGGCCCTGCCCACACCTTGATCTCGGGCTTCTGGCCTCAGGAACTGCGAGAGAACAAGTGTCCATTACTCTCAGCCACCTGGCTTCTAGTAATTTCTGACAGCAGCCATGGGAAACAGATGCAGGCCCCCCACAGCTGCTAAGGACCCCGGAGCCCTGGCCGTCGGGAGACCAGCTCAGCTGGCTCCTGCACAGCTGCCTTATAGACCCGGGGCTTCCACCCACCAAGCCCCCTGTGTGCTGCAGAGGCGGCACGACTGTGGCTGTCACTCCTACCAATGAGGAAACTGAGTCTCCAAGAGGTTATGCCACCCGCCCAAGGTCATGTGGGCAGTAAGTGGCAGAGTCAGGGCTCAAACTCTGGGCTCCCGGCCCAGGACCTGTGCTGGCTGTAGCTCCGTCTTCATGCCAGCCCCTTAGCTATCTGAGGAAAGCCATTGCGCTCCTGTCCCCAAACACTCCCGTGCTCAGTTTGGAGCCTGACTTTCATGTCACGTGGGTTTCAGTCTCCCTCTTTCCCTGGCTCTTCCCTCTGGAAACCTCCAGGTCCTGGGTGCCTTCCCACCAACCAGAAGCTCTGACGGCCGACAGGTGGGAGCGTCGGGGGCCTCCGGGAGGAAGAAGCCCAGGAGCTCCCTGTGGTGGAACAGGATCGAGTCAACAGGCAGTCCCCTTGCCATGGAAGGGATTTCTGCACAGGGTTCAAGTTCAACAGGGATGGTACAAAACCTATCAACCGCAACTCCTGTCGGCCAGCGCTGCCTTGTAACCTCTCAGCAGAGCTCCCCCTTCCCTTCCAGCCCTCGGGGCTTTCTGCTTCCCTGGAGGGGCTGTGAAAGAGTCTGTGTTTGCTTTTGGGATCATGGAAAGCCACCCATTGGATCCCCAGGGTGGAAAGTCTCCCCAGGCTGTGAGGGGCTGGCATTCGTTAGAAGACACAGCGGGCACGCCTGGGGGGGGCCGCACACCCGCCCGCCCATTGGGCCTCCTACCCTCGCTCCGCGTTGACGACAATGGCCCTGGGCTTGTCCCGGTCCCCACGCAGCACCACCCCCATGGCCTCGCCGCTCAGCCTGTGGACGTTGATGGTGTTGGTGGCCTCACACGTCCAGAACAGCGTCCGGCTGTAGATGTCAATGCTGAGGTCGTGGGGCTGCCTGTCTGGGTTTTGGCCTTGGCTCAGAGAGGTCAAAACAAAGGGCTGTAAGACAAAGAAAACAAGACTCCTGGGCACTGGCGGAGACCCCTGGGCACTGGCAGAGACCCCTGGCACTGGCAGAGACCCCAGGCCCTGGCAGAGACCCCTGAGCACTGGCGGAGATCCCCGGGCACTGGCTGGAGAGCTCTGGCAGGAGAGCAGAGGCCACAGTTCTCGAGTTTAGCCTAAAAGTCAAATCCCAATACTGGTGTGGGGGTCTCTCCTCTCCAGTCAGCTCCTAACTACGTGCCCGCCCGAGTATGCCAGAGCGATCAGGACATCAGCCTCTGGAAGAGCTCTTGCTGCCTTGGAATTTAGGCCTCATCAGCCAACCCACCGGGGCACCCAGCTGTGCATCACTAGACTGGCGCTCCCATGAAGGCCCCGCTGACAGTCAAGAAGGCATCCAGGACCACGGGGCCCTTCCCAACACATCCCTGTCTTCTCCACTTTCCAGGACTCAAGCTTTTGGACTGCAGCCCTCATGTCCTGTTTTCTCTGCAGGGCACCAGGACAGCCAGTTTGGGGGCCACCCCTTACAACCCTTTCCCCAAGAGGAGGCGGCCAGGTGAGGGGAGGGCAGGTGAGGGTGGGGGTTAGGTGAAGGTGGGGGACAGGTGAGGGTGCAGGGGTGGGTGAGTTGGGGAGGTGAGGGTACAGGGGAGGTGAGGGTGGGTAGGGAAGGTGAGGGTAAAGGGGTCGGTACAGATGTGGGGGTAGGTGAGGCTGGGGGCCAGATGAGGGTGGGTGGGGCAGGTGAGTGTGGGGAATGACTCAGAGCCCCTCTTGGGAACGCAGGGCAGCCACGTCTCTCAGTGACTCTCAAGGACTCTCTGTCTCCACACTCTCCAGGGCCACCGCCCAGGAGATGCTCGAGCACTGCCTGAGCCCAGCCCACCCCCCTGCATCTCAGGGATGAGCCTGGGCTTTTGGGGCCTCTGACCAGCCTCCCTTCGAAGGGATCTTACTGAGCTGATGTAGGAGGAGAGGACAGCCCAGAAGCCTACTGCCCGGGGGGATCTGGTGCCTTTGGGTTACCCCAAAAGACAGCTGCAGCCAAGTTCCTGAGTGACTTGGCCTGGGGAAAATGGGGCCTGGGGCACCTGGGCTACTGCCACCCAGGCCTGAAGGAAAAGCTCCCCTCCCTCTCCCTTGAGTCAGAGGGAATCATCTTAGGATGGTGCTCTGATAGTAAGTCTTTTCAGACTTTCTTTATCTAGGTCTTTTAGCAGTTAATAAAACAGGGAGGCAGCAGTGGCTCACGCCTGTGATCCCAGAATGTCGGGAAACTGAGGTGGGAGAATCACTTGAGCTCAGGAGTTTGAGACTAGTCTGGGCAATATAGCAAGACTCCATCTGTATCAGAAAAAATTAAACCAACCAAACAAAAAAACACTAGCTCAGTATGGTGATGCACACCTACAGTCCCAGCCACTCAGAAGGCTGAGGTGGGAAGATCGCTTAAGCCTGGGAGGCGGAGGCTGCAGTGAGCTATGCTCACACCACCACACCCTAGCCTGGGTGACAGAGTAAGACCCTGTCTCAAAAAAAATACAAATAAAACAAAGTCTCTAAGTAGATAAAAAGAAGCTTCTTCCCCAGGCCCAGCCTCTTGGACCCAGATGGAAAGGGTGCCTCCCTCCCCCATACACACACACACACCACACACCACACACTCACACACACACACCCAGATGGAAAGGGTGCCTCCCTCCCCCATACACACACACACACCACACACACACACCACACACACACACACACACCCAGATGGAAAGGGTGCCTCCCTCCCCCATACACACACACACACACACACACACACACACACAACCTTGCTGGGCAGCTGCAAAGACATCATCACTTTCATCTGGACACGAAGGATCATGTATCTTTGTAGATAACAACATCCACATCACCACAGAGCTGTGGCCCCTAGGGGTCCGTGTGTCAACGCCAACCGAACAAATTCCTTCCTAAAAGCCACTAGCTGTGGACCTTGGTCTGGTACAGCTGCTGGGCTGAAAGACAAGCAAGATTCCAGCTACTCTGGCCAAAATCAGGCTCAGCGTGGAGGGTGGGTCTGTGGGAACCAGATGCAAAACCAGACTTTGGGACAGCAGTCTGGAGAACAACCATCTGAGAAACGTGTACTGTGTGACGTGAAACCCTGGCCACACTCCTCCCAGGCACAAAAACAACACAGCAGACTTTACATGGCTGGCCAGTTTCATAAACCCTGAACTCTTTTTTTTTTTTTTTTTTTGAGACAGAGTCTTGTGTGAGATGGAGTCTTGCTCTGTCGCCTAGGCTGGAGTGCAGTGGAGCGATCTCCGCTCACTGCAAGCTCCGCCTCCCGGGTTCACGCCATTCTCCTGCCTCAGCCTCCCAAGTAGCTGGGACTACAGGTGCCCGCCACCAAGCCCGGCTAATTTTTTTGTATTTTTAGTAGAGACGGGGTTTCACCATGTTGGCCAGGATGGTCTCGATCTCCTGACCTCGTGATCCGCCCGCCTTGGCCTCCCAAAGTGCTGGGATTACAGGTGTGAGCCACCGCGCCCAGTCCCTGAGCTTTCATTTTACTGTAAGTACAAATACTTATGGTTAGTGCAAACTTTCTTACCAGAATCCTGTGCAACACCACAGGCAATACGCCTTTTCCTCGCTAGTACAAAACCTTCCCCACGGAAGGAAATGTTCATAGTGGCCTTATTCACGACACCCAAAGATGGAAGCAACCTAGCACCCGTGGATGGATAAATAACAAGATGTGGTCTGTCCATCCATATGATGAATTTTTTTTTTTTTTTGAGACAGGGTCTCACTCAGTTGCCCAGGCTGGACTGCAGAGGCACAATCTTGGTTGACTGCAGAGGCACAATCTTGGTTCACTGCAACCTCTGCCTCCCGGGTACAAGCGATTCTCCTGCCTCAGCCTCCTGAGTAACTGAGATTACAGGTGCGTGCCACCACACCTAGCTAATTTTGTACTTTTAGTAGAGCCAGGGTTTCACTATGTTGGTCAGGCTGGTCTCAAACTCCTGACCTCAAGCGATCTGCCCACCTCAGACTCCCAAAGTGCTGGGATTAGAGGGCGTGAGCCACCACGCCCAGCCCTTACAGTGGGTTATTATTCAGGCTTTAAGGAGGGAAATTCTGACACAGGCTATATAACACAGATGAACCTTGAGGACACCATGCCACATGAAAGAAGCCAGTTAGGCTGGGCGCGGTGGCTCACGCCTGTAATCCCAGCACTTTGGGAGGCCGAGGCGGGCTGATCACGAGGTCAGGAGATTGAGATCATCCTGGCTAACACGGTGAAACCCCGTCTCTACTAAAAATACAAAAAATTAGCCAGGCATGGTGGCAGGCGCCTGTAGTCCCAGCTACTCGGGAGGCTGAGGCAGGAGAATGGCGTGAACCTGGGAGGCGGAGATGGCAGTGAGCCGAGATCATGCCCCTGCACTCCAGCCTGGGCGACAGAGTGAGACTCTGTCTCAAAAAAAAAAAAAAAAAAAAAAAAAAAAAAAAAAAGAAGCCAGTTATGTAAGGGCAAATATTGGTGTAATTCCACTTATATGAGGTACCTAGAGAAGGCAGAGAGAGATAGAAAGTAGAATGGTGGCTGTCAGAGGGAGATGAGGAGTGTGTTCAATGCAGACAGTTTTGGACACCTGCCAAGGTGAAGTAGTCTGGAGATGAATGGCGGTGATGGTTACCATGTGAACTGACTGAATGCCACTGAACTGTCAACTGCAGAACAGGGAAAATGGGCCGGGCACGGTGGCTCACGCCTGTAATCTCAGCACTTTGGGAGGCCGAGGTGGGCGGACGGTTTGAGTCCAGTTTAAGTCCAGCCTGGGCAACATGGTGAAATCTGTCTCTACATAAAATACAGTTAGCCAGGTGTGGAGGTGCACAACTTGAGCCTGGGAGGCGGAAGCTGCAGTGAGCCAAGAGCCCACCACCACACTCCAGTCTGGGCGACAGGGCGAGACCCTGTCTCAAAAAAAAAAAAGGCCAGGCACGGTGGCTCACACCTGTAATCTCAGCACTTTGGGAGGCCGAGGTGGGCGGATCACCAGGTTAGGAGTTCAAGACCAGCTTGGCCAACAAGGTGAAACCCCGTCTCTGCTAAAAAATACAAAAATTAGCCGGGCATGGTGATGGGCACCTGTAATCCCAGCTACTCGGGAGGAGGCTGAGGCAGGAGAGTCGCTTGAACCCGGGAGGTGGAGGTTGCAGTGAGTTGATACTGCGCCATTGCACTCCAGCCTGGGCGACAGAGCGAGACTCCAACTCAAAAAAAAAAAAAAAAAAAAAAAAAAAATTAAAATGGCTGGGTGTTGTGGCTCATGCCTGTAATCCCAGCACTTTGGGAGGGTGAGGTGGGCGGATGGCTTGAGTCCAGGAGTTGAGACCAGCCTGGGCAACATAGCGGGTCTCTACAATAAAAAAAAAAAATACACAAAATCAGCCAGATGTGGTACTGTATGCCTGTAGTCCCGGCTACTAGACAGGCTGAGGTGAGAGGATCACTGGAGCCCTGGAGGCTGAGGCTGCAGTGAGCCATGATCGCTGCACTCCAGCCCGGGCACTGGGGTGAGACCCTGTCTCAAAAACAACAAGAACAAAACAATTAAAATGGTAAATTTTATGTTATGTATATTTACCACAATAAAAAATAAAAACAATTAATAGAAAACAAAACCTCGGCCAATTGGATGATAATTTAGACACCATCTTTTGGAGGAGCAGGGGGACCCCTAGTAAAGAATCAAAGCCAGAGTCCACAGGGCGGGGAGGTTGCAGGAGACTGGGCCTTAGCGAAAGACACAGGAGGGGAAAAGCACATTTTCCAAATTAAGTGGAAAACCTTCTGGGTTTTCTTCCAAGTCTTCATCACTTCTGCCTAGTAGACACCATAAAAGAACGCAGCTCCAATGAGACTCTAAGGCAATGTACGCCCAGGAGCTTTCTCAGCATGGGACCACATCCATCAATTAACACATCCCTTTCTCCAAAGGACTCCATGTGACAGTCACCTGTAGCAAGCAAGATGAAAGGAATCCATTCCAGCATCTGCACCACGACAGAGGCAATGATCATAGCTGCCCAGGAGAGAAGCTCTAGGAGCCGGGCATGGCTCTGAATTTCAATTCGGCTGACTTTTGCCATCAAACAAGGACACAGACCTCACAGTACAACGTAACTAGAAACTGCTGCGGGAGGAAGGATCTGGTGGAAACGGGCATCCAGCCTGTCTAGACAGCACCAGCCTTCAGATGGAGAGCACGACAGTGAAACCAATGGTGGACATGGCGACCTATCTGAAAGTCTCTCCAGATGCTCAGCCTCTCTCTGCCTCAAGAAAGTACCAAGATTTCACCACAATAACACAAGCTCCCACACCAACGCTCAGTGGAGAAAGAGGCCGTGTGGCTCTGCAGTTCTTTTCTTTTTTTTTTTTTGAGATGGAGTCTCGCTCTGTTGCCCAGGCTGGAGTGCAATGATGTGGTCTCAGATCACTGCAACCTCCACCTCCCAGGTTCAAGCATTTCTGCCTCAGTCTCCTGAGTAGCTGGGACTACAGGCATGTGCCACCACACCCAGCTAATTTTTGTATATTTAGTAGAGATGGGGTTTCACCATGTTGGCCAGGCTGGTCTTGAGCTCCTGATCTCGTGATCCACCCGCCTCAGCCTCCCAAAGTGCTGGGATACAGGCGGGCTCTGCAGTTTTTGTAAAAGAAGGCTGCTTAGAAGCCAGGCCTGTCCTGGAATTCTACACAAATGAACCTGTTGTGCCCCATGCTGCAGACTCCAGGTGGGCCTTAGGCCGCCGTGAGCACATCATTCCTGGAACAGGCCACACAAGCCTGGCACCGCGAAGTGGTTGCTTCTGCTACAGCACTTGTTTTTTTATTTTTTATTTTTTGAGACGGAGTTTTGCTGTTGTTGCCCAGGCTGGAGTGCAATGGTGCGATCTCGGCTCACTGCAACCTCTGCCTCTTGGGTTCAAGCAATTCTCCTGCCTCAGCCTCCTGAGTAGCTGGGATTACAGGCACCCGCTACCACGCCCAGCTGATTTTTGTATTTTCAGTAGAGACGGAGTTTCACCATGTTGGCCAGGCTGGTCTCAAACCCCTGACCTCAGGTGATCCACCTGCCCCGGCCTCCCACAGTGCTGGGATTACAGGCGTGAGCCATCACGCCCAGCCTAGCACTTGTTTCAAAAATGCAAATCTGGCCGGGTGCAGTGGCTCACGCCTCTAATCCCAGTTACTCGGGAGGCTGAGGCAGGAAAATCACTTGAACATAGGAGGCAAAGGTTGCAGTGAGCCAAGATCATGCCACTGCACTCCAGGCTGGTGACAGAGTGAGACTCCATCTCAAAAAAAAAAAAAAAAAAAAAAAAAAAGCAAATCTGTTCCAATGCAATGATGTATTAGGACAATTTGAGCACAGCACAGTTTCACATTTGCTCATGCACAATTTCCTCCATGAGAAATATTAAGCGAATGCAAAAAACCACAGCTGGCAGGGAACTGCGCAGGGTCACACCCAGACACACACCTCTGTATCTGACCTCCCTGGGCTCACTGCTGGGGCCATGACCCACTCCTCTCCACACCTGGGGTGAGAACTTTCCATCTGATTTTCCGCAATCTTCCTTCCAGCGTTTCACAAAAACTCATGCGGTACACCCTTCCACACTCATGAGCCAACTCCAGATCTTCCCAAGGTAAAGTGCCGTATTTATTGCAGCGTTAACGTTTACGAATGCACAGTATTGTGGGATATATCTAACCATTTAATGTGCAAAAGGCGTTTTGCTATTTCCCCGGTTCCTCTCTTTCCTTACATGTCATTGACGGAGATTTTGAGGGCTGTGCCCTGGCCCCCCTTTCCCTATGAGTCGTGTCATTTTTACTGTGCGATTTTGCATAGGTGACTTTTAGAAGCGCATATACTGCATTGTAGCAGAAATGACTGTACAATTCACACAAAATCAAGGATAAACCTGGATTAACCAGTACCAACTATCCCTGCATGACACACAACCATTTTCTTTCTTGGAAAGACAAAAGTCCTGTGGGGTTTGACCCCACCATGACTACTTAAACAACGGGGAAACCCAGTTTCTACATATAATCACAGTCTCAGGGTTCCACGCATCTCAGGGTCATATCCTGTGACTATGTAATCGAAGCCCAAGTCATCATTCACCCAGAACCATGCTCTGTTTCCTCCCTCTGCTAAGGACAGGGGCAGCAGCCTGGAAACCTGCAAGAGGAGCGCCTTGGAAAGCACACCCCACACCCTTCCCACGGGGCACCTGCCTGGGTCCCGTCGTCCTTGGCTCGCTTGATGTTCTGGCGCCCGTCCACCCAGTAGATGAACTTGTCCAGTGGGTCATAGTCGATGGCTTTGACGTTCCTCAGTCCATGCAGGGGCAGGATGAGATCCGGGCTGTGCTGGTCATCCGGGATCATCCGACTGATGGCAGATTTCTGGCTGAACAGCAAGAAGGTGGTGGGCGCTAGAGGAGGCAAAGATAGGGCTGCAGGTGGTTGTCTGGAAGCCATAGAGGAGCTGGAGGATGGGACAGCACGCCACTCGACTACAACAGGTGGCTCAGCATCCGCCCCACTGGAGGTCCACGGGAAAGACGGGGGGACCAGGGCTATCTCTTGGGGGTGCGCTGTGGGGAATTTCACTCTCTGTGTCATATGTGTCTCTGCTGTTTCAAAGTATGTGTTATTTTTTAAATAGATCATAAATTTATTTTTCTTTATTTTGTTTTTTTTGAAAGAGTCTTGCACTGTTGCCCAGGCTGGAGTGCAGTGGCGCAATCCTGGCTCACTGCAAGCTCTGCCTCTCGGATTCACGCCATTCTCCTGCCTCAGCCTCCTGAGTAGCTGGGACTACAGGGGCCTGCCACCACTCCCAGCTCATTTTTTGTATTTTTAGCAGAGATGGGGTTTCACCGTGTTAGCCAGGATGGTCTCAATCTCCTGACCTTGTCATCTGCCCGCCCTGGCCTCCCAAAGTACTGGGATTACAGGTGTGAGCCATTACGCCCTGCCATTCATTCATTCATTCATTCATTCATTTACTTGAGACAGAGTTTCACTCTTGTTGCCCAGGCTGGAGTGCAGTGGTACAAACTCAGCTCACCTGAAACTTCTACCTCCCAAGTTCAAGCGATTCTCCTGTCTCAGCCTCCCAAGTAGCTGGGATTACAGGCGTGCCCCACCATGCCCAGCTAATTTTGTATTTTTAGTAGAGACAGAGTTTTACCATATTGGCCAGGCTGGTCTTGAACTCCTGACCTCAGGTGATCTGCCCGCCTCAACCTCCCAAAGTGCTGGGATTACAGACATGAGCCACTGCATCCAGCCCAATAAATTTATTTTTAAATGATGAAAACTTAAGACGGAAGGAAGGTAATGGTAGTGAACACTGGTGGTGGAATGTAGTGACACTCATACCCACGACTGTGTGTGCAGTTTGCTATGTGCCTATGTGTGCACCAGTGAACTGCGGAAAACCGGGCAAAGTCAACAAGCCTGAGAGGAGACACTCCTCGAGGGTGTCAGTGAGCAGCACATGCCACCACAAGGCAGCCCCGGAATCAAGCTGGGCCTCCTCACAGTGCATTGGCACCAGGACCCGAAGAACCAGCTCTCTAGCAGGACCAGAACATCCAGTGGCCTCTCCCTCTCAGCAGCTGACAGAGTCTCCTGGCCTGAGTCCTGCCTGGGATCAGAAGCTGTGGCACTTCGAGCGCACCGTCAGCGGGCTATAGTGGCTGGTCTGAAATCCAAGTCATTGCACCAGGTCTGCCGGCCACAGGACGGGGACTCTGAGTCATGGCAACCCCTCCTTGCCGTGGGTTACCTGCACCTCCATTTTACTCTCCAAGGTCATGGCTCCAGGGAGGGATGGTGAGCAAAAGGACCAAAGACAGCCCAGGCATGGGAAGTCCCAGACTCTGGCCCAGGTCCATCTCTTGCCAGCCTGGGCCTCGAACAGCCCCTTAACCTTTGCAAAACTCAAGTTCCCCATCCATGCAGCTGGGACAGGCAAGACCAGCCCTGCCTGTGCCCAGGTCTGCATGAGACTCCAATGGGGCCTGGATGACAAAGAGCTTTATAAACTATCAAGTTCTGTGTAGGGAATCATAACCAGCTCGCTGCTGATGTCATGGGGGAAGGACCTGCCAGCAGGAAGCACCTGTACTCCAGAGGGGCCACAGGAAAGTCACTCTTCTCATCACTAACACGAGAACAAAGAGGCCCACCTGCTTCCGAGGGTCAGGGCAAAAATTCCCCGAGTTAGGCCGGGCACAGTGGCTCACGCTTGTAATCCCAGCACTTTGGGAGGCCGAGGTGGGTGGATCACGAGGTCAGGAGATCGAGACCATGGTGAAACCTCGTCTCTACTAAAAATACAAAAAAATTAGCCGGGCGCGGTGGCGGGCGCCTGTAGTCCCAGCTACTCCGGAGGCTGAGGCAGGAGAATGGCGTGAACCCAGGAGGCGGAGCTTGCAGTGAGCCGAGATCATGCCACTGCACTCCAGCCTGGGTGACAGAGCGAGACTCCGTCTCAAAAAAAAAAAAATTCCCCGAGCTGATGCTAGGCTACTTGGCAAGGGTTCAGGAGCAGGGACTCTTGAGCCAGCCTGCCACAGTCAACCCCGGCTGAACCTGCCCCAGTCGTATGGCCTTGGGTGGGTTGCCACACCTCTCTGTGCATTGGGTTCCTTGTACGTGAAATGGTACCATGCTACTCTCCACCCTCCAGGCTTGAGGAGTAAATGAGCGCTGTGGAAAGCACTCAGCACTGTGCTGGCAGTATGAGCGAGCACCCTTCCCCTGTGACTGGTTTTCACACCCAAAGATCCTGCCCGGGACCTTCCAGCTGAGGGGTTTTGGCCATTTATCTGTGTCCTGATGAAGCAACAAGTCCACCCAGCCTGGACCTGGACCTCCAGGTAGCATCATGCAGCTTGTGCAGTGCACAACCTACCCAACCATCTATGTACACCCAGAAACCCCAGATGAGAAGCTCCTTTCAGCATCAGCTCCCAGAACCAGCCTGATCTAATGAGGGAGTGAGGTGTGGGGGACCACGAGGCACTTACGGCTGCAGTTGCGGCTGCTGGGGTCCAGGGTGTAGTGTGAGGCGCAGCCGCAGCGATGGCCACCAGGGATGGCAAGGCACAGCTGCCCACACTGCCCATTGTTGTGCATACAGTCATTGAGGCCATCCTGGCGGGAGGAGTGGAACACCAGGATGTCCATCACGAAGTCCAGGTGGCCCTGGATGAGGGTGCGGTTCCGGCCGCTAGTCTTGTCGGCCCGCTCAATGCTGTGCAGATTCCAGTCCGTCCAGTAGATATAATCGCTGTACTGCGTCAGACCGAACGGGTGCGGGAGATCGTCGGCAATCACGACCCGCTCCTGACCTGCACGGACACACACGGGCACGGTGTCAGCAATGGCACAGCCAGGCCACAGAGCACACAGCACCCTGCGGGGCGAGCCAGGGTTCAACCCTGCAGCCTAGTGACCACGTGAATGCCTTAAAGTGTTTGGCCACCTTGGAAAACCAGCAGGATCCACTGACGCGCAGGCAGGATCTACCAAAATTAAGTGACCTGGCTACAGTCACACAGTTGCTAAGTGGCAGGGCCAGGATTACCACCCAGGCAGTGAGACTCCAGGTTCCCGTTCTCACCATGTCAGGCCCGGCTATGCATCCTTCACGCCCGCAGCAACGAGCCCAGGCCTTCCATGTTATTAATCAAGCACTCAGTAAACATCCGGAGCGTTTAAGTCCAAAACACATACAGCAGAGTGACGGCCAGGCTGCAATGCACATGGCCACCCTCAAGGGCAGGATCACATGAGTTTCCAGGGCTTTCTGGTTTTCATCTGAGTCTGTCCTCACTCCAGGGTGATTAATGAGCTTAATCATTTTAGGCAACCACAGCTGTGCTATGACTGGTTTCTCGCCTGGCAACAGGTTTGCATGCGGCCTGGATGAGCTGGGTCACGGGATGCACTGCAGAGCTGGGTGACAGTCACGAAGTCACGTGCAAACTTTGCTACTGGCCTCACAAGTCAGGGTGCAGCCCACCCCCAGCAGCAACCAGGACATGGGGTTCAAGTGCCAGCTCTGCCTACGCAGTACCTGGGACAAGGCATTCAGTTGGTCGATGCCTCAGCCTCCTCATCTGTAAAATGGGCACAACCACGCCCAGTGCAGATGGCGAGTAGCAGTGGCGGAGGTCAGAAGCCAAATTCTTGCTGCCCTTCCTGAGCGGTTCGACATGGCTGATGTGCTCAGAGGCTCTCCTAGGGCCAAGGTCACTGAAGGTCCCTCTGCCAGGGGACAAAAGTCAGGGCTGCCCAGGTGACCCTCTCCTCCCTTGTCTGCCCTCAAGCCAAGGGCTGCCTGGGGGCTTGGAGCCTCAGAGCTTCTTTTTCTTTTCTTCTTCTTTTTTTTTTTTTTTTTGGAGACAGGGTCTCACTCTATTGCCCAGGCTGGAGTGCAGTGGCACGATCACAGCTCACCACAGCCTCAACCTCCTGGGCTCAAGCAGTCCTCCCACCTGAGCCTCCCAAATAGCTAGGACTACAGGCATGAACCACCATACCCAGCTAATATTTTTAAATTTTTTTTGTAGAGATGGGGTCTCACTATGTTACCCAGGCTGATCTTGAACTCCTGGGCTCAAATCAACTGCCCGCCTTGGCCTCACAAAGTGCTCGGATTACAGGTGTGAGCCACTGCACCTGGCCCTTCAGAGCTTCTGCCCCTGACCTTCCAGTCTCCCAACTTGGCAGGGGGGATGGGGGTTCCTTTGTTAAGCACAGTGGGCCCTGTCACCTGCCATATCACCCAGGACAGCTAACTACCCTAGCAGAACAGAGTGTGCGGTCCCCTGTTCTGGGTTCAAATCCTGCTCCTGTTGCTGTGTGACTTGGGATAGGTTTTTTTCAAACTTCCCTGAGCCTCATTCTCATGATCTGGAAAAACGAGATGAGAGCACCAGCCCCGGGGTCCCGGGCGTGTGGACACTCCCAGCACAATCCCAGCACATGGTGGGGCTCAGGGCTGGGTAGGGATCGAGTGCTGGCCCTGGTGTCTCTGGGGGATCCTGAACTCACCAGCTCTGTGACCTAAGGCAAGTCATGTGACTTCCTCAGGCCACGGCTTCCCCAGCAATGAAAACCTCCACCATGTGTGGTAGGGTCAAATTAGAGTCCTGGCACAGGGATTAGCTAGAACCCGGTGCCCAGCAGGTGCACAGGAAACAGCTGTCACCAGAGCCTCTCCCGACACAACTGCAGCAACGGCACCCAGGGGTGGACGGGGACAAGCCCCACGGCAGAGGGTGAGGCTGCTGGGCAGTCATGGGCGTGGCCACAGCTCCTGCCAGGTGGGGAACTTGCAGGCCACAGGGTATGTGCGGCGAGGCTGGGAGGTGGCCAATGACCAGCTGCCCCGCCCTCCATGACCAGCAGGCCCCAGCCCGGCCCTCACCCAGCATGTTGGACGACTCGATCATGTTGGTGTCCAGGTCGGTCCAGTAGAGGCGCTGGTCAGCGTAGTCAATGGTGAGGTCGTTGGCCCGGCCCACCTTGTCCACCAGCGTCATGCAGTTGGTCCCATCCATGAAGGCCCGCACGATCCTCGGCTTGCCGCCCCACTCGGTCCAGTAGATGTAGCTGGAAGGCACAAGGGAGAAGGGCAGGCTCAGTGAGTCCGCTCTCACTGCAGGACAGTGGGTGGCGGGGGGACGCAACTGTCCCCACCTCTTCAGCTCAGCCCTCCCCGATCTGGAGAAAGCCACGCGCAGGAAGCAGGGAAGGGCGAGACCCCTGCCCCCTGCCACACACATATCCCTCCAGGGGTGGTCACTGCGCCACCTCCCTGAATTCCCACAGTGGCTCACTCATAAGGTGAATAAATACCCATTTACAGACACAAAAACAGGTGCACAGACAGGGCGAGTGTGTGCTGGAACATCCACCTAAGCTTGGCCGGATGTTGGGGACATGGGAGAAACCAGGACGGACACAAGCACATCACAAAACAAGACCTCAGGGCAGGGGAGGCCTTGCAGGATCCGGATGTAAACTCGGCTCTGGGATCCTCCCCCTGCAGCCCCTCCTTCCCTCTTCTTTTAGCAGATCCAGAAGAGGAAGTGCACATCCTCATTTCAGAATTTTCTAAGTTTGACCTGCCCTTGCTCTAAAACCTGGACCTCTTTCTGTTGTCCTGCCATCCTGAAGTCTTCCTTCCTCCCCTAGCAGAACAGGCGACAGGCAGGGATGGGGCTGCTGCACGCATCACAGATGCTTTACGGGGTGAGCACTGTGTCCACTGCACAGAAAAGAAAACTCAAGTCCAGAAAGACACCCCACACATCTGGGGCCTGTCTGACCCCCGTGCCCAAGGCAGGGCCCCCAGGATGCTTGGCAGCTAAGGGCACATTTGCCTCTGAGGTGGGTCCTAAGCTGTGGCTCAGCAGCCTCTCAGAGGTCATTTCGGAGGAGCCTGAGGTCCGGGGACCTCAGAGTCACTTCTGGATCATGGTTTTGGCAAAAGAGTGCAAAGCAAGGAGGCCTGGTTGGGAGCCTGAGACAGCACTTCCCAGCCCAGCTCTGCCCTAACTGGGTATGTGACCTTAGGGAAGTCACTTGGTTTCTCTGAGCCTGTTTCTGCATCTGTAAAATCGACACAGATACCTGCCCTATGCAGGCTCCATGGATGCTTCGGTGAGACGGCCCAGGTGAAAGCAGCCAGCACTGTGCCTGATACAGCCTCAGCACCCGCTCCACCAATGAACTCCATGACCTCTGAGGGTCCTACCAGTCCTGGCCACCATCAAGGCTAATGACGTCAGTACAGCTCTAATCACTGAGGGCCACACGGGCAGCCTACCACCTTGCCCAGTTGGCACCCCTGCACTGTCTCATACGAGGTGGACACGAGGACGCACGGCACAGGCAAACCCTTACCCCTTGGTGGGATCCAGGGCCAGTGACCTTGGGTTGTCCAAGTCCCTCCACACGAGGACTTGCCGGAACTGCCCGTCCAGCCGCGCCACTTCGATCCTGTTGGTCCCGGTGTCGGCCCAGTAGAGGTTCTTGCCCATCCAGTCAACGGCCATGCCCTCGGGGTAGTCAAGGCCAAACTCCACCACATGCTCCACCGAGCTCCCATTCATGAAGGCGCGGCTGATGGTCTGGCAGCAGGTGAGGAGGAAAAGGGCCACGTTTTAGGAACTAGCATCTTTTTTTTTTTTTTTTTTTTTTTTTTGAGATGGAGTTTCGCTCTTCTTGCCCAGCCTGGAGTGCAACGGTGCGATCTCGGCTCACTGCAACCTCTGCCCCCGGGTTCAAGCGATTCTCCAGCCTTAGCCTCCCAAGTAGGTGAGATTACAGGCGCCCGCCACCACCCCTGGCTAATTTTTTTGTATTCTTAGTAGAGATGGGGTTTCACCAAGTTGGCCAGGCTGGTCTCGAAATCCAGACCTCAGGTGATCCACCTGCCTCGGCCTCCCAAAGTGTTGGGATCACAGGCGTGAGCCACCATGCCAGGCCAGAACCAGCGTGTTTTGTAGACATCTGCCAAGATGCTTGGCCACTGGGAGCAGCTACTGAACACATTCTGGACCAGATCACCAACAATCAGGTTTTTAAATGAATGTTTGAAATGCAGCAAGACACCTTTTTGGAAAAAGCAACTTGGAGATTTTATATATATACACATATATATGTATATTATATATCATATATTTTAAAATATACATTATATATTAAAATATATATATTTATAAATATATATTATTTACATTATATATATTATATATTTATAATTATATATGTTTTATATATTTTATATATATATATATATATTTTTTTTTTTCTTCCCCAGACAAGTCTTGCTCTGTCGCTCAGGTTGGAGTGCAGTGGAGTAATCTCAGGTCACTGCAGCATCAACCTCCTGGGGCTCAAGCGATCCTCCCAACTCAGCCTCCTGGGTAGCTGGGACTACAGCTATGCACCACTATGCCCGACTTATTAAAACAGTTTTTTGTAGAGATGGGGTCTCACTATGTTGCCCAGGCTGTTCTCAAACTTCTGGGCTCAAGTGATCCTCCTGCCTCAGCCTCCTAAAGTGTTGGGATTACAGGCATGAGCCATTGTGCCCGGCTGTAACCAGCACATGCATAATAAAAGAACAGGTAAGCCTAAAAGGGAACATCTGTGAAGTGGAGTATTTCACACGTTTAAAAGATTGTGCCGAAAAGTTTGTCACAGCGTCATCAGGTACCTGTTGTAATGTCAAGTGAAAAAATCAGGATACAGAATTCTGTGTAGCATATGACTGTGATGATGAGAAATGCTATCTTTGAGAAAAAAGACTTGAAGACAGTATGCTGAGGTGTCAGCCAACAGTCGTCTCTGGCTGGAGAGGTTATGGACAATTTTTATTTTCTTTTTTATACTTTTCTATATATATATTTTTTTCTACAAAGAACCCTTGTGACTTAAAATCGTAAAGAATCTTTTAAAGCTATGTAATACAAATAGTAGCATAGGCTGGGCATGGTGGCTCATGCCTGTAATCCCAGCACTTTGGGAGGCTGAGGTGGGTGCTTGAGCCTAGGAGTTTGAAACCAGGCTGGGCAACATGCGGAAACCCCGTCTCCACACACACACACACACACACACACACACATACACAAAATCAGCCAGGTGTGGTGGTGTGTGCCTGTAGTCCCAGCTACTAGGAAGGCTGAGGTGGGAGGATCACTAGAGCCCAGGAGGTCGAGGCTGCAGTGAGCTGAGATTACACCACTGCACTCCAGCCTGAGTGACAGAGGGAGACTCTATCTCAACAACAACAACAACAACAAAAAGCAGAAAACAAATCGTAGAGTAATAAATGAGCGAACATTGTAGTTGTCCAATACTTTAGAACAGAGGTCAGCACACTTTTTCTGTAAAGGGGCGGATGGTACATATTTTAGGCTTTAGAGCCCATACAGATCTGTCACAACTCAACTCAGCAGAATAAAAGCCGCCACAGACAATCCATAAACAAATGCACTTTGGTGTACACCAATCAAACTTTTTTTTTTTTTTTGAGACAGAATTTCACTTTTGTTGCCCAGGCTGGAGTGCAATGGTGCCATCTTGGCTCACCACAACCTCCGCCTCCCAGGTTCAAGCAATTCTCCTGCTTCAGCCTCCCGCGTAGCTGTGATTACAGGCAGGTGCCACCATGCCCGGCTAATTTTTTTTTGTATTTTTAGTAGAGACAGGGTTTCTCCACGTTGGTGAGGCTGGTCTCGAACTCCCGACCTCAGGTGATCCGCCCACCTCGGCCTCCCAAAGTGCTGGGATTACAGATGTGAACCACTGCACCCAGCCACCAATCAAACTTTCTTTACAGAATCAGAAGGCCAGCCCATGGGCCAGTTTGCTAAACTCTTCTTTAGAAGGCAAAAAGTTTTCCTAGGCCAGGCACGGTGGCTCACACCTGTTATCTCAGCACTTTGGGAGGCCGAGGCGGGCAGATCACCTGAGGTCAGGAGTTCAAGACCAGCCTGGCCAACATGGTGAAACCCTGTCTCTACTAAAAATATTAAAAAAAAATAGCTGGGTGTGGGGGTGCGTGCCTGTAGTCCCAGCTACTCAGGAGGCTGAGGCAGGAGAATCGCTTGAACCTGGGAGGCAGAGGTTGCAGTGAGCTGAGATCACGCTACAGTACTCCAGCCTGGGCAACAGAGCAAGACTCTGTCTCAAAAAAAAAAAAAAAAGTCTTCCTGTATTTGTCCTGGATGTTTATATTTGCACTATAAATGAAGAAAGAGTCTGCTAAGCAAACAGGCACTGATGAGGGAGCGGGTGGGTTGTCTGAAGTCAAGCTCAACGGACAACGAACATTTCACATTCACACAAGCATTTCACAAAAGCCCTGTGTGTGTCTACCGGATTTGCTCATTACAATCATCTTTTTTTTTTTTTTTAAACAGGCTTGCTCATATTTGATTAGCTTGAACTGCGTTACAATAAATATGATAGTGCTTTAAGAAAAATGTCTGAAGCCTTTGAGGCAGGAACAGAGGCAAGGTTTTCCCATAAAGGCTGCCTGTGTGCACGTTCTGGCCCACGCTACCTTCAGGCTGACATCTGTCCAGTAGATGTGGTTGTTGGACACATCAAAGTCCAGGGCTGAGGCCTCCTTGACGCCCGTGAGCGGGATGGCCACATCGTTGTTATTGGTCTCGAGGGAGATCCTGTGGATGGCGGCTCTGCTGGTGAAGACCAAGAAGGCCTCAGGCACGATGCAGGTCTTCATATCACTCAGCAGCTCCAGGCCGATGGGGCAGCCACACCGGGTTGCGTGGGGCGTGAAGAAGCACAAGTGGCTGCACCCCCCGTTCCTGTCCGCACACGGGTTGGTTCCTGGAAGCGAACACAGAGGCTCCAGTCTAAACATCAACAGCCCAGCAGGGAAAGGGGTGCGGCCAAACCACACAATGAATGCCGCCGTGAGCCACACAGCTCAGGGGTGCCGAGCTCAAGACTCACCCCCGCGTTGGGTCCAACCTCATGGCTGGGTTGGCCAGGCTCAACCCTCAATCACACACACATTTTCACCTGAAAGCCAGGATGTGCCAAAAGCTCCAACGTGCACAGCTTTATTCCTGCCACACGTCAAACAGGGACAGTAGTGGGGGTGGTGGGAGAACACCTGGCAATGGCAACCAAGTTCTCCCCTGGTACGGCCAAGGGTCAGTATCAGTAACAGCAGTGCGGGCTCTGAACGGACCTTGTCAGGTGCCAGGCACTGGTCCCAGGGAGTCACCTGTCCGAACTCACTCCATCCACCTTGGAGGTAGGAGCTATTCTCATTCCCATTGTTCATTCAAGGAAACTAAAGTGCAGAGAGGCTGCTGAAGGGAACATGGTCAGGAAGTCAGGGAGCAGCTCAGCAAGATTGCCAGCCCAGTGGTCCAGCCTCCTGGCCTGCGCTCCTGCCCAGGAAGAAAGCAGTTAACGCCTCACAGCAGGGACCGGGCAAGTTGCCCCTCGGGACCTCGGCTCCTGAGAGTACCAGCTAGGCCCTTCCTCCAATTCACAGACATTCCCAGCAACCCTGAAAACTCACGTTCACCCAGCATGGCCAAAGCTGCCTCTTTTTCACATAGTACACACAGCGTTCATTTATTTTTGGCCAGTCTGTTAATTTCACTCATCAACCGAAGTGCTGTTGAAATTGGCTTTAATTTAGTGTTAAATATTTCAGCCAAAAAAAGAATCCTTTTCCCCATCTCCTTTAAACCATGGGGTGAGAGGGGAGGGGGAAGAAGCCCAATTTCTCAGCTTTAAATCACACTCCTATGGAGGCACCCTTTTGTCTTATCTCTGGGGTTTATTTTTTGTTCTTTGAACAATCATTCACAGGTCAGTCTCACCTTCCATGGTGGGTAGTAAATGCTTTTTTTTTTTTTTTGAGACAGGGTCTCACTCTGTCACCCATGCTGGAGTGCAGTGGCATGATGTCAGCTCACTTCAACCTCTGCCTCCAGACTCAGGTGATCCTGCCACATCAGGCCCCTAAGTAGCTAGCTGGGACCACAGGGACATGCCACCACGCCCAGCTAATTTTTTGTAATTTTTTTTTTTCTGGTAGAGATGAGGTCTCTCTATGTTGCCCAGGGAAGACACTCTCAAATTCCTGGGCTCAAGTGATCCTCCTGCCTCAACCTTCCAAAGTTCTGGGATTTCAGGCATGAGCCACTGCACCTGGCATAAATGTTCTTTTTGTTTTTTCTTTTTGAGACAGAGTCTCGCTCTATTGCCCAGGTGGAGGGCAGTGGTACAATACTGGCTCACTACAACCTCTACCTCCTGGGTTCAAGCGATTCTCCTGCCTCAGCCTTCCAAGTAGCTGGGATTACAGGCGTGTGACACCACACCTGGGCTAATTTTTTTTTTTTTTTTTTTTTTTTTGTACTTTTGGTAGAGACGGGGTTTCACCACGTTGGCCAGGCTGGTCTCAATCTCCTGACCTCAAGTGATCTGCCTGCCTCAGCCTCCCAAAGTGGTGGGATTTCAGATGTGAGCCACTGCACTGCCCCGGCCCCAGCATGAATGCGTTTTTAAAGGAGGCTGGGAAAACTAAATTTGTGGATTGCATCCCCTGTATGAGGACTGTAGGCCGTGAAGGAAGCACTCACTGCTCCAGGGGTCACCAACACTGCCTCAGCTCCAGGCTTCCGCGGGGCTGTCCTTTCTGCCCCAACCTGCTCCCTCAATTCCCAGCTCCCTCATATTTTAAAGCCGGGGATCTAACATCACAGCTAACATCACATCCATCCGACGGGGAGCAGAGTCAACCTGGGCATCTCACCCAGGACTGCAGGCAATGCAGCAGCAAGCATCACGTCCTCTGTCCTCTCATCCTTCATCAGCAAAGATTTACTGAGTGCCTCTGACAAGCAGGTGTAGCACGGGACCCCGGCAGGACACAGAGCCCCTGCCCGCGAGCCCCAGGCCTGTCCCTGCCGCACCTGGATGCTGCTCTCTCCAGTGTAACTCTATCACCTTTTCAGGAAGAGACAAATCATCATGCCAGACAACGACCTCGGGGAGCGTCCCGAAGATCCTGGCTTTCAGGTGAAAGGTGCACGTGCATTGGCCACAGGGGCAACAAGCACAGCCCAGCCCAGGCAGACCCAGGAGTGAGTCCTGAGCTTGGCACTTGTGAGTTGCACGGCTCTGCCTCCCACTCCCCAGTGTAAGTAAAGCAAGGAACTACATTCGCAGATGGGGTCACGCGGGGCACGAAGGCTCCCGGCCAGGGCCAGGCACATAGCAGGTGCTCAACAAATGTTAGTCACTTTCTAACCATTGTTACCGACATTCTTAGTCCATAACCACTCCCTAATCAGCACGCTTGGTCCCTTCCCATCTGTCCTTGGCCAGATACTGTCATCTTTCCTGTCCTGACCTTCCCCAGGGCGGGGCACCTCAGCTCAACACTTATGCCCAGGCATGGACCTGTCACTTCCTCATCATGCAAGTCTGCATGGCTGAGCCATGGCTTGGCGCCCCCCCTGGACTCACCGACGACCTTGGCCACATTCACAGCTTTGAGCCCCATCAGGTCGGGCAGCTGGTCAATGATGACATCCCGGCTGGCCTTGACCTTGTGCACCCGCTCGATGCTGCGGCGCTGCCAGTCAGTCCAGTAGATGAAGTCCCCCAGCAGTGTGAACCCAAAAATGTGCGGGAGCTTGTCCTCCAGGAGGGTCCGCCTCTTCGTCCCATCAACATTGATCACCTGCAGGACGGCAGAGATACAGGTCTGGATGGGCCAGGGCCATGCCAACGAGAGCCAACCCTGAACCTGCCTGGGGACTGAGCTGCCCCAAACAAGACGGGTTCAATGCCCAAGAGCCTCAACTTCACCTGCACCTTGCCAGGTACCATAAAACACCAGGTATCATGGTGCCCCAGGGGTGCTGGATAAATGGCGCTTTCTTTATTTAGTTTTTTTTTTTTTTTTTTTTTTTTTGAGATTTTGAGACAGAGTCTCCCTCTGTTGCCCAGGCTGGAGTGCAGTGGCAAGATCTCCGCTCACTGCAAGCTCCGCCTCCCAGGTTCAAGCGATTCTCCTGCCTCAGCCTCCCGAGTAGCTGGGATTACAGGTGCCTGCCACCACGCCTGGCGAATTTTTGTATTTTTAGTAGAGATGGGGTTTCACCATGTTGGCCAGGCTGGTCTTGAACTTCTGACCTCAAGTGATCCACCCTCCTCAGCCTCCCAAAGTGCTGGGATTACAGGCGTGAGCCGCCACACCCGGCCATGATGTTTTCACTAGGTTGCCACATCCCTAGCTGATAGAGCAGTGACAGGGCCAGCTGAGGATCCCTTTCCCATAGCATCCCCCACCTGTGCTGGGATAAGAAGCAAGATTTGGAACAGACCAGGCAAGCAGGTGTCCTCTCCCGAACCACTGCAGGCTTGACAGGCAGCGGCTGCCTGGAGAACCAGGGCGTGCTCTGCAGGAAGGAGTCCTGGGATCAATTAGCAATGCCTGCCCCAGGTGCAACAATGCGGGGAGGGCTCCAGATCACACCCACCACACAGAGCAACTGCAGGACCTGAGGCAGGACCTGGAGCAAATGTAAGGACCTGGGGCAGTTGTGAGCAATGGCAGGACCTGGGGCAAAGTTCTCCCACTTCTCTGTGAACTCATTTCCCACTGGGTCAGGGCCCAATGAACTCTGAGGGCACTTCTCGTTCTAAGTCTAAGCCTTTAGGTCTCAGATGCTTTCCTCCTTGTCTCCTCTGAGACATAACAGCTAAATATTTTTCTTGAAGAGTCAATGCTGATTAAAAGCAACCACCGCAAAAGCCACAGAGGAGAAAGTACTGTCAAGGTAAAAACACCTGAACCAACGGAAGCATACAGCCACGTGAGATGTGGTTCTGATGATCCACGAGCCTGCAGAAATGTATGTTAACAGGAAGGTTGGGTTAGGCGCAACATTCAAGTTCTCCGGCTCTCAGGACAGGATGAAAGAGACACGAGGCCATTAAAGGCAAGCTTTCACGGGCCTCCTGCTACCAGATTACATTTCCAGCTTACCAGAAAAGCAACAAGTCGTCTGTTTTGCAGGTGGCAAAACTGTAAGGCAGATGGAATGCATGTTAAGAAGCAAAGACTTCGGTCATCTGTTGTTGGGTGGCACAGGACAAAGATGCTAGGGCCAGGCGCAGTGTAATCCCAGCCTGTAATCCTAGCACTTTGGGAGGCCGAGGCAGGCGGATCATTTGAGGTCAGGAGTTCGAGATCAGCCTGGCCAACATGGTGAAACCCCATCTCTACTAAAAATACAAAAAAAAAGAGCTGGGCATGGTGGCACACACCTGTAATCCCAGCTGCTTGGGAGGCTGAGGCAGGAGAATCACTTGAATGCAGGTAGTGAGGATTGCAGTGAGCCGAGATGATGCCATTGCACTCCAGCCTGGGTGACAGGGTGAGATCTTGTCTCAAAAAAAAAAAAAAAGCGGTCAGGAGAGCGGGAAGGGGACCAGCAGCTCTGGGACCCAAAGCCAGGCCCCACCTCAGCTCTGCCCCCAAGGGGCCCTGGGTACTCGGCAAGTCCTTGCACCCCCATGGGTCTCAGCTTCTCCACCTGTAACTGAGGGGCTCAGAGTAGCCCAGTGGCTAACGTCACAGAGGAAACAACAGAAAACAATGGCCTGGCCCCAACCTGGAGCAATTAAGTCAGAATCAGATGGCCCAGGGCCCAGGTATGGGATCATGATAACAGCCCCCAACTGGCAGCTCTAGGGCCCAGGTACAGAATCATGATAACAGCTCCCAATAGGCGGTTCTGACGAGCAGGCCGGCGCGAACATGGTTAGACCAGCCCCTGGGGCCGTGCCTGGAAGTCCGAGCTCTCCACCCACTCCTAGATGCTCCAGTGTGCAATGAACAGCAGGTGACGGAGCCCTGGTTCCAATATCATCTAGGGTTCTTCACGTTTTGCCTCCACAACAGGAAGACACGCAAAGGCCGTGAATGCACACGCCTATGTATGACACTCAGAAAACACCTGAGGGGTTGGCCCCATCCCAGCAGCACAGAACCACGCCAGGGAGGGACCCGGCCCTCGCATACAATGAGGAAGTGCAGGTTTCTCCAAGGACACCCAGCGTGAGAGGAGGGGCTCACAGTAGCGGGCGAACCCTTGCCCCTTCTTCCACTCACAATAACAGGGCTGGGGGAGGGACATCGGCACAGAACACAAACACCACAAAGAAAAGAATCCGCATTTAGAAAAAGAAAGCAATCCAGGTTTCAATCTACCAAAAGGTCACTATTATCTCTTAAATTTTATTTTATTTTTGTAGAGATGGGGTTTCACCATGTTGGCCAGGCTGGTCTCAAACTCCTGTGCTAAAGCAATCTGCCCATCTCAGCCTTCCAAAGTGCTGGGATTACGGGTATGAGCTGCCACACCTGGCCAGAAGTCACTATTTTTATTCATTTATTTTTTTTTTTTGAGACGGAGTTTCACTCTTGTTGCCCAGACTGGAGTACAATGGTGCGATCTTGGCTCACTGCAACCTCTGCCTCCCAGGTTCAAGCGATTCTCCTGCCTTAGCTGGGATTATGGGCATGCGCCACCACGCCTGGCTAATTTGGTATTTATTTATTTTTATTTTATTTATTTATTTTTTTTTAGTAGAGACGGGGTTTCTCCATGTTGGTCAGGCCGGTCACAAACTCCCGACCTCAGGTGATCTGCCTGCCTCAGCCTCCCAAAGTGCTGGGATTACAGGCGTGAGCCACCACGCCCAGCTCAGAGGTCACTATTATCTCTTGGAGAGATTTTTCTCTTCTTGCTCTATTTCCACACTTTCTTAATTTTAATAACCAAAGTTCCAGACATGTTGAAAGGAAGTGAAGCGAGGAAGTCCACTTCCCTGGCTTCATTGAAGAGCAATATAAAGGAGCCCAGAGAGGGCCCAAGGCAAACAAGGGTGCTGGGCAACGGCTGGCAGCCACTTCCTCCCTCTCTACCCTTGCTCCACACTCCCAGGTGGCCCCAAAACAAAGTGAGAGGAGGCAACGTGGCTGTTCCACCCGGCTGGGGCTGGCTGTAGCCTCGGCAAGCACAAGACACTGGCTCTGGGCCGGCAGGGCCTGCACAATCTCCCGGATGGGCAGAGGCTCCTACAGAGACCCCAGTGGTGGCTCAGAAGCCACTCCCTGAACGTCACCACTTTCCACCTGGATTCCAGAACCCGGGACACTCCCCCAAGCCCCCTATTTTCCACCCAGATTCCAGAATCCCAGGACACCCTGTGGACCCGCCAACTTGGAAAACATCAGGCTCGCAATGAACAGTTCTCAGTTGCTCTAATACTGGAGGAAGGAAATCCCAAAGTGGCCTTTTGAGGACAACTTTCAGCACACCTTGACCGGTCCAACCCATCTGCAAAAGCCACTCTGCTGGGTCAGGCCTCCCCAAGACCTGGGGGAGGTTCCCTCTGGGCTGACTCAGGAAGCCTCCGCCTTTCCTGGAGCCAGATCTTTCCAAGAGTGCCCCAGCCAAGCCAAGCCTCTGAGCGTCAGGGGACAAGACACAGAGAACGTGCCCGTCCTGGCTCCTGGGAGGGAACAGGGCCAAAACAGAGTTCAGAAATAACAGGGGCCAAATTTAGGACACCCAGGAACGCCAGCACCGGAAGAGAACTTGGGAGACGAATTTTCCAGGACAGAGGTCGGCAAAACCTTTTTGTAAAGGATAGAAAATATTTTCAGCTTCCAGACCATAAGGGTCTCTGGAGCAGAAAGCAGCGTGGAGAGCACGGGACTGAATGGGCATGGCTGTGTTCCAATACACGTTGTTGTTGTTTTTTTTTTTTAAGAGGCAGGGTCTGGGCTCTGTCACCCAGGCTGGAGTGTAGTGACGCGATCTTGGCTCGCTGCAACTTCAAACTCCTGTGCTCAAGCGATCCTCCCACCTCAGCTGCCTAAGTAGCTGGGACCACAGGCGTGAGCCACCCCACCCAATGCTTTTTAAATATATTTTTTTAGAGATACGGCCTTGCTCTGTCACCCAGGCTGGAATGCAATGACATGATCATAGTTCACCTCCTGATCACTTGAGCCCAGCCTCAAACTTCTGGGCTTAAGCAATCCTCCCACTTCAGCCTCCCAAATCGCTATAGGCACACACTACCACACCCGGCAAAACTTTATCAGTAAAAAAACAAAAACAGGCTGGGATCCATGGCTCGAGCCTGTAATCCCAGCACTTTGGGAGGCCAAGATGGAGTTCCAGAACAGCCTGGGCAACATAGAAAGACCTTGTCTTTACTAAAAATAAAAAAAAAATTAGCCGGGCTTGGTGGCATGCACCTGTAGTCCCAGCTACTCAGGAGGCCGAGGCAGGAAGATCGCTTGAGCCTGGGAGGTCAAGGGTACAGCGAGCCATGCTCACAGCACTGCACTCCAGCCTGGGTGACAGAGCGAGACCCTGTCTCAAGAATTATTTATGGACACTGAAATTTGAATTCCATATAATTTTCATGGGTCATGAAACCTCCTTTTGATCTTTTTTTCAAGTAATTAAAAAATGTAAAAACCACTCAGCTTGAGCATGGTGTGAAAACCGGAGCAGGGCTGGATCTGGCCCGGGGGCCGTAGCTCTCAACTCCTGCTCTAGGAGTTCTGTGCACTTGTTTTTCAGGAAATGAAACTAGACCTGAGAGGCTGTGTCTGAGGACAATGAGATGGTCCAGCCAGAGGCCACCAAAGGGTCCAGCCCCGTCCTCTCCAAGCTGCCAGCTTCTGTCCTGTTCCCAGGGTAAGCAGAGCAGGAGCGTGCCCCCCTGACCAGTACACCAAGGAATGTACCGGCCGCCGGCTGCCAGGTGGGAGGGAAGGACGGGAGATCCCAAAGCAGCCCACCCTAGCTGTGCTCTGAGGGGCAGGGCTGCTGCCGTCCTGCAGGCTGACTCTGGACAGTCGCCTGCTGTGCAATGTTTTTACGAAGAACCCTCTGACTTGGTTGTGCAAACAGACACGAGCCCAAGACCCACCCTCTGACAGCACGCGTTTAAAGGGGAGAGTTCTGTTGTCTGAGGGAAGAAGTACCCCACTCTGTCAAACACAAAACCCAGAAGGAAACGGCAACAGTTATCTTGCTTCATGTAATAAAAAAAGATCTTATACACACGTGCGTGCGCGCAAACATACACACACACACACACATACACACACACACACACGACTTTGCAGTGTCAAAGCCCAGGGGTGTAGCCTCTCCCCAGATCCCTAGGAGCACAGTGCAGCCAACAGACCCTGTCCCATCACTCCCCCTGTGAGTGATGTCAAAAGTCAGGGGTGCCTGTCAAAGGGCACGAGGTTTGGGGGTCACTCCTGACCCAGACCTGGTACGTCCCGAGTCCCCGTCAGGGGTCAACACTGAGACCCCAACTCAGGCTGGACCTCAGAGGGTCTCTGCTCTGGGAGACCAGGTCGGCTCACAGACAAGCAAAATGATGATGATGGTGACAATGACGACGTTGATGGGAACTTGGGACAACCGAGTGCACAGACCCTGGAGGGGCATGGAAGGGCCACAGCTTCCAGCCTCCAGGCAGGGACCAGGTATTGCCATTTGGAAAGAGGACCTTCCCTGGGAGGCTAGGAGGCAGGATGTCCCCACCATGGCATACGGCTGGAGTGACCCAGGCTTCCAGGGGAGACGGCTGGGGGCAGCTGGGCACACGGGGCTGGGGTTCGGGAGAAGGCTGGGCTGTCCCTCCAGCGTGAGGGCACGGCTAGCGGGTGGGAAGAGCAGCACTGGAGCGTGGGCCTCGGAGACCCGCAGAGATGCCAGACCCTGCCACTTTCACACACAGCTGTATCTTGTGGCACAGGATATAAAAGCCGTGGCAGGGTAGAGGGGAGAAGGGCAGGGTAGAGGGGAGAAGGGCAGGGCAGAGGGGAGAAGGGCAGGGCAGAGGGGAGAAGGGCAGGGCAGAGGGGAGAAGGGCAGGGCAGAGGGGAGAAGGGCAGGGCAGAGGGGAGAAGGGCAGGGCAGAGGGGAGAAGGGCAGGGCAGAGGGGAGAAGGGCAGGGCAGAGGGGAGAAGGGCAGGGTAAAGGGGAGAAGGGCAAGGTAAAGGGGAGAAGGGCAGGGCAGAGGGGAGACACTCCCAGCCAGGCCTTCCCCTGGCTGAGCCCAGGTGGGCGGGGAGGCAAGAATGTGAGGGCTTGGTCCTGAGGGGACATGCTGGAGGCTCACAGGAGAAGCTGAGTGTGGCTGCAGGTGTCCCAGGGGCCAGAACTTCCAACTCCCGGGCTCTAGACTCAGGAAGAGGGCTAAGGAGATGCCCCGGGGCAAAGCCAGCACAACACTGGAATTCCTAGCCCAGGAGGCTGGAAAAACGCTGAGAAAAGGCAGCTATGCGAAGCAGAAGGGAGGTGGGCCTGCATCCAGGGGACCTCAGCCCACGACCATTTGGGCCTCACACGCGGTGGGGCAGGATTCGAATACGGCTCCAAGCAACCTGCAGGTGTCAGGACTGCCCTGGGTGGGCCCCAGCAGGTGGGGAAGGCGCTCAGGGCTGGAGCCACCGCCACTCCCAGCCGTCACTGATGATGGCAACAGCTGGTCGCAGGATGGGGCTAAAACCCCTGTATGTGTCAGTCAGGCTGCTGGGGCGGCCTGGAAGCTGATTCCCAGGACAGCTGTCACAGACAAGGCCAGCAGGAAGGGCCTCCCAGACCTATCCACCATCTCTGCTCCACTCTGTAAATCTGTTGTGGGCGTCTCTAACGCCATCTCATCTACATGAAACCTCATTTCATAGACCTTTGTTCTTCTCCCAATTCATCAAGGGATCAGCCACAGCTGCCTGTGAAGTCCTCTCATGCACTGGGAGCTGAAAACCTGGAGCCTGATTGTGTGTTTAAAGGCAGGGCCCGGCTAGCCCCCCAGAAAGCACCTTCCTCCCAGCGCCCAGATCCACAGAGCCCAGCTGTGCACATCACCGCGTGGAACGGAATCCTCTCCCACCACTCCCCAGCAAAGGTGAGCGGCAAAACACGTCCAGCGCTGGTGTGGGCTCCTCAGCACCTGGGTTGGCCACTTCGTTGCCTCCCGACATAGCATCTTAGAAATGTTCCCATTGTTCCAAATGTGTCTCCTCCCTGACCCCATTTATACCTCCCCCAACTATCCCTTCCACCTGGAGTCCAACTGCACCCTCAAGGAGCCGTGGCTCCTTCCACCTCAGCTGTCTCCAGAGTCCCCAGAAGCCACCACAACCCCAGAAGCTGCTACTGTCCCTGCCATTGCCTGGCACGCAGCTGGCACACACTGCATCCTCAGCAGGTGTTTGCTGAAT
This sequence comes from Symphalangus syndactylus, assembly GCF_028878055.3. NCBI lineage: Eukaryota > Metazoa > Chordata > Mammalia > Primates > Hylobatidae > Symphalangus > Symphalangus syndactylus. The sequence goes on along the minus strand of NC_072423.2, from coordinate 96,923,861 downwards.
GAGCCTGCAGGCCCAAGACCCTCATGTGAGACGGGGGTCCACAGCAGGAACACTGGCGCATCCATCTCTAAACAAAGTGCCAGGAGGGTTTGCTCCTGGCGCTGGGCAAGGACCTGAGAAGCGGTCATGACTCGCACAAGCCTGAGGACATACCCAGGAGCGGTGGCCACTTGCAGGAGGAAAAGACGCACCAAACTCCAGCAGAAAACACAGAAACAGCATCTCCATGGGCACATCCGAGGTGTCCCCCGGCAGGAGGTGCCGGCAGGAATCTCGAGGCTAAGTCAGCTCTGGACGTGCAGGTGGATGGCAGGGCGGGTCTCGGCATCCACCTGCACATTCCCAGAGAGTGCGCCAGCAGGGCCACAGCGGGGAACGAACGGGACACTTGATGAGGTAGTCTGAGAACGCTTATGCGATGTATCCCCCTCTTAGAAACAGCCCATGTTAAGCATGTGAAGGGCCCTGAGAAGGCCTGCAGTGAGGCACCCCAGCAGTCCCCAAGTTCCGGCCACCAAAGACACCCGTGCCCCGCGCCATCACTCCTCATCCTTCAGTATCTCTCCTTAGGCCCCCAGTGATGAGCTCCAAATCGTCAGGTAATGAACTTCCAGTGTGCGACCACAGGGTGGCCTGCTCCACGACCCCCCTTCTGCTACTGTGACACCCCCACTTTCAATTCCTCGGTTGGTTGTGTTTTTTTTTTTTTTTTTTTTGAGATGGAGTCTCACTCTGTGGCCCAGGCTGGAGTGCAGTGGTGCGATCTCGGCTCACTGCAACCTCCAGCCTGGGCGACAGAGCAAGACTCTGCCTCAAAAAAAAAAAAGAAAAAAAAAAGTGGGCAATCAACACGCAGTGCTCACGTCATTGTGACATGAAGGCCCCAGCAAGTGCAGTTCCTGGGGGTGAGCTCCTGTGACCCCCCTGCTCCTGGACAGCGTCGCTTCCTCCTGACTGCATTTCTCTTCTTGCTTTGTCTGACTTTGCCAGACCCTCTGAGTCTCCTAACTTGTCAAGGACAGTATGGAGAATCTGGAATTCCTTCCTTTCACCTGAGACGCCTTCCCCATTCCCCAGAACCCCCTGTCCTACTCCAGTCTGGACCACTGAGATATAAAGTGACTTCGGGACCAAACCACAGACATCGTGTATCCAATGTGGACAAAACGCTCCTGTTTTGAGCTTTGGTGTTCTCATCTGAAAAATCTGGGCTACATCCACAACACTAGGAGGCGGTAAGGATTGGGGCTTGGTCGGCTGTGGGGTCAGATGGCCCGGAGACCCCCTGCTCGCTGTGTGACATGACACAAGCTGCTGTTCCCTAACCCTCATTTCTCGTTCGCAAATGGGTACTGTGCGACGTATCTCAAAGTGCTGAGATGTGGCAAGCCTGGGACAAGACGCTCAGCATCCTAGTTATCAGGGAAATGCAAGGCAAAGCCACACGGGACACCCACTAGGCTGGCTGTGATGAATGTTTTTATACATTTTTATTTATTTTTATTTTTGTTTTATTTTAGATGGAGTTTTACTCTTGTTGCCCAGGCTGGAGTGCAGTGGCGTGACCTTGGCTCACTGCAACCTCCGCCTCCCGGGTTCAAGTGATTCTCCTGCCTCAGCCTCCCAAGTAGCTGGGATTACAGGTGCCCACCGCCACGCCTGGCTAATTTTTATATTTTTGGTAGAGACGGGGTTACACCATGTTGGCCAGGCTCGTCTCCAACTCCTGACCTCAGGCGATCCGCCCGCCTCGGCCTCCCAAAGTGCTGGGATTACAGGCGTGAGCCAGCACGCCCGGCCGAATATTTTTTTAAATGGAAAAGAAGCATCTGTGAGGAGGTAAAGTCAGAACCCTCACACACTGCCAGTGGGGATGCAGAACGGCACAGCCACTGTTGAAAACAGTTTAATGGTTCCTCAGTAAGTCAAACCTAACATTACCATAGGACTCAGCAATCCTACCCCTACGCATACATCCAAATAATTCACAACAGGTGTTCAAACAAAAACTTGCATTCAAATGTTCATAGCAGCATTCTTCATGGGAGACAAAAGGTGGAAACCACTGCCCACCACCCGACAAATGGACAAACAAAATGTACTCTGGCCATACAATGGGATGTCATCCAGCCACAGAAAGGAAGGAACTTTTGTTTGTTTGTTTTTTGAGACAGGGTCTTGCTCAACTGTTGCCCAGGCTGGAGTGTAGTGGTGCGATCATAGCTCACTGCAGCCTTGACCTCCTGGGCTTAAGCGATCCTCCCACCTCAGCCTCCCAGGTAGCTGGAACCACAAGTGCCCACCACCACGTTCAGTTAACTTTTAAAATTTTTTGGTAGCTGGGGTCTTGATAGGCTGGCCAGGCTGGTCTCAAACACCTGCCTCAAGTGATCATCCCGCCTTGGCCTCCCAGAGTGTTAGGATTACAGGCCTAACCCACTGCACCCAGTCAGGAATGAGGTTCTGATAACGTGCAACAATGTGGGGATGAATCTGGAAAACACGATGCTACAGAAAGAAGCCACACGCAGGGACCACATATTGCAGGATTCCAGTCACACAAAACATCCAGAAGAAGTGAACCCCCAGAGATGGAAAGTAGATTAGTGGTTGACAGAGGCTGGGAGAGAGGGGAGAATGGGCGTGAGTGCCGGCGGGCATGGGGTTTCCTTCAGAGCAGAAGAAAGTGTTCTAGAAGTAGATAGTAGCAGAGATACCTGCACCACATTGTCCTCATACTAAACGCCCTGAATTGTTCACGTTTTAAAAAATTTTTATTTATTTATTTTTCAAGACACAGTCTTGCTCTGTTGCCCAGGCTGGAGTGCTGTGGCGTGATCTCAGCTCACTGCAACCTCCACCTCCTGGGCTCAAGCAATTCTCCTGCCTCAGCCTCCCAAGTAGCTGGGATTACAGGCACCTGCCACCATGCCCAGCTAATTTTTGTATTTTTAGTAGAGACTGGGTTTCATCATGTTGGCCAGGCTGGTCTCGAACTCCTGACCTCAGGTGATCTGCCCACCTAAGCCTCCCAAAGTACTGGGATTACAATCGTGAGCCACGGCGCCCCGTCTGAACTCTTCACTTTAAAATGGTTAAAATCGTCAATTTTGTGCTATGTTTATTTTACCACAATAAAGAAAATCATTGAGCTGGGTGTGGCGGCTCATGCCTGTCATCCCGGCACTTTGGGAGGCCGAGGCAGGTGGATCGCTTGTGCCTCAGGAGTTTGAGATCAGCTTGGGCACCATGGGGAAACCCCATCTCCGCCCAAAAAATACACAAAAACTAGCTGGGTGTGGTGGTACGTGTCTGTAGTCTCAGCTACTCAGAGGCTGAGGCAGGAGGATCACTTCAGCCCAGGGAGATTGCAGCTACAGTGAGCCGTGATCGCGCCACTGCACTCCAGCCTGGGTGAGCGAGCGAGACCCTGTCTCAAGAAAACCACTGCTGAGACAGTACACGGAACAACGCCTGTCACAGGCCCGGTGTGCCACAGACACGCGAGTCCCTGACCTGCTCCCACGGGTAGCGGGGATGCGTGAAGGCAAATCATCCTTAGAGGCCCGCAAACATGGGCCTTGCCAAAAACAAAACATTTACAAGGAGCTCCAGCAGGAAATGGTCAGCGTCTAGGGTTTTCGTGGGAAGGGCGTCCGCTCAGCCTCCCCCATCCCTCAGTTCCCACCCTGAAGGTGCTGAGGCTCCTCCCGCTCAGAAGCAGGGTCTGAAATCCTACAACACAGACACACACTCATGTTCTCCATCCTGCCCTGCCCCGCAAGCTGCCTGATTCGGGCCTCCTCTGGGAGCCCTGAGGAGAGCAAAGGTGACCCCAATGGTGATGTCAACGAGGACTGATGCGGCTCAGGAAAAGCCTTCAGAAGTTGCTGGAAACAGAGGGAGGCATCCACTCTGAGGAGAGGCACCAATGTCACCTCAATGAGTGACGATGGTGTGATGGGGACACATGTAATTAACATACCACTGGCACCAAGAGCACCTCAAAATATGCTCAATAGAGGCAGGGCACAGTGGCTCACGCCTGTAATCCCAGCACTTTGGGAGGCCGAGGCAGGTGGATCACATGGGGCCAGGAGTTCCAGACCAGCCTGGCCAACATGGTGAAACCCCGTCTCTACTAAAAATACAAAAATTAGCCGGGCGTGGTGGTGGGTGCCTGTAATCCCAGCTACGCAGGAGGCTGAGGCAGGAGAATGGTGTGAACCCGGGAGGCGGAGGTTGCAGTGAGCCGAGATCATGCCACTGCACTCCAGCCTAGGCAACAACAACAAAAACAAACAAACAATCAAACAAAATCAAACAAAAAAGCTCAAGAGAGGCTCCATAAGTGAGCAAAAAGCAAGCTGCCAAAGCACACCCATGGGACAAGGCCACTGAAACCCGACCACCGCGGCAGGGCGAGGCTGCGTCCACGGGACGAGGCCACTGAGACCCGACCACTGCAGCAGGGAGAGGCTGCGTCCACGGGACGAGGCCACTGAGACCCGACCACCGCGGCAGGGAGAGGCTGCGTCCACGGGACGAGGCCACTGAGACCCGACCACCACGGCAGGGCGAGGCTGCGTCCACGGGACGAGGCCACTGAGACTCGACCACAGCGGCAGGGCGAGGCTGCGTCCACAGGACGAGGCCAGTGAGACCCGACCACAGTGGCAGGGCAAGGCTGTCCACGGGACAAGGCCACTGAATCCCGACCACAGCAGCAGGGCAAGGCTGCACCCAGCATAGGGAGAACAGACATCTATGGAAAGACAAAACTGCCTTCAACTGCTTGGGAACCAATCACCAAACTCAGGCCAGCAGCTGCCTCTGGCTTCAACAACACCCATGTCTTCTGTCTTAAGCAAGGCAGTGGATATGTGATTAATTTTTTGTCTTAATTTTGTATTGTGAAATAACTTAAGTCTCACAGTAAGTGGCAAAAGCAATGCAGAGGATTCCTGTGTCCCCTTTGCCCGGGCTGGCCTCAAACTCTTGGACTCCAGCAATCCTCCCACCTCAGTCTCCAAGTAGCTGTGACTACAGGCGCCCGGCCGAATGATAACATCTTACGTAACCACAGGACGTTGTGTAGCACTACCCTCTCAAGGCGTTTTTGTCAGAAAGTATTGTAACTATTTTCTCAAGCATTCCATGTGGCCAAATAGGAGAGCACAGGCACCCATCGGTGCCTCGCTGATACATACATCTGACTGCAGGGGGTGGCCAGGCCTGGCCTCTCGGGAGCCCAAGGACAGCCGGGCAGGGCCAGGCCTCCTGGATCAAACACGTCCACGGGAGCCTCACCTCGATCTTGTCTGTCTTGGCGTCTCCCCAGTAGAGCTTCCCCTCCTGCAGGTCCAGGGCCAGGCCGTTGGGCCACCCGAGGGAGGCATTGACCAGCACACGCCGCTCCTGACCGTCCAGGTTGGCACACTCGATTTTAGGGTTCTCTCCCCAGTCTGTCCAGTACATGAGGCTGGAGAAGAAGCAGAAGTCCATGACCCCATGAGTCTGTCTGGTCTCTGCAGCATCCCCAGTGCCAAGAACAAGGCCTGTCCCCAAGCTGGCCCCCATCACATGGCTAAATGTTGATGTCAGTAAATACTGGCATCGGTAAATGTCGGTGCTGGTAAATGTCGGTGTTGGTAAATGTCGGTGTCGGTAGATGCTGGCATTGGTAAATATCAGTGTCAGTAGATGCCAGTATCGGTAGATGTCAGTGTCAGTAAATGTCAGTGTCGGTAAATGTCGGTGTCGGTAAATGTCGGTGTTGGTAGATGCTGGCGTCAGTAAACGTCGGCGTTGGTAAACATCGGTGTTGGTAAATGCTGGTGTTGGTAAATGTCAGTGTTGGTAAATGTCGGTGTCGGTAGATGCTGGTGTTGGTAAATGTCGGTGTCAGTAGATGTCGGTGTCAGTAGATGTCGGTATCAGTAAATGTCAATGCTGGTAAATGTCAGTGTTGGTAAATGTTGGTGTTGGTAGATGCTGGTGTCGGTGTCGGTAGATGCCAGTGTCAGTAGATGTCAGTGTTGGTAAATATCAGTGTTGGTAAATGTCGGTGTTGGTAAATGTCAGTGTTGGTAAATGCCAGTGTAAGTAGATGTCAGTGTTGGTAAATGTCAGTGTTGGTAAATATCGGCATTGGTAGATGCTGGCGTTTGTAAATGTCAGTGTCGGTAGATACTGGTGTTGGTAAATGTCGGTGTTGGTAGATGCCATGTCAGTGGATGTCAGTGTCGGTAAATGTCAATGTTGGTAGATGTTGGTGTCGGTAAATGTCGGTGTCGGTCAATGCCAGTGTTGGTAGATGCCAGTGTCAGTAAATGGTCAGTGTCGGTAAATGTCAATGGTGGTAAATGTGTCGGTAAACGTCGGTGTTGGTAAATGTCGGTGTTGGTAGATGCTGGCGTTGGTGTCAGTAGATGCCAGTGTCAGTAGATGTCAGTGTTGGTAAATATCAGTGTCAGTAAATATCAGTGTCGGTAAATACCAGTGTCGGTAAATGTCAGTGTAGGTAAACGTCAGTGTCAGTAAATTTCAGTGTTGGTAAATTTCAGTGTCGGTAAACGTCGGTGTTGGTAAATGATGTTGGTAAATGTCAGTGTTGGTAAATGTTGGTGTCAGTAGATGCTGGGGTTGGTAAATGTCAGTGTTGGTAGATGCCATGTCAGTAGATGTCAGTGTTGGTAAATGTCAATGTTGGCAAATGTTGGTATTGGTAAATGTCGGTGTCAGTAGATGCCAGTGTCAGATGTTGGTGTCAGTAGATGTCAGCGTCGGTAAATGTCAGTGTCAGTAAATGCCAGTGTCGGTCAATGTCAGTGTTGGTAGATGCTAGTGTTGGTAAATGTCGGTGTCGGTAAATGTCAGTGTCAGTAAATGTCAGTGTTGGTAAATGTCAGTGTCGGTATATGTCGCTGTTGGTAGATGCCAGTGTCAGTAGATGTCAGTGTTGGTAAATAGCGTTGGTAAATGTCAGTGTCGGTAAATGTCGGTGTCGGTCAATGTTGGTGTTTGTAAATGTTGGTGTCAGTAAGTGCTGGAGGACTGAGCATGCCAGCAGCAAGCCCAGTGACCTGAGTGCCTGGGGGCTCCCCTGGGACAGGGAAGCCCACTTCCACCCTGCGCAGGCTTCCCGCACCAGCCCCTGGACTCTCAGGGGCCAGGAGCTCATCTCCCATCCCAAAGGTCAGTGGACAGAAATGACCTTGTCCGGGGTCTGGGGCAGCCTCACATCTGACTGGTGGGCTGGAGGAGCTGAGCACCTAGAGAGAGGAAGGGGCAGAGCAGAACCTTCTGCACATAGCTGAAGGGCTCCCCTATGGAAAGGACAGGTGACTTGTTCCCTGGGGCCCCCCAAGGAAAGAACCCAGATCCTGGGGTGGCAGCTCAGGGGTGGAGGTTCTGAGGCCCCAGGTCACAGCCTCTGCTTCAGCTGTGTCTGACCCAGCCAGCCAGCCCCTCTGCCTCCCGCTTCCAGCTCGGTGCCCCTCCCTGGACCCCACGACCTCACAGGTCAGACTGCCAAGCCCATTTCCCCGGGATCCTCAGACTCATGAAACCAGGGCTAGGAGGGACCTTGGAGTCAGCTTCCCCGTCCCTTCCTCTTTCACAGATGAGGACACCGAGGCCCATGTAGACAGTGACTTGACCAAGCTCCTGACCTCAGGGCCATGTTCCCTTCACTGTAGCTGGCAACCAGTTCCTGTGCCTCCTCTTGCTAAAGCCCCTGGGGACCCCACTTCTTACCCTCATCCGCCCTCCTCGGGGAACAACCCAGCCCTTCAGCCACTGCCATGGAGCAGCCCTCTCTCACATGCCTCCGTGCCCCAGGGTCCACGGAGGGCTGCTGGAGCCCCGCCCTCTGCCTGCTGTGCTCCCGCTGCCTGCTGCCTGACATGCTGGCTCCTAGACACCAGTCCAGTTGCAGGAAAACCTCCCCGGCCAGCATACTCACAAACCCCAGGGCCGGGCCACGAGCACAGGCTCCACAGCCCGCAAATCCTCTGCCCGCCGCTGCCCAACGGGCGCCCTGGGCAAGTTACTTCACCTTCTGAACTTCAGGTCCCAGGGCCATGAACCTGGAAACACACCTGGTGCGCACTAAGTGCTCCACAGAGGGCAGCACCACTACTGACCTCCCAGCTCCTCTGGGACTTCCCATCGGCACCCACAGCTCCACTGCGCCTCCTCCATCAGGGTTTTCCCATTTAGTGTTCTGGGTTATGAGCCCCCAGGAAGGCCCCTGGCTACTACCCTCTGAGCCGCTGGGGCAGGTCTCAGAAAGGCTCCCCTACCGACCAACAAACTCTCTGCTTTCACAGACTTCTATGCTGGAAAGCTGGAGCCACGCTGCCAGGCCCAGCCCCACACCTGCCACATCCTGCTGTGTGACCCTGGGCAAGTCCCTGAGCCTCTCTGGGCTTCAGTGTCCTCAACTGTACAACTGTACCTACCCCCCGGATGAAAAGACCCATGGCGTGCAAAGTGTTAAAAGAGGCCTGGCCTGACAGGGAGCGGTGGCTCACGCCTGTAATCCCAGCACTTTGGGAGGCTGAGGCAGGTGGATCATCTGAGGTCAGGAGTTTGAGACCAGCCTGGCCAAGATGGTGAAACCCCATCTCTACCAAAAATACAAACATTAGCCGAGCACAGTGGCAGGCGCCTGTAATCCCAGCTACTCAGGAGGCTGAGGCAGGAGAATCACTTGAGCCCAGGAGGCAGAGGGTGTAGTGAGCTGAGATCACACCACTACACTCCAGCCTGGGCGACACAGTGAGACTCCATCTCAAAAAAAAAAAAAAAAAGAGGCCTGGCCTGCACTGTGGTCAGTGTCACAGAGGCTGCCTTTACTGTCACTACTGACATCCTGGAAATCACCCAGGTGGACCGTTCCATTCTACAGATGAGGAAACTGAAGCCAGGGGAACAAAGGGCTCACTCCAGGTCTCCAGGGCTTTCTACGCATGGACCCAGCGGCAGCACCAGACCACCGGAGTGCTTGTTAGAAACCCAAGTCTTCAGCCCTGCCCTGGAGCTCCTGAATTACCGCTCTGGGGGTAGGGCCCAGCTGCCAGTGTTTTAACAAGCCCTCCTCCGGGTTCTGATGCAAGACAGTGTTCCAGAATGACAGGTCCAGGTCAATCTCCCTCTCACCTGTGCTTGGCCTGGCCCTGGCTCCAGGCCCCAGCCCCCACCCGCCTTACCCCATCACGGGGTGCAGTGCGATGGCTCGGGGCTCGTCCAGGTCCTCCGACACCAGGATCTTGCGGGAGGTGCCATTAAGGCGCGTCACCTCGATGCGGTCCGTGCCTGTGTCGGTCCAGTAGAGGTTTCGGGCCACCCAGTCGACCGCGATGCCATCGGGGTCGTTGATCTCGGTGTTGACCAGCGTCTGCGCCCCAGACCCGTCCAGGTACGCCCTGCGGATGGCCCGCACCTCGTCATCTGTCCAGTAGACGTAGCCCTCCAGTGGGTCGTAGTCGATGGCAATGGCATGCCGGATGTCGTCCACCTGGAGCACGATGTCAGTGAAGTCCGGCGTGTCCAGCGAGATCCTCCGTAGGTCCGTCCGCCGGGCCAGCAGCAGCACCTCCTCGGCTCCTGTGGAGACAGATGCAGTGGGGTCAGGGGTCAAGGGCCTGCAGCAGGCACAAGACTAGGCCTGGGGTGGGCTGGGCAAGGGAAAGACTCAGCCAGGCCCCCAGGGCTCTCCTTGCAAAGGCTGGTGATGTTAGGTGACACACAACCAGCCCATGCTACATGGTCACTCGTTCATCCTCACGACAGCTCTGGGAGGCTGGCATTGTTTGTTTCCTCATTTTACAGATGAGAGATCTGAGGCACAGAGAGGTTATGCACGCAGCTGACAGCCACACAGCCAGGCCATCGGGCTTCAACTGCTGGGTGGGAGCTGCCTCACAGTCCCCCTTGTCTCCTGCCAGCCCCTCTCCTGGCCACAAACCAGCCCCAACCACAACCTGGCCCCAACCAGCCGGGTACCAGGCTGCAGACCCAGCTCCTACCGTGCTGCTCAGCATCCCCAGCACGCCCACCTTGCAGGGGCTCACCCTTCCTGCCCAGCTCGATGCCACTTCATCTCTCCCTCTCCTCCACCACCCGGGGGCAGCTTCAGGCCCCAGCACCGTGCCGGGGGGCTCCTAGGCAGGGCCAGATGCACCCGTCAAGTGAATCGCCCTCTTTGCTCAACTGCCCAGATGTTCTCGGGCCACCGAGATGAAGGGAAACCCTGGTTCTGAGGCCTGAGCCCCGGGGGCACGTTCAGGAACACCAAGACCGGACACAGCGTTTCACGACCACTTGACACACCAGGCAACACAGGTGCGAGACGAGAAGCACCTCTGGGGCATGCGTTCTGGTCACAGCTAGATTCAGGGCCCTGGCTCCTTGGATGGGGCTCCACCGCGGCCTCCACACAGCTGGGCCATCAGAACATAGCGATGAACCCCAGTAACTCAGACCTCGTTTCTAAATAGGGTCCCACAGAGAACAGGCAAGGCACTGTTCACACACTTCCAAATAAGTTTCAGAACCATGCCACAAAGCACCCACCCCACAGCCACCTGGGTCTCTGCTGCCCCCCAGGGCCAAGCCTGCTGCTGGCTGAGCAGCTTGAGGTCACGCCCCTCCACGGCACAGGTGAACAGGGTTCAGAGTGGCACTTAGGCAGGTGGATGAGGGGAGAGCCTGGTCCTCTCAGGATGTCCCTGCAGACAGGCTAGACACAGCTGGGGACAGGAGGATGCTCAAGTGATTCTGGTCTCAAATAAAAGCCCCCTCTCTAGCTGAGGGCAGGATATGCCACCCCTCAAGCCCTGCATGTGTTAAATCCCCAAGGAAAGTTCTCTCTGCGCCGGGCATCTGTGCCCTGCCTAACTCACCAGCGTGACCTGACAGCATACGACCAGCACAAGAGAAGCTCAACTCGGGCTCCCTCGGTGGCCACAGCAACACTCTGAGGACATCTGAGCAGCAGGGCCCAGGGAGCAGCTGTGGACGGGGTCCCGACGCTCAGGCCCAGCTGCGTGCAAACCCAAGGACTCCTCACCACCCACTCCACAGGACGCATGGAGACCCCCTGACCTTTCAGCCATGGCCCTCAAGTGGGCTTCAGTTTAGGGGGTGGGGGTTACGGGATTCTCTTCTGAACCCCCGTGGCCTACCCTCCGCATGCTCCTGACCCCCAGGGCCCAGGGCTCCACACACGGCGGCATCAGCATTTCTGACTGTGTCCTAGGACCCCCAGTTGGGCTTTATCAGAGCTTCCTGCAGAAATTGCAAGTGGAGGCCCACACAGACTTGGGGCCCCCAGGGTGCCCCATAATCCTGACAGATGCTTCCCGAGGTTGCTGGGGTCAGGATGTGGCTCCCTTCCTAGGTTAGGGCATCATCTACTCGCTTGTTCCAGACCTTTCTGGTCTCAACGATGCACAGAGCCAAGAAGGTCAGGGTCAGAGACTCCTCCCAGCGTCCTGTGGCCATGGCCCCTGCACAGGGGCCCAGGTCACAATCTGCAAAGGGGCCCGGGGCTGAACCAGCCCAGAGCCTCCCTGATGCCCTGGCCCCTAGACCTGGCCCTGCAGCCAACTGCCAGGTCTCCTGAGTGCCCTGCCAGGCTGCAGCCTTCAAACAACAGACAGTCCCCTGTGCCCAGGCTCTGGCTCTTGCCAGGAGGAATGCAGAGATCCCAGCGTCCAACGTTTCAAGAAAGGGCAGGAGCCCCTCCTGACTCCTGCTCCAAGCCCCGGAGTGCATAATCTGATTCCTCCACTAGAGGGCGCCCAGGTGATGGCGACAGAGACACGGGCCCAGGGCTGGGGAAACTGAGGCAGGCACGCTGGGGAGAGGCAGAGGCAGCACTTGGAAGGTTCCCCAGGTGCCCAGCTACAATGGAAATCTCTGAGAGCCAAATTCAGATCTGGTCAGAGGCGTCTGATTTGATGTGTACTGGCAAGGGGAGGGGAATCTCTGAATTTCAACAAATTTTCTCCCTCTAGGCTCCACTCCCAAAATGTTCTATTGACAATGGACCTGTCCTTCAAGGCCCAGGTCACACAGCACCGCCACTTCCCCCTCAGGGAAGCTGTTCCTCCCCGCACCCCAGTGGATGGCCGCCCTGTACCAACAGTCTGCCCCACGGCAAGGGCGCCACCCCCACTGGCTCACTGGGGTCCTGGCACAAGCCCCCTGCTCTCCACAGCCCCCAGCACAGCCCCACACCCGCAGCAGCACTACATCCAGGGATGAGCGGGAGAATCCGAGACCAAAACCTCTGGGGCCTGCTGGGTGACCTCGGGCAGGTTCCTGCCCCTCTCTGGGCCTGTCTCCTCATCCAGTGAATAATCAGCCAGGCTTGGCGATGCCCGAGTCCCTCTCTAGCTATGACTTGGAGGGGACCAGAGACTCCACTTCACAAAAGGTCCCTACTTAACAGCCACAGTGGGGAAATCACAGTCCTGGAAGGTCCCCAAGGGCTTGGCCGGGAAGAGCCCCGTCCACACAGTGTCTACAGAACTTTCCAATGAGACTGCCAGGCACAGCGCGAGACGAATCACGCTTGACCTCAGCAGTGTGTCCATCGTGGCCCCACAGAGAACGCCAGTGCCAGACAGAAACCGGCACTCGATCCCAAAACACATTCCAAGCCTGCCTTGCCAGCCCGTTCCCTCTGTCCTCCTAAGAAATCACTAAAGTAGGCCGGGCACAGTGGCTCATGCTTGTAATCCCAGCACTTTGGGAGGCCGAGGCAGGCGGATCACCTGAGGTCAGGAGTTCAAGACCAGCCTGGCCAACATGGCAAAACCCCATCTCTACTAAAAATAGAAAAATATGCCGGGCCCGGTGGCACACTCCTGTAATCCCAGTTACTTGGGAGGCTGAGGCAGAAGAATCACTTGAACCCAGGAGGCAGAGGCTGCAATGAGCTGAGATCGCACCACTGTACTCCAGCCTGCACGTTGGGACAAGACTCTGTCTCCACAAAAAAAAAAAAAAAAAAAATCGGCCGGGCGCAGTGGCTCACGCCTGTAATCCCAGCACTTTGGGAGGCCAAGGCAGGTGGATCACGAGGTCAGGAGATCGAGACCATGCTGGCTAACACAGTGAAACCCCATCTCTATTAAAAATACAAAAAAAAAAAAATTAGCTGGGCCTGGTGGCGGGCGCCTGTAGTCCCAGCTACTCGGGAGGCTGAGGCAGAAGAATGGTGTGAACCCGGGAGGCGGAGCTTGCAGTGAGCCAAGGTAGCACCATTGCACTCCAGCCTGGGCGACAGACGGACACTCTACCTCAAAAAAAAAAAATCATTAAAGTAACACAATAGCACAATTTTCACACACCACCCCTCAAGCTATGAGGATGCCCCATTCTACTGACAAGGACCTCGATGCTCAGAGAGGGTAGGCTCCCGGCCCAAGGACACACAGCCGCAAGAGGAACGCTCACTTCACTTCACTTCCTCAAACACTTCAATCCCAGGAGCCAGCACATGCAGGAAGTGCATTTTTCACTTGCCGCCTGGCTGCCTTCATCATCCCACCAGTATCTCCGTGGGAATCTACTTCAGGCCAGGCCCTGGACCCGCTGCTAGGGAAGGAGGGGTGGACGAAATAGACTTGGGATCTGCCCTCAGGACTCCCTTGGGGTCACAGGGCAGAGACCTCAGGTGAACGACACCATCCGTGAATACACAGCCACCAACTGTACTCTGAAGGCAGGCTAGGGTTATGGGGTCTGTGCGGGGGACCTGCTGGGATTGAGAGGTCTGCTCTCCAGCTCAAGAGCCTCTGGGATTTAGGTAGCTGTCACCATGTGGCAGGTTGTGGCAGGTTCTGGTGGGGTGTCCCAAATGGGCCTAGAACCTTGAGGGGCTGAGCACACCCAGCCCTAGCCCTCTGTTAACTAGGTCAGCAGAGGGCCTCCAGTCCCACCATCAGGAACCCATTCTTGGCATCCCTTCCAATTACTTAGGAGTAAATCAAATCTCTGTGGCGAAGCAGTCCTTTCACTGCTGCGGTGAATCTGTAGGTGTTTACTGACTCCAAGGAGTGTGACACCCCTCAGGCTGCAAGTCCTCTGAGGTTTTTGAGTTTTGCAGAGACTGAGACACCTGGGAGAGAGGCAGGACCCAACCCATTTGCCTGAAGGTCTGAGTGAGCTGTGACCAGCACAGAGGTGACCCCAGTGGTGGTGAGGACTCTGTCCAGCCAGGCCAGCAGGGAGCAGCTGCAGAGAGAGCGCCAGCAGCCTGGGCTCTGCCAGAGGCCTGCCAAGGCTGGTGCCCATAGCTGGCCTCCAGGAGGTTCTGTGTGTAGAGAGGTCCGGGCAGCAGCCATGGCCACGGGGAAGCAGGCCTGGGGTTGGGAGGGGCAGGTGCAGGGGACTGACTGTGCCAGGCTATAAAGAAGAGAGGCCAACTCCTTCCCTGGGACCAGCTACAGAGCCTTGGTAGGAGTTTATTTAAACACCAAGGAAGTAAATTGTGTGGAAACTAACAGTTTGGCCAAATGGTTTTCTTTGGGGTTGTTTAAACAAATAGCCAGCCCCACAACGTTGCCTGAAAGTGAAACCTTCCCCTCGCCGGAGCCTCCTCCAGGCAGGCTCCTGACCTCTCCCCTTCCTCCCTGCACACATGCAGGAGAGAAGGGTGACATCCCTTCTGCGAGGCCAAGCACAGGGAAGGGGCTTGGGGCAAGGGCCAGGCAGGGCACAGCTTCCTGGCAGGCAGCCTTGTCCTCAAAACAAAAAAGCAGTCCCAAGGGATGGCCCAATGTCACGGACATGTCCAGCTCAGCACTGTCCGTCCCTGCCCACCTCGGCACCGTCCGTCCCTGCCCACCTCTGTCCCCAACCACATGGACACACAGAACCTGCAGGGGGCTCCCATGACACATCACTGCCAACCAGGTGGCTTCTAACATCAGAAATGTACCCCCCCACACCCCAAGACATGCATCCCCGAAGTCAAAAGTCAAGACGTCTGTAGCGACAGACTCCCTCTGAAGGCTCCAGGGGAAGATCCTTCCTGGCCTCTTCCAGCTTCTGGTGTTGCAGGAAATACTTGGAGTTCCTTGGCTTGTGGCCGCCATCGCACTAAGCCCTGCTCTGACTCCATGAAGCCTTCACCCCTGAGTGTCAGTGTCTGCTCTCCTGCTCTTATGAGGACATCAGCACCGTGGATATAGGCCCCCTACTCCAGGGTGACCTCGTCCTCGCTTGATTACATCTGCCAAGACCCTGTTTCCAAATTAGATCACATACACAGGTTCCTGGGGTTAGACTTTCAGCATATCTCCTTGAGGGACACAATTCAACATACCCAGCCAGGAGCAGAGGGTAAGAGGAGCGCTTCAGTGGAAGGCCAGAGGCAAGCGTGCCAGGAAGAGGGGACGGCCTGGGCCACTGCACGGAGGCGGGAGAGAGGGTGGCCCAAACCTGTCGCCAGGGCTGATCTGAGCGTGGAGGCCTGGCACCCACCAGCGTTGGCATTGCCCCACCCACCACAGCTCTCTTCTGAGGCCCCACTGCGTGCAGGACACGCCCCACTGCGTGCAGCTCCGAGCCCAGCCCTGTCCTCCAGGAAGCCTCATGCAAACAGCCTGCCGTGCGTGCAGCAGATCCCAACCACAAAAGCAAACAGACTGCCACTCTCACACAAAAGCCAGGAAGGAAACGCGCTCAAATGTCAACAGTGGTTATCGTTGGACGGGTCCTATCCTTCCTTCTAGCTGTCGGACAGAGGTCGGCAAGCACTCTGGGAAGGGCCAGAGAGCAAATATTTTCGGTGCTGCGGCCTGCACGGTCTCCTTCCCGCCTCCTCAGCTCTGCCGCAGCTGTGGGAAGGCAGCCTGCCTCAGTCAACACAGCTGGGAGCAAACAAAACTTCATTTATGGACACTAAAATGCGAATTCCGTGTCATTTTCCCATGTCCCAAAACATTATTCTCCCGATTTTCTTCTCAACCATGTAAATATATAAAAAGCATTCCAAGCTCATGGCCTGTCCCAACTAGACGGTGAGCCATCTGGCCCCTCGGCCAAATGACCCTCGTACAAGAAGCGTGTATGACTTTGTTTTTGAGCTGGAGCTTCACTCTTATTGCCCAGGCTGGAGTGCAGTGGCGCGATCTTGACTCACTGTAACTTCTGCGTCCCAGGTTCAAGCAATTCTCGTGCCTCAGCCTCCTGAGTAGCTGGGATTACAGGTGTCCGCCACCATGCCTGGCTAATTTTTTGTGTTTTTAGTAGAGACGGGGTTTCACCATGTTGGCCAGGCTGGTCTCGAACTCCTGACCTCAGGTGATCTACCTGCCTTGGCCTCCCAACGTGCTGGGATTACAGGCGTGAGCCACCGTGCCCAGCCATGCGTGACTTTTATAATATCAGAAAGAAAATTACAATGGAGGAAGGAGGGGAGGTGGGAAGGAGCAGAGGAGGAGAGCGGGTGGAAGGAACTCTCCGTAATTGTCCCTTGATTTTTCTGCAAACTTAAAACTGCTTTAAAAAAATGAAGTCTATTAATGTTGTTTAAAAAATTAAAAGGCGTACAAGCCAATAGGGACAACACCAAAACCCTAGCAATAAATGAGCAAAGACTATAAATACAAATTAACAGGAGAAAGAGCAGTCAGTAAATGTGGAAAATGGGTAACTTCTCAGTCATCTGCAAACAGAAGGGAGCCACCCGGAGCTGCCGGTGAGGTGGAAAGGCCTGTCTGACACTTAAGTGAGGGCATCTCCCGCTTCCAGAAGGGCTGTAAAGCACCTCAGGCTTCCTAGTCAGCAGCCCGGGAGCCGTGGACCCTAGCGTTTCCTCTCTAAACACAGGCAGAAGCAGCAGCTGGAATGCATGGAGGTTCCTGCAACCAGACACCACCATAGCTCCATGAGAATAGCAAAACTCAAGACCAAGAACCTGGAAACAACCCAAATGTCCCCAAATATTTTTGAATAAAATGTACTTATTTTACCTAAACGAGGGCATTCAAGGTGATGGGTGATGACACAGGCACGAAAACAGCACGCTCTGGAGAACAGTTAATGATGTCGGAATTTGTATGAACAATAAATGAAAAAGACTCAGACACAACATTACACACATTGTTTGAACGAATCTCCTAAAAGTCCATTTACTTATTTATTTATTTATTTATTTATTTATTTTGAGACAGAGTCTCGCTCTGTCACCCAGCTAGAGTGCAGTGGCGTGATCTTGGCTCACTGCAACCTCTGCCTCCTGGGTTCAAGCGATTCTCCTGCCTCTGCCTCCTGAGTAGCTGGGATTACAGGCACCCACCACCATGCCTGGCTAATCTTTTATTTTTAGTAGAGATGGAGTTTCACCATGTTGGCCAGGCTGGTCTCGAACTCCTGATCTTGAGTGATCCACAGCGCCCCCGCCAACTCCAGCCTCCCAAATGTTGGGATTACAGGCGTGAGCCACCGCGCCTGACCTTAAAAGTCGATTTTGATATGTAAACAGAAAAAACATGCACAAGATACATGGACACAACTAACTCTGGGTGGCAAAATTATGGGTAATTTCTATTTTCTTCACTATTTTTTATAATGTTTTCCTTGCTACAGCGAACGTATAAATGTTAAATTTAAGAGGAAAGAAAAAAGCCTCTGAAACACGGGTGAACGGGTTTATCCTTAGAGGCTCTCAGTCTCTAAGGGAGGTGGGTCAGGATGCTGGGGACAGGGTCCTCTTCCTGGGGCAATGTGGGGGAACAAGCCACCTACCCCTCCACTGAATTGCGCTGGGGTGTGGGTACTGACGGCTCATTCGGTGTCCAGGGTCTGAGATGTGTTGACAGGAAGAATGACAGGGGATGGGAGGGATGGGGCGAAAGAAGCCACCTGCAGCCCCAGGAACTATCTGGCCAGCACATGGTCGCCCAGCGGCCTGAGCCACCCCTGCCAGAGCCAGGAAGAGACCCTGCCAACAGGTCACCAGTGTGCAGGAACTCAGAAGGTCATCAAAGTTAATATCCTCCATGCCCCAATGTGGGAAAACAGGTTTTTTCACAACAAACAAGATAATTTTTATTATTTTGGCAAAAGGAGGCAGGGCAGCCCCGGACACCTCCATCCCACCTCATCAGCCAGCTGCAGGGCCCTGGCCATCCCTGTAGACAGAGTGAATGTCACAACCTTCCTGTACCGAACCAAGTGCAGTTCCCAGGCCACAGGCCACCCAGGAAAGGTCCAGTGCCCCCCGGAGGCTCCCACCGCAGGCCTCCCGCCACAGCCAGCACCAACCCAGGACGGCTGTGTTCTCCTGGCTTCTTTTCACACGGGTAGCAGAAAGCTGAGATCCGGGGAAAGCTGAGATCCAGGGAAAGCTGAGATCCGCGGAAAGCTGAGAATCAGCCTCTGCTGCCCGGATGCCCACCCCCAGCTCTGCTCCCAGCTCCAGGGTCTCCTTCTCAGGTGCCCTTACAGGAGGCAGAGGGCTTCGGCCACCTCCCAGGCCTGGGGCATGCAGGGTGAACGGGGTCACAGTGCAGGCCGCTGTCTACTGCGCAGATCCCAAGGCCATAAACAGCCTGGCCGCAGTGGCTTCCCAGCTGGCAGGCGGCTAGATTATTTTTGTTGTTTAGCAATTGATTAAGTTTCTCCGCTGCCCCCAGGGGTAAGTGGTGGGGCAAATGTCGCGACCGCAGCCCAGCACCTTGACCCGGGATCCTGTGCCAAGCGACCATAGGGTCACAAAGCACAAGGGAAGTGGCTGGGCCCAATGCTGGCTCTGCTGGAACCTGAGGCCTGCCGCTGTCACCTGCACGGTGCCTGGGACCTTCCAGCGAGCGCAGAGAGGCTGTGGCCCGCCAGGAGCAGCTGGCAGGCACCTTGGCCTGCAGTCAGGGGCTCCGTCTGCTCAGCTCTAAAACAGGGAAGTCGCTGCTCTGCCTGGGATCAGGGCAGCCAGAGAGTAACCAAGTCAGTGCCGGCCTCAGGAAGGGACCTGCAGGCGGGTCCCTTCCTCTCCCATCCCCCAGTGCCAGCCAGCCCCTCCTGTAGCCCCCCACTGCCTGCCTCTGCCCCCACACCCTACCACAACCTTAGGCCCATGGCTGCATGGCCACTCCCCAGGCAGGCAGTGCCATCCAACGGGCTGTGCGCCCGCTCCCTCGGCAGACAGACCTGACTCCAGCTCCCAGCCCCATCTTGTCACTGAATGACCTTGAGTGAGCAACTTGACCTGCTTTCCACATGTCAGACTCAAGGGGAAATGGCCCCCCAGCAAGATGGGATGCCTATGACCAGGCCCCAAGACATAGAACCTCCCTGTGGGTTTTGCTGTTGTTGTTGTTACTGTGCTTTGTTTTGTTTTGTTTTTTGTTTTGTTTTGAGATGGAGTCTCGCTCTGTCGCCCAGGCTGGAGTGCAGTGGTGCCATCTTGGCTCACTGCAAGCTCCGCCTCCCAGGTTCACGCCATTCTCCTTCCTCAGCCTCCCAAGTAGCTGGGACTACAGGCGCCTGCTACCACACTAATTTTTTGTATTTTTAGTAGAGACAGGGTTTTACCATGTTAGCCAGGATGGTCTCGATCTCCTGACCTCGTGATATGCCCATCTCGGCCTCCCAAAGTGCTGGGATTACAGGCATGAGCCACCACGCCCGGCCGTTATTGTTGTTTTTGAGAGAGAGTCCTGCTCTGTCACCCAGGCTAGAGTACAGTGGCGTGATCTTGGCTCACTGCAACCTCTGCCTCTCAGATTCAAACGATTCTCCTTCCTCAGCCTCCTGAGTAGTTGGGACTACAGGCGCCTGCTACCACACCCGGCTAATTTTGTATTTTTAGTAGGGATGGGATTTCACCATGTTGGCCAGGCTGGTCTCGAACTCCTGACCTCAGGTGAGGAGTTCCCAGAGTGCTGGGATTATAGGCGTGAGCCACCGCGCCAGCCCTCCTGTGGTACTAAACACTCGCACCCCCTTGCTGGGGACCCTGGTGAGGGAACACAGCCTCACAAGTGAAGTGTGGTTTTGTTGGGCAAATGAAGCCTGGGCAGCCCTCTCATCTTTGCCTAAAACTGAAGAATTTAGGGGCACGGATGTATAAAACAGTTGGTGACTTAAATGAAAAAGAAGGCCACATTCCCCGCTTTAGGCAGGCAGCTTAATTCTTTAAAAGCCACCACAGGGTGCCTTTCTGAACCCAGGCACACAGTAGGTGTTCAATGGACAGCAGGGGTTACTTGTACTGCTGATGACACCCTGTCTGTGGCCCCTGCAGCTGGCTCTGGCCTGACGCACAGCTGCACCCCTCTGCAAGGCCACCCCACTGTACATGGAAACTCTGTGGAGGCGGCCTTCGGGGCTGGCCAGGACGCCCAGGCCCCGATCCCATCTGTGCCCTTCCTCCATAGACCTCAGCGAGCTCTCAGCACTGCGTGCCTCAGGCCCATTTCAGAAGTAGGGCTGGCTAGGCGCGGTGACTCATGCCTATAATCCCAGCACTTTGGGAGGCCAAGGTGGGTGGATCACAAGATGGTCAGGAGATCGAGACCATCCTGGCTAACACAGTGAAAACCCGTCTCTACTAAAAATACAAAAAATTAGCCAGGTGTGGTGGCGGGCGCCTGTAGTCCCAGCTACTTGGGAGGCTGAGGCAGGAGAATCGCTACTCTGGAGGCTGAGGCAGGATAATTGCTTGAGCTCAGGAGGCGGAGCTTGCAGTGAGCAGAGATCGCGCCACTGCACTCCAGCCTGGGTGACAGAGAGACACTGTATCAATAAAAAAAAAAAAAAAAAAAAAGAAGCAGGGCCAGCCACGGACGACCCCTCACACAGCTCCCAGGACACGTGCCTAGGTATAGGACTCAGGACCGTGACCGCTGCAGTGGCCCCCAAGAAACGTTACTTTCATCACCCACCCCGCCTCAGTGGCAGTGGCCAAAATAACGGATT
Source organism: Symphalangus syndactylus (assembly GCF_028878055.3). NCBI lineage: Eukaryota > Metazoa > Chordata > Mammalia > Primates > Hylobatidae > Symphalangus > Symphalangus syndactylus. Next base: position 96,902,918 of record NC_072423.2, on the reverse strand, counting down.
AGAATGGAACCATGTGACAATGCCACTGCCCTAAGTGACGGAAGATGGCTGACTATCAGCAGTTCATGTGGCCCCACCTAACACAAGTACAGGGCACTCTACAACTTATAAATCCTTTCCCAGACACTGTCCTTTCGACACTCCCAGGTCAGCAAGGCACACAGGGCCTGCATTTCACAGCCACACAGCAGAGGGCTGAGGCTGGAACTCGGATGTTCTGATTTCCATTCAATCACGTCCCCAGAGGTGGCACGGAGACGGGGGGCTTCTCTTGACAAAGTTGAGAAAGTCACTGCCAGCTCCACTGAAGACCAAAGAACCTCAGCTCTCAAACACTCTTGAAGGTGTTACCGAACTCTCCCAGCCTGTTTCCTGGGTCCTGATGTTGGTCCCGTGGGACACAGGAAGAGGAAGAAGCCAGCTCTGCTCTAGGGAGCAGAGCCTGGCATACCTGCCACACTCTCAGAGGGCTGGGCGTGGGCGGAGGGGCCGTGTGCAGGAGTAGGGTCTGGATGGAGGGGCGCTGTGGCAGGAGGCAGGGGGCAGGGGAAGGGTGCTCCAGGTGGTGGGCACAGCACGAGCAGGGGCAGGGAGGGCCGCATCAGATGTGTGCAGGGAGAAACAAATCATGCATTTCCATTGGAATAGGTGGTAAAAGGTAGAAAAACAGAGTGGGGGCCAGGAAGGGAGTCGGAGCCTTTTAGTGTCTCTCTGCAGGTGAGTGGCAGCCCGAGGTGTCAGCTCAGCACACTTGGGGCCCAGGGGCCGTGTCTTCTATCACTGACCCCAGGGCACACGGAACTAGGCAGGGAGAGCAGAGGCACAGGGCACGGTCAGTAAAACCAAACAAGGAATCATCACCAAACGCGGAAAGGGCAAGGAGTGCCCGCAGCCACACAGGGGCTCTGTCTGGGCAACGTGGGGGTCCCACCAGGCCCTGTACCCTGCAAGTGCAAAACTTGCCTCTGAAGATAAAGGGAGGCTGTTGGAGCTGCAGAGCTGGTCTGGGGTCCGCATGGAGCTGGGCTTATGCTGCAGTCACAAGGGGGACACGGAAGAGGCTGCAGGGGACAAAACCAGTGGCCAGAGTGACCACAGTCTAACTCTGAGGCTGTGGAAAGGACACCCACAGCGTTCACCCACCCCAGAGGTGCCATTCCGCCTGTGCCCCCGCTCCACTGTAACAGCGTTCTCCAGGAATATGATGCACCCCTCTCCTCTTGCATCAGCCCTGACAGTGAGTATTCAGGCCGAAAAGCAGAAGAGCACAGCTGCGTGGTTCCATTTCCATGTAGTTCTGGAACAGGCAACGCTAATCCACAGTGATAGAAGTCAGGAGAGTGGTGGAGGGGGCGGGGGTTGAGGACGGCAAAGGGGCACCAGGAACTTTCCCAGTGGTGGAAATGTTCTCTGTCTGGACCGGGTGGTAGTTATGCAGACATACGCAGCTGTCAAAGTTAATCCAAATGTACACGTTAAAATGTGTGCGTTTTATTGCCTGCAAGTTATACCTCAATTAAAAAAAATAAAGTTAGCACTCAGGCTTCTTCCACAACTTCCTGAACCGTGCGAGCTGATCTTCTTGCTATTAAAAATTCACGGTCCATGGCTGAGAACAGCAGCTGCCTTCTGTTTGCAAAGTCAACGCCAATCACCGCCCGGCCGCGGCAGACTTGGCCCCACAGGACCTCCTTTCTTTTTTCCCTTTGACCTACTTCCCTGATAAGTGACAAGACAGCCAGACTCTGGGAACAAACGCCCGTTATTCGGCCCCGAGCTGAGTGGGCCCTGCTCCCTGGGCTAATCCGCCCGGACAGACGGATGGACGTGAGGGGCTTTGCCGTCGGCTCCAGCTGTCAGTCTGCCTGTCAGACTCGACAGTGGCCCCCTCTGTTCCTCCCGCTGCCCCCACTCCATCCCCGACTTCTTTTTGTTTCCTGTCCCTGACAGATGAACATCTGTTAAAACTCTGTCTGGGTGAGCTGTGGCCGGCGGCCCGCAAATCCCCAAGCCTCACCCCAGCCTCATCTGGGCGCTGCCGGGAGCACTGCCTGGCCACCCTCCGGACACGGCCCCGAGAGCTGCCGGCCCGGGCACGTGTGGCCCGAGTGGCATGGCGCACGCCGCTAAGCCCACTGCCCAAAGGCCCCCAAGCAGGAGAGATGTGCGGGCGACAAAAGTCAAAGGAACAGGGGCACGTTCCACAGAGGATGGGGCTGGAGGGGTGGCAGTGAGGGACAGCAGCCTCCAAGGACGGCGGTGGCAACTCCCAAATAAGGCCTCACTCTTGCTGTTTTTAGATCATTCCACATAATTGGAAAAACATGGCAGAAACCGAAGCCAGCTGCTGCCTCGGTCCTGGAGCTGTGTGGAGGGGGTGGGGAGGCCAGGAGGCCAAGGCTCTGCACTCGACTGCTGGGGATGAGAGTGACTCTGAGCTGCAGAGAGCAGCATCGCAGCTGCCGTGGTCCCACTGAGCCCCGGCCATGCTGGGCGGCAGAGGGAAACTCACAGGACATACCTGCCCTGTCTCATGGGGGTCACTTCAGGAGGGGCGGGGGAGCCAGGACACAGACAGCCCAGGGCCAGCGGTCACCCTGCAGCTCAGGGGCCACATAAATAGTGCCACCTTGAAGGCACACGGCAATGCGGGGACCCCCCCCCTCGACGCATCACCACCTCTAGGAGGCTGCCTGTGCGCCCCTGGGAACGCTGCTCCCCGTCCCTTGGGGTCCCGGCGTGACCACCCTCTCAGCCCCTTCCTTGGGGAAGGCACCTGACTCCCTACACCCAGCTGGCTTTCATTTGCTCAAAATCAGGAAAAAGCAGAATTCAAGACATCACAAAATGTCTTCGCCTCTAACTCCATGACAGATAAACAGTCAGACACCCAGGAGGGAGTCCCAGGGACCCTCGAGTCTCACCTGAGGCTCTGGCTTCAAACCTCGAGATGTTTCCGGCCGTGCTAGCGCCACCCCCCACAACCTGCCACACACAGCCCTCCCTTGGGAACTCACAGATTTGGCCCCCACCTGCCCACCCCGTTTCTTCTCGTGGACTGGGTGTGTTGGGTTGGGGCTGGGGACTCTGAATGTGTCATAAGAGTCTGAATGATTCTGACACAGCCAGGCCCTGCCCCCCTGCTGGCCTTCACCCCACAGGAAAGGAAGCCACACGCCTGGAGCGCCCAGCACACCCCGCTCCGTCCTCCCCAGGTCACCCGCCAGCCATGTGAGCCGTGCTCCCCATTGCCCCTTCACCACCCCCCCAGCTCCTCCTGGCAGCACCCAGCCTTGGAAGCTACTTCTGATTACAACCGCCGAAGGAAGACTCGCCCCCTCGGCACTGACCCAGACAGCCTGCACCATCGCACTGCTCAGCACGACCCACACGGCCTTCCTCCAAACCCCATGGAGTGGGAAGTATAATCACCCCCTTTCTACCAGCGGAGAAACTGAAGTACAGAGAGGTTAAGTCACTTTCCAAAGGTCCCAACACGATGACGAAAAATAGAAAGCCAGCCCACAAGTGGAACTAGGTGCTCCAAGTCCTGGGTCTGCCTGACACTGCATTTCCCCATCACCACAGTCCTGGGTCTGCCTGACACTGCATTTCCCCATCACCACAGTCCTGGGTCTGCCTGACACTGCATTTCCTCACCACCAACAGTCCCGGGTCTGCCTGACACTGCATTTCCTCACCACCACAGTCCCGGGTCTGCCTGACACTGCATTTCCTCATCACCACAGTCCCGGGTCTGCCTGACACTGCATTTTCTCATCACCACAGTCCCGGGTCTGCCTGACACTGCACCTCCTCACCACCACAGACCCGGGTCTGCCTGACACTGCATTTCCCCATCACCACAGTCCCGGGTCTGCCTGACACTGCATTTCCTCATCACCACAGTCCCGGGTCTGCCTGACACTGCACCTCCTCACCACCACAGTCCCGGGTCTGCCTGACACTGCATTTCCTCATCACCACAGTCCCGGGTCTGCCTGACACTGCATTTCCTCACCACCAACAGTCCTGGGTCTGCCTGACACTGCATTTCCCCATCACCACAGTCCTGGGTCTGCCTGACACTGCATTTCCCCATCACCACAGTCCTGGGTCTGCCTGACACTGCATTTCCCCATCACCACAGTCCTGGGTCTGCCTGACACTGCATTTCCCCATCACCACAGTCCCGGGTCTGCCTGACACTGCATTTCCCCATCACCACAGTCCCGGGTCTGCCTGACACTGCATTTCCTCACCACCAACAGTCCTGGGTCTGCCTGACACTGCATTTCCCCATCACCACAGTCCTGGGTCTGCCTGACACTGCATTTCCCCATCACCACAGTCCTGGGTCTGCCTGACACTGCATTTCCCCATCACCACAGTCCCGGGTCTGCCTGACACTGCATTTCCTCACCACCACAGTCCCGGGTCTGCCTGACACTGCACCTCCTCTCCACCACAGACCCGGGTCTGCCTGACACTGCACCTCCTCATCACCACAGTCCCGGGTCTGCCTGACACTGCACCTCCTCATCACCACAGTCCCGGGTCTGCCTGACACTGCACCTCCTCATCACCACAGTCCCGGGTCTGCCTGACACTGCACCTCCTCTCCACCACAGTCCCGGGTCTGCCTGACACTGCACCTCCTCATCACCACAGTCCCGGGTCTGCCTGACACTGCACCTCCTCACCACCACAGTCCCGGGTCTGCCTGACACTGCACCTCCTCATCACCACAGTCCCGGGTCTGCCTGACACTGCACCTCCTCATCACCACAGTCCCGGGTCTGCCTGACACTGCACCTCCTCATCACCACAGTCCCGGGTCTGCCTGACACTGCACCTCCTCATCACCACAGTCCCGGGTCTGCCTGACACTGCACCTCCTCTCCACCACAGTCCCGGGTCTGCCTGACACTGCACCTCCTCTCCACCACAGACCCAGGTCTGCCTGACACTGCACTTTCTCAACACCAGTCCTTGGCCGGCTCCCAACTACAAACCAAGCCATGTCTTCCATCCTGAATCCTCTTGGCCTAAACATTACTCCCAATGCCTCCCTCCGGAACAGGCACAAGTCCCACCAGCACAGCCTCCTTCGTTACCTGCGTTTCCGCTAGCCCAGGGCCAGCTCCAGAGCCCTCACCACTGGGCCCCTATCCTTCACCCCCGGACACTGGACCTCACCAACCCACAGCCAGGAGGAGATCCCCGTGTGACCCCAGGGCCTCCTCTGCCTGACTCTGAATTTCATTGCCCAACGTGACACCTCAGAAGGCTCTTGGCACTGGCAGCCCTCCACGGGCACCGCTCCTTCCGGCCAGCTCTGACATCCCGGCTGGCGAGGTGCCCTGCACGAGGCCTCTGCCCACCGGGACCTCACAGCCATGCTGTCAGCTGCAACAAGCGACAGAATTTCACGTTTTCTTCACGTTGCCCCTGGGTGAGCAGCTTCTATCTGCAGGTGGTTTTTGGTTGACGCGAGGCGTCCCGTCGGCAGCCATGCTGCACAGCTAATTCATGCCCGCCAGGCGCATGGCCGCAACACCAATGGGCGCCTGCAGCCTGGAAAGCCACAGAGGAACCGAGAACAGCGACTGTGCTCAGGTGACAGGACTGTGGTCTTTTAACAAAACATTTTCCTTTAATGTGATATTTTATGGCAAGGAATAAAACCTGGAGGGCAGGACATCTGGATAAGCCCCAGGTTGCCATGTGGTCTGCTTTGTGAAGTCTGAAGCCCACGCCCCATTCTGGCCCCGCTCACAGGTCCGTCTCTGACTCACCAACTTCAATGCCAGGCTGTGCCTGTCCTCCAACCAGAACATGACTTCCTTAAGGACAAAGCCATTTCTCACCCATCCCCATCTCCCGCTGGATTAAGAAATATGGAAAGATCTTCTAGAACCACCTCAAATTTGCAGAGCCACCTTGGTGACAAACCCTTGAAATGCTTCTGAGAAGAGTTTAGGTTTCTTCTCAACTCTAAAACCTCTAGAAAACTCTTATTTCCCCTTGTACACACCAGCTGTCCATGGAACACTTCAGCTTCAAAAGTGTCCAGGGCAGGGAGACGGAGGAGCCAGCATCCACGCCCAGCACCGGCCGGTTAATTAACGGGAAGCGGGTGGGGCCCATCTCCAGGCAGCCCTGAGGTCAGGCTGGGGAACCATGCTTACAAAAAAAAGTGAACTGAAACGCTCACGTCCTTATGCAAAACCAGACTCCGGTTGCATCTTTCTGTCTCCTCGAGGAGCTTTTTTCTCCCTTTGACAGAACACCCTACATACAGCATCTGGAACCAAAGCAGAAAGATTCAGGCTCAGAGTAAAACAGTCCCCAAACTGGCTGCATGTGGACGTTCCCAGCCCAGAGTCCCGCCCAAGCAGGGCCTCTAAATGACACAAAATGTTTTTCTCTGCATGCCAGTCATGCTCCAACTGAGTTATGTGTAAAAGTGCCTCTCACGGCTGAGGGCAAAAACAGTTCCCACAAGACTAGAGAAAGGTGACCCCCGACGGCTGAGTCTCCAGGGAGCATGGAGCTGCGTGCTCAACCCTGCAGCCCTGACGGCTCTGGAATGGAAAAGCTTCCAACAGGAAGGGCAGGGCTTGCTGCAAATCCAGCGGTCCAACCCCACAGGTGTCTGTGGTGTCAGCTCCATGCCACAGAGCCCAGGGCTGGGGCCAGAGCCACCAGGCCCCCTGCCAGCCTGCAGGGGCCTCCTCCTCTGTGTAGCCCAACCACCCACTCTGAGCGCAGACAGCCTCCTCTAATCACCACAGGGCCCGTCCCAACCCACCACCACCCACCCCCTTGCAGGAAAATGAGCCCTGAGGACTCCCCAGGGCTGCTCTGGGCCTGGACATGGAAACTGGAAGTGACATTTGCAGAAGGAGTGCAATGCCCTCGAAGGGCTCAGCCACGAGCAGCCAGTCCCCAGGGCTCAGAAGGCCCAGCTGTCAGAACCCTGGGAGCCAGCAAAGAGCCAGGTGCTCCACCTAAGTCTATGGTCCCTGCCTCTTCTGGTTGGGAAAGAAATCAACACCCCTTTACTGGCTCCCACTGACAGCCCACTCCCCCAGGTGTGGGAGGATTCTGGGACGATGCAGGCAAACCTGGACCCTGAGCGAACCTGCCCCAGCCCTCACGGGCCTGGCACCAGCCACAGCACCTAAGGCGTCAGTCATGGTGACAATATGACGGTGATAAGGGCATGGACAGTGGACATGGCAGCTGGACACTGGGCACCCACTGCATGCCAGGCACTCAGCACAGCACCGTCACCCCTGGATGAGCAGTGGCCCTTTGCAAGCCAGGGTAGCCTGGACAAGTTATTTGGGGATCTCTGAGCTTGTCCAACGGTGCAACTTCACTGAGCCATGAGTCTGGGGTTTTATCAGGGCCCACGCCCGTTCCTGGAACTCTGATGCATGAGGGAGCCACACAGGGACCCTTAACAAAAGCTCCCTGGGCAATATGTTCTCTTGCCTCAGTCTCCCAAATAGCTGAGATTACAGGCGCACCACTACCGTCCGGCTAATTTTTGTATTTTTAGTAGAGACAGGGTTTCACCATGTTGGCTACCATGTTGGCCAGGCTGGTCTTAAACCCCTGACCTCAAATGATCCTTCCACTGTTGGGGCAAGGCACCTGACAGGCACAACTGCACGATCTGCTTGTTGGGGGCTGTGTCCATTCCCCACTCCTTTGACAAATGTCCACACCCAACCTTGCTCTGACACCCCAAGAGCAGAGATGGTGACACCTGCTTCCTACATGGCCATTGCTCTCCCAGGGCAGACATCCCCAGCAGATGCAACACAGCATTTAGGCAGACATCACCAATTGATGGTGGCAACAGACACCAGGCCCTGCTCCCTCTCACTCCAGTGGGCAGGCCCCAAGCCAGCTCTCACCTGCCCACCCCCAACCCACAGCAGCAAGACTCAGAAATGAAAAAAACGCAAAGAAAACAGAAACGCCCCATAGCAGGAGGATGGCTAAAAGACATGTCTTGATAAGATATCATTCAGGCATAGGCCAGGCACTGCGGCTCATGCCTGTGATCCTAGAACTTTGGGAGGCTGAGGTAGGCGGATCACCTGAGGTTAGGAGTTCAAGACCAGCCAGCCAACATGGTGAAACCCCATCTCTACTAAACATACAAAAATTAGCCAGGCGTAGTGGCGGGCGCCTGTAATCCCAGCTGCTTGGGAGGCTGAGGCAGGAGAATCGCTTGAACCTGGGAGGTGGAAGCTGCTGTGAGCCACTGCACTCCAACCTGGGCAACAGGGCAAGATTGTCTCAAAAAAAAAAAAAAAAAAAGATCTCTTTCACTAAAACTCGTGTCTTTGATACATATTTACCTCCTGCAATTGCAAACGCTTCTGCAATGCATAAAGTGAAATAAATAGCAGGAAGCCTTATGGTTCGATCTCCCACACAGACACACAGTCATACAGAAAAAATGCAGGGAGGGCTGGGGAACAAAAAAAACAGAAGATAAAATGTGGAGACAGACACACCAAGCGAGTAAGAGACCACCTCCAGACCTCCCTTCAGCTTCTCAAACACACACCGCAGGGCCCGTTACAGAATTTGTGGGGACTGCTGCAAAATGGAGGTGCAGACAGCCTCTTATGCAAAAGGTAGGAATTTCAGGGCAACAACAGAGCTCACCTCATGTGACTACACAGGTCACACAGCCCATGAAGTCGGTCCCAACACCAACATGCTCCTGCCTCAGAGCCGCCGCACGTGCTGTTCCTTCTCGCCTTTCCCTCTTTTAGTCCTTCAGATCTCAGGCCTCCTGAGAGGGACCTCTGATCTGCCGGCTCAGGCGGCCATGCCCCCAGTACAGGAGTCTCCGGCTCAGTCCCTGCTGTGTCCCGTACCCGATCCAGGTCTGTCCTGACTATGTCCATCTGTGTGCCGGCTTGCTTCCTGACATGGCCCCCACCACACGTGTGCCTCGGGGCAGGGGAACAGGTCCGACTCATTAACTGCTTTCTTCTCAGATATATTCTGGAATATTTGTGGATATTGGGGAATGTATATGCTCCACCTTTTTCAGATTGGCCAGGATGAGCTGTCCTTTTCCTTTTTTTTTTTTTTTTTTTTGAGACAGGGTCTCACTCTGTCACCCAGGCTGGAGTACAGTGGCATGATCTCGGCTCACAGCAACCTCTGCCTCCTAGGCTCAAGCAATTCTCCAGCCACAGTCTCCCAAGTAGCTGGGATTACAGGCCCGTGCCATACCGCCCAGCTAATTTTTGTATTTTTAGTAGAGATGGGGTTTCACCATGTTGGCCAGGCTGGTCTTGAACTCCTGACCTCAAATGATCCACCTGCCTCAGACTCCCAAATTGTTGGGATTACAGGCATGAACCACTGCGCCCAGCCCAAGCTGCCTGTTTTACACCTGTGCCATGTTCCGGTGATTCTCTCTCCCCTCCATCCCTGGCCCTGACTGTGGTAGCCGCTCCCTGCCGTCATGAGCCCTTTATGTCCTCACTCTTTCCCTTTCTGCCAGGACTTCAACCAACACTGCAGAACGCAGGGTCCAGCTCCAGCACTGAGTTCAGCCTCTTCTCACCAACAGACAGGAAGGAGAGAAAACAAACTCTGAGAAGGCCAAGGTTCCCGGGCAGCCAGCAGGCCAAGCATCCTTCTCCACTGAGGCTTGTGCAGCCGAGGCACCCCCTCCTCCAGGGAATGGGCAGGGTCCTGGGGCAGTCTGCGAGGGAGACCAGGGCCTTGCTCCACCAGGGCCCAGGTATGGGGCAGCAGCAAACTCATGGCAGGGGAGCCAGACCCCACCTGCTAGAACCTACTATGCCACCTGGGCAACCCCAGGCGGTGACTTGCCCTAGCCTCCTCTGTAAACAAAGGGCTCATCCAACCTGGTCAAACCACTCCTCCCCATCAAGGGTCTATAATCCTCCCTTAACCTGCTTGGTCCAAACCCCTGGTGTCGCCAGGTCACTCACGAGGCAGCTCATCTGGACTCCTTCCCTGGGTCCAGTTTCTCTCTCAGCATTGCCTTTGAGGCCAAGGTGAACGGTCAACAGCGAAGGGCCCCAGAGGTGATGGAGGAGCGAGTGTCCAAGACACTCACCCTTTCTAATGCACTGACTCCCTCGTGGACTCACTTGTGCCGTCTCCCCCACCCACCCAGCCCCAGAGCCCAGAGTGCGAGCGCCAGAGGCCCGGGATTCTGTTTGCACCACGGGGTCCCCAGTGCCTCGGAGCAATGCCGGCACGCGGCAAGTGCTCGACAAATGCCTGCTGAACGAGCAAATGGATGGATGAACGAATGAATGAGCAAGCAGATGAATGAATGGGGTGCTGTCCAGAGCCGTGAGGACTAGGCCGCCCAAGTCCCCATTTCTCAAATTCTCCTTCTCCCCACTTGGGAAACAAGATGCTTGGTGGGGGAGACTCTCCAACCATCCCCTGCAGTAGCCGGCACAGTGGATAGACCCTTTGATGAAACAGCCATGTCTTCACTAAAGATGCTCTGCTCTCAGAAAGAGAAAGACAAATACGAACCTGGGAAGTCCTCACCAAACACAGGACCCCTGCCAGGGAGCAGAGAAAAGGCCCACGCGCCACAGGCACTGCGACCACACACACACCCCGGCCACTGCACACAAATACAGACCCTAGCCGGCGAGAGCAGGGGGACCAGGAAACTTCCTAGAGTCAGGACCCCCATGTGCTCAGACAGCAGTGGGAGCAAGGAGATTTCTCCACCCACTGGATGCCAGGAGAGTCCTTCTAGGGGGCCCCACACTGAGACTCTGCCCCTTAGGACTGTTCCTGAGTGTGGAAGCCAGCCCACTTGGAAGCCCTCTGCCCTCCCGAGTGGGACACTGGCACAGGAAGCAGGCCCTGTCCCCCACCACCTTCTGCAAGCTGGGCCCCATCACACTACAGAAATGGGGAGGACTGGTCCCAGGGATGGCGCTTTCCTGACACATCTCATTACCCCCTCGCTTGCCAGGCCCCAGGGTCAGCCCCAGAGGGCAGACCGGCTACCCCAGGCCCGGGAGCATCCCCAAAGGTGAGCTGCATCCTGAATGTGTGTGATTTCCTGAAGGGCCGGCCCCAAACCAACACCTGGAAAGAAAGATCCTCAGCCGGTGCCCCAGAGGAGAAGAGCCATGCCTCACTGCAACACAGTCCCAGGAAGCACCAAGTGCCTGAGGACCAAGGCGGAGAGTAAAAAAGTGGGAAAATATCTGGGGCAAAAAAACAAAACAAAACAGGATTGACCTCCTGGGCTCAAGCAATCCTCCCAACTCAGCTTCCCGAGTAGCTGGGACCACAGACTTGAATCACCACACTCGCCAAGTGGATCATTTTGAATGGGTTTGCCGAGGTTCCTTCTGGGGCACCCCTGCCAGCCCCAGCCCATTCCCGCCAGGCCCCGCCCAGCCCGCCCCGTCCGGTCCCACTGCCTCACCTGCCTTACACGTCCTGCCGTTGTCCTGCAGCTGCACACCCGTGGGGCAGGCGCACGTGTAGAAAGGCTCCCTTGGGGACAGCAGGCACAGGTGGGAGCAGCCGCCATTGTCCTCCTCACAGCGAGTGTGGACTGGGAAAACCAGGACAGAGTGAGAGAAGGTTCCACAAGAGGACCGTCACTTGTTTCTGAATGAGTCGCATCCTGCCTCCTCATCCCCCGTGACAGCCCCCAGTGTGTCCTCTGCCCAAACCTCAGCCTCAAGTGGCATCAAGGACCTCCCCATGGGCACCATTCCACCTGCCTCATCGCTGGCCCCGTCCACATCGGGCCCTCAGCCTGGCCAGATGGCCTGCAATTTCCCCAAAACCAGTGTGACCTTCCTGGCCACCCTCACACCCAGACGTGATCTGCCTTGGAGCGGCATCCTCCCCACTTGCTCCCTCCCACCAAGCTCCTATGACCAGAAAACCCTCCCCAGCTCCTCGAGGCCCCCAAAGGACACCCCTCTGCAAAGACTGCCCCCCACGCTCCAATGGCCAGGGTCAGGACCTGCCTGCGTGGTAGTGACGGGAACCCCAGAGACAATGGGCTCCTGGGCAAAAGGCTTGTCGTGTCTTTGTGCTATGTGTGGACCCAGCAGCTTCCACAGGAACACTGTCCCTCTTGCTGGGATGGCCAAGCTTGTCACTCTCTCAGGCCTTCTATGACCAACAGCAATTGAACGGAACTCGATAAATGCTTCCAGCACCTCATTCGAACCAGGGGAAAGCTGGGGTGTAGCAGCCCCAAAATACGGATATAACTGGAACAACAACCTTACCAAAATGAACCTCTCTCTCCCTCATGCTGCCCCAAGTGTAGATGGGTTTTGTGCCCACGACTTTCTCACCAGGAAACAGCTCCAGAGAGCACCACCCTCCTGTGTCCTGCTCTGGGAACAGCTGACACCCCTAGGCCCCACCTTTCAATTCAAAGTCCAAACCTTCCATAATGGCCTGGCCAGAAATCTCCATCCCTGGTCCCTGTGGGGGTAGGCCACTGTCCCCAGAGCCGCAGCCCCACTGTCACAGAAGCTGGTGCATTTCCCCATCAGGGACCTCTGTCACAACCCTGCGTGGCCCCCAGGCTGAGAATTGCTGATTCTGAGCAGGTTATTCATTGACAAATACGCAACTTGCAGGGCCAAGCATAGTGGCTCATACCTGTGACCCCAGCATTTTGGCAGGTCAAAGTGTGAGGATCACTGGTGTGAGCATCACTGGAGCCCAGGAGTTTAAGACAAGCCTGGGCAACGTGGCAAAATCTCTCGTCTCTATTAAAAATACATACACACACACACACATATATATGTATATATAAATAACCATATATATATATACACACACACACACATGAACAACTTCTTCTGGGCCTTGAAAACGAGGCAACCTTCCTTGGGAATCCCCTTGCCACTGCTGAGCCTGAAACAGCCCCCACGAGCTCTGCAGAGGGGCCCTCTGCAGGCTGGTGCCCCCCAGCCAGCCACACACTCTGCACACACCTCCCTCCATTGCAGCAGGCACCCCTTTAGAGAGGGGGCCCCCCAGAGCATGGGCTTCTGCAGGGAGGAGTCACCTGCCCCCCACCCCACCCACTCCCACGCACCCCCATGCCCCCGCGCCCCCACTCCCCTGCCCCGCGCCCCGCTCTCCCCCGCCCCCACACCCCCCGCTCTCCCCTGCCCCGCGCCCCGCTCTCCCCCGCCCCCGTGCCCCAGCCAGCACTCACAGAAAGGCTGCCGCTCCTGGCTCAGCACCTGGATGTCCATGGGTGAGTAGAGGGCGCTCAGGATCTCCTTCCTCTTCCCCCCAGTGCGCTTGTTGCAGGCATGGATGGAGCGGGTCTGCCAGTCTGTCCAGTACAGAGTGTCCCCGGAAAGCGTCAGGGCGAAGGGGTGTGTCAGGCTGCCCTCCACCACCTTCTGCCTGCAGTCAGGGAAGCAGGGTGGAGGAGCCATCAGGAGGGTCCCCTGACAGTCATTGCTGCTGACCCAATTACTTTCTTTTTTTTTTTTTTTTGAGATGGTGTCTTGGTCTGTCACCCAGGCTGGAGTGCAGTGATGTAACCTCAGCTCACTGCAACCTCTGCCTCCCGGGTTCAAGCAATTATCCTGCCTCAGCCTCCCAAGTAGCTGGGATTACAAGATGCCCACCACCACACCCAGCTGATTTTTGTATTTTTAGTAGAGGCAGGGTTTCATCATGTTGGCAAGGCTGGTCTCGAACTCCTGACCTCAGGTGATCCACCCGCCTCAGCCTCCCAAAGCGCTGGGATTACAAGCATGAGCCACCATGCCAGGCCTCCCATTTACTTTCAACCAGAGAAGTGAGGCCAGGTCAAGAGCCCCAGGAGCTGGCACCCTCGTACATTTCTCCCGGCGTGCACAGGGCACCTCCCAAACGCAGCCTGTGATGGTGACACAGGGGCTCCCCCAGGGCAAGTGGCAAAGTCTCCCCCAGGGAAGAAAGGAGGAAGCCACGCCTGGCAAAAAGGACACCTCTCCTGCCCAAGGCTTTAACCTCTGAATACAAATCAGGCCACGTGCACTCGCTCCTTCTTACAATGCTCATAATTGATACTTTCAGAGTAAATGAAACTTGGCATCAACCCGAGAAACAGCTATTCTTTTCTAGGTGCTTACAGTGCCCAGCAAATGAGGACTCGGGTGTAATGAGATTATGGACACTGGGAACAGGATCGTAATGTGATGCGGTTGGTAATGTGCAGTTTTATTTGCTTAATGACCTTCGCCCCGTGACAGGTGGGCCTGGGGGCAGAGGGTCCCCACCATGTCCTCAGCCCTCAGCACAGCTGCCAGGGGAGGGTGACACTCATGAAATGGCACAGGGAAGATGGGAGCTGTGGGCTCTGCAGATCCACCGCCTCTTTTGTTCATTTTTGTTGATGCTGTTTTTTAAGAAAATTATTGAAGTAAAATTCACAGGACATACATTTACTTTTTCTTTTTTTTTTTTTTTTAGATGGAGTCTCACTCTGTCATCCAGGTTGGAGTGCAGTGGTGTGATCTGAGCTCACTGCAACCTCTGCCTCCCAGGTTCAAGAGATTCTCCCACCTCAGCCTCCAGAGTAGCTGGGACCACAGGCATGCACCACCACGCCCAGCTAATTTTTTGGGGGTATTTTTTTTTTTGGTAGAGACAGGGTTTCACCATGTTGCCCAAGGCTGGTCTTGAACTCCTGAGCTCAGGCAATCCACCCACCTTGGCCTCTCAAAGTGCTGGCATTACAGGCGTAAGCCACCACACCCAGCCTAAATTTATCACTTTAAAGTGAATAATTAGTGTTACCTAGTGCATTCGCAAGGCGGTGCAGCCTCCACTTCTGTCTAGTTCCAAAGCACTTCCATTGCCCCATAGGCAAACCCCACACCCGTCAGCAGTCACTCCCCAGTCTCCGCCCCCAGCCCCAGCAAACACTTTTGATGGATTTAACTACACACGTTCTGAACATCTCATATAAACGGAACCACAATATGCAGCCTCTGATGTCTGGCTTCTTTGACTCAGCACTATGTTTTCGAGGTTCATCCAGGCTGTAGCATGTCAGTGCTTCATCCCATTTTAGGGGTGAACCGTATTCCAGTGTAGAGACAGAACCCAATCTGTGCTGGGGGACCTTTGTGTCATTTCCACCTTCGGCTGTTGTGCACAGTGCTGCTAGGGACATTCCTGTCCATTCGCATTTTGTGTGAAGACCTGTTTTTGATTCTTAGAGTATACAGCTAGGAGTGGAATTGCTGGGTCATACGTAAATCAGTGTTTACATCCTAAGGAATCACCAAACTGTTTTCCACAATGTTGCCTTTTTTGTTTGTTTGTTTTCTGAGACAGGGTCTTGCTCTGTCACCCAGGCTGGAGTGCAGGGTCGTGATCATGGCTCACTGCAGCCTCGATCTCCTAAGCTCAATCGATCCTCCTGCCTCAGCCTCCTGAGTAGCTGGGAACACAGGTATGTACCACTACAGCCAGCTAATTTTTTAATTTTAATTTGTTTTTGTTTTTTTGAGACAGAGTCTCACTCTGTCACCCAGTCTGGAGTGCAGTGGCACCATCTTGGCTCACTGCAAGCTCTGCCTCCCGGGTTCACGCCATTCTCCTGCCTCAGCCTCCCGAGTGGCTGGGACTATAGGCGCCGGTCACCATGTCCGGCTAATGTTTTTGTATTTTTAAAAGAGACAGGGTTTCACCATGTTACCCCGGATGGTCTCGATCTCCTAACTTCCTGATCCACCTGCCTTGGCCTCCCAAAGTGCTGGGATTACAGGCGTGAGCCACTGAGCCCAGCCTTAATTTTAATTATTTAATTTTAATTTTTTTTTTTCAGACAGAGTTTTGCTCTTGTCACCCAGGCTATAGAGTGCAATAGCAAGACCTCAGCTCACTGCAACCTTTGTCTCCTGGGTTCTAGCAGTTCTCCTGCCTCGGCCTCCCAAGTAGCTGGGATTACAGGTGCCCGCCACCATGCCCGGCTAATTTTTGTATTTTTGGTACAGATGGGGTTTCACCATGTTGGCCAGGCTTGTCTCAAACTCCTGACCTCAGGTGATCCACCTGCCTCAGCCTCTCACAGTGTTGGGATTACAGGCGTGAGCCACCGCACCCGGCCCAATTTTTATTTTTAGTAGATGGGGTCTTGCTTTTTTGCCAGGTTGGTCTCGAACTCCTGGGCTCAAATGATCCTCTTACCTCAGCCTTCCAAAGCACTGGGATTATAGGTGTGAGCCACTGTGCTCAGCCATGTTGCCATTTTTTTTTTTTTTTTTTTTTTTTTGAGACGGAGTTTTGCTCTGTCACCCAGGCTGGACTGCAGTGGCGCGATCTCAACTCACTGCAAGCTCCGCCTCCTGGGTTCACGCCATTCTCCTGCCTCAGCCTCCTGAGTAGCTGGGACTACAGGCACCCGCAACTACGCCCGGCTAATTTTTTGTATTTTTAGTAGAGATAAGGTTTCACCATGTTGGCCCGGATGGTCTCGATCTCCTGACCTCGTGATCTGCCCGCCTCGGCCTCTCAAAGTGCTGGGATTACAGGCGTGAGCCACCGCGCCCAGCCTATGTGGCCATTTTTCAGTGAGAGAAGCCAGAGGCACATCACTCCTGGTTGCTCCCTGGGCCATGCTCTGCCTCAGCCAGAAGCACGGAGGGAAGGTCAGCCTCGGCCCTTGCCCCAGCCACAGTCACAGATAAAGGTGCCTTCACAGGTCTGTGTGGCTCTAGAGCTCGTCCCCTCCGCACACGATGCTTCCATGTGAATAGCCCCAGGTGCCTCATGAAGAGCGATGGCCACTGCAGAGGCAGAAGAATCCCACAGGGAGGCAGGTGGGAGAGAGGCTGAGAACAGACCAGACCCTGGGGCTACAGACCCTACGTTCCAACCCTGGCTGGGACTAGCTGTGTGGCTTTGGGCAAATTCACATGCCTCTCTGTGCACAGGGGATCATAATAGCAAACATAGGCTGCGCACACTGGCTCACACCTGTAATCCCAGTGCTTTGAGAGGCTGAGGTGGACACATGGCTTGAGCTCAGGAGTTTGAGACCAGCCTGGGCAACATGGTGAAACCCCGTCTCTACAAAAATATACCAAAAAAATTAGCCAGGCATGGTGGTACATGCCTGTGGTCTCAGCTACTTTGAGGCTGAGGTGGGAGGAACACTTGAGCCCAAGAAGTCAAGGCTGTGGCCAGGTGTGGTGGCCCATGCCTGTAATCCCAGCACTTTGAGAGGCTGAGGTTGGTGGATCACTTGTGATCAGGAGTTCGAGACCTGCCTGGCCAACATGGTGAAACCCCATCCCTACTAAAAAAAATACAACAATTTGCCAGGCGTGGTGGCAGGCACCTGTAATCCCAGCTACTTGGGAGGCTGAGGCAGGAGAATCGCTGGAACCTGGGAGGTGGAGGTTGTAGTGAGCCAAGATGGTGCCACTGTACTCCAGCCTGGGGGACAGAGCAAGACTCCATCTCAAAAAAAAAAACAAAAAAAAAAACAAAAAAAGAGGTTAAGGCTGCAGTGAACCATGATTGTGCCAATGCACTCCAGCCTGGGTGACAAAGTGAGACCCTTCCTCAAAACAATAAAAATATAAATAAAAATAAAACATAATAGCAAACATTTCATAGAGTTGGTGTGAGCATTAAATGAACTGATAAATGTCCCTGGAAAACAGTAAGTGCTATGGAAGGGTTGCTGCCACCACCGCCACCACCATTAGCATGTTTCAACTGCCATCACCCTCACTGTCCCCTGTCACCATCCTTTGACCAGGGCACTCCCAGCTGCAGCCTTTCTATCCTCTTATCCACCCTTCATAACTGTAAGATCACTCAGCTCCCAAGAACCACAGTCTATAGGGTAACCACATTTCCAAATCTCAAACCAGACCCGCTGGTCTGCACTTCCAGGGACAACAGGATATTTTCAAACCAGCCCAAAAGAGATGTGTGGCTCAGCATAAGAGGAACAGGAGAAACCGAGGCCTCTTGCCCTGAGAATGAGCTTGGAAGTGGATGTCCCGGCCTCACTCACACCTTCAGATGACTGAGGCCCCAGCCAGGAGCTTGAGTGTACCCTCAGGTCACACCCTGAGCCAGAACCACCCAGCTAATCCACTCCTCATCGCTGATCCCCTCCCCGTAAAAAACCTCTTTGCTGTTTCAGGCTGTTAAGTTGTGGGCTGTTTTGTTACACAGCAATGGATAACTAACACACGAGGCCTGGCAAGCATGGAGCAAAGCTGCCCATGCCCTCAAGTCTGTTCATGTGGGTGTCGGCCTGTGTTTGCAGAAATCCAGCCACTGAGTCCTCCCATGCAGTCACTACTGCCCTCTGCACAGACACCTGCCACATCCCTGCCTGGGCCAGGAGCTCCACTACTACAGCAATGGGGTCTGCCATCCCAGGAGGATCCCTGACACCTGGCACAGGGCTAGCAGCAGGCAGTACTTGGTTAGTGAATAAACTGCCCTTCACCTGTACACAGAGGGGATGTTTCTCTAAGGGTAATTAAGTATGGAGCTGTGAAGCTATGCTGACCAGAAGGCTCTAAAAGCAATTACCCAACAAGAGGAAAACCCTTCCTACTCATTCTCGGCCCATTTTATTGAGCACTGACTATGTGGAAGGCCCCCTGGTGAGACTGGGTAATGCGGTAATAACTGAGACAGCTTCCAGCTGCTGCCCTCAGGATGCCTGAGCTGGGGTAGGGCCAGGGTGGGGGTGGTGCGTGTGACAGGGTTACTGTTCACAACCCTGCCGGGCCACAAGCCCTCCCCAACAATTCCAAAATCCAAGATGCTCTGAAGATGGAAAGCTTTTGTTGCTCATTTGGTGATAAAACCTCATTTGGTGCATGGGCCAGGTGCAGTGGCTCACTCCTGTAATCTCAGCACTCTGGGAGCCGAGGAGGAGGATCCTTTGAACGTAGGAGTTCGAGACCAGCCTGAGCAACATGTGAGACCCCCATCTCTACCAAAAATACAAAAATTAGCCAGGTGTGGTGGCGCACTCCCGTAGTCCCAGCTACTCGGGAGGCCGAGGCGGGAGGATCGCTTGAGCCTGGGAGGTGGAGGCTGCAGTGAGCTGAGACTATGCCATTGCACTCCAGCCTGGGTGAAAGAGTGAGACTCTGTCTCAAAAAAACAAAGTTAAAAAACAAAAAACTGTGCATGGGTGTGGGCTACAGATAGTCTTTTCTGCCCTACTTAGAATGAACATGCCACACTTGCTATAGAAATATTCAAGAGCTGGTGGCAAGTGTCACCCAGACCCTGACGCTGTTCCAAGTTCTGAGAAGTCCTGCATTCCTCAGGTCCCCAGAGTTTCAGAGAAGAGTCTGTAGGCCTGAGTTAAGAAGGAACGCCTTCAAAAGCCCTGGGGACACCTGGGGACAAAGCGGAAGGGGGCGCTCCAGGACTGCGTGGGTACCTACCGGAACGAGCCGTCCAGGTTGGCACGGTGGATGAAGCTGAGCTTGGCGTCAGCCCAGTAGAGCTTCTGCTCCTCCAGGTCGATGGTCAGTCCATTGGGCCAGTAAATGTCCGAGTCCACAATGATCTTCCGGGTGCTGCCGTCCATCCCTGCCCGCTCAATCCGGGGCGTCTCACCCCAGTCTGTCCAGTACATGTACCTGTGACGGGGGCAGGCCAAGAGGAGAAGCAGCTAACAGATCTGTTTTTTGGTTTTGTCTACACAGGTGCAGACATAAAACAATAGACAGTGAACTTGCCCTAAAATCTCACCTATCAGAAATAACCAACAGGTAGGGTTTCAGGTATTCCTGCCTTAAGCTGAGCAATCAAAATATACTATTTCTAACTTGTTCTCAGTTAACAGTAAATTCTGGGCACCTTCCCTTCTTGTGAATAGAAAGATTCCTTGTTCTTTTGATGATTGCCTAGTGTACTGTGCTGTAAGTTTTTTAAAGAACTTCGGGTTATTTATCTGATTTTTTTGCTACCATGAAAATGCTGTAAGTGAACCTCTAAAAGGCAATTCAAAACACGCAGGATGGAATATTATTTAGTGCTAAAAAAAAATCAGCTATCGGCTGGGCCCAGTGGCTCACGCCTGTAATGCCAGCACTTTGGGAGGCCAAGGCGGGTGGATCACGAGGTTGGGAGATCAAGACCATCCTGGCTAATACAGTGAAACCCCGTCTCTACTAAAAATACAAAACATTAGCCAGGCGTGGTAGTGTAGTTCTAGCTACTTAGGAGGCTGAGGCAGGAGAATCATTTGAACCCAGGAGTGGGAGGTTGCAGTGAGTAGAAATCGCACCATTGCACTCCATCCTGGGCGACAGAGCGAGACTCCATCTCAAAAAAAAGAAAGAAAGAAAAGAAATGATCTATCAAGCCATGAAAAGACATGGAGGAAACTTAAATGCATATTAGTAGGTGAAAGAGCCAATCTGTATGAGTCTAACTCTATGACACTCTGGAAGAAGCAAATACACAGAGACAGTAAAGCATCAGTGGTTGCCAGGAGTTGGAGAGGAGAAGGATGAATCAGTGGAGCACAGAAAATCAGGGCAGTGGAACTATCCTGTATGCCATGGAATGGTGGGTGCATGTCCTTATTTATCTGTCTAAACCAAGAATGTACAAATCAAGGGCAAACCCTCGTGTAAATGTGGATTTTGGGTGATGGTGCATCAGCCGGCTTTCATCAGTTGAAACAAATGTACCACCCTGCATAGGATGCTGACAGTAGAGGAGGCTGTGTGGGTGTGAGGACAGGGATGTACAGGAAGGAACTCAGTACCTGCTGCTCATCAATTTTGCTGTGAACCTCCAACTGTTTGAAAAAATTAAGTCTATTTAAAAACAACAAAACATGGCCAGGCATGGTGGCTCGCACCTGTAATTCCAGTACTGTGGAAGGCTGAGGTGGGTGGGTCACTTGAGCCACCCAGGCAACATGGCAAAATCCCATCTCTACAAAAAATAAAAATTAAAAAATAGTTAGCTGGGCATGGTGGCACACTCCTGTAGTCCCAGCTACTCGGGAGGCTGACGTGGGAGGATCCCTTCAGCCCTGGGAGGTCAAGGCTGCAGTGAGCTGTGACTGTACCACTGCACTCCAGCCTGGATAACAGAGTGAGACCCTGCCTAAAAAAAAAAAAGGCTGGGCGCAGTGGCTCATGCCTGTAATCCCAGCACTTTGGGAGGCCGAGACGGGCGGATCATGAGGTCAGGAGATCGAGACCATCCTGGCTAACACGGTGAAACCCCGTCCCTACTAAAAATACAAAAAAAAAATTAGCCGGGCATGGTGGCGTGCACCTGTAGTCACAGCTACTAGGGAGGCTGAGGCAGGAGAATGGCGTGAACCCGGGAGGCGGAGCTTGCAGTGAGCCGAGATCGCGCCACTACACTCTCAGCCTGGGAGACAGCGAGACTCCATCTCAAAAAAAAAAAAAAAAAAAAAAAGAATAAAACCCATGGCTGGGGCCGGGCGCAGTGGCTCACGCTTGTAATTCCAGCACTTTGGGAGGCCGAGGCGGGCGCATCACGAGGTCAGGAAATCGAGACCACGGTGAAACCCCATCTCTACTAAAAATTAAAAAATTAGCCGGGCATGGTGGCAGGCGCCTGTAGTCCCAGCTACTCGGGAAGCTGAGGCAGGAGAATGGCGTGAACCCGGGAGGCGGAGCTTGCAGTGAGCCGAGATCGCGCCACTGCACTCCAGCCTGGGTGACAGAGCGAGACTCCGTCTCGAAAAAAAAAAAAAAAAAAAAAAAAACCCATGCCTGGGATGGACCCTGAACCTGCAGCTGCAGCTGTTCCTGGGTAGGTCTGTGGGTGACGTGGCTTTGCTTCTCCATGTTCCCAAGAGACAAGCATCACCCATCCATGAGAAACAAGCACATCCTCAGGGCGCCCTTACTTGATCTCTGGCCAATGAACCAAGACAAAGTGAGCAGACACCAGGTCTGGGATGGCAGGTCCCACTCCCGCCAGTGCCCAGTGTGCCCTGTTTGGAGGTGACCACAGGGTGTGTGCCCAGAGGCTGGGCGTGGCTCTCAGTAGAGACCAGAGGGGAACCACACCAGCTTGGAGGACTCAGTTCCCATCCCAGCCAGCTGGGATGAGCCACAGGACACAAGGGCTGGCAGACCTATTGTGTTTTGTCCACCCTTCACAGCAGAGAAAGGGGACGGTGCCCAGAATGTCCTCTGAGGAGCCTCCTCCCACTCTTGGTCCATGTAAAATGGTGCTAACTCCCTCGCTCCCTTCTTCCTGGGGTGGGCGGCAAATCCCATTCCCCTCAGCCTTAGCAAGTGATTTAGAAACAGGCAGCTTGCCCAAGCCGGGCATGAGAGTGATCCCGGGACACAGGGAGAACAAGCCCCGCTTTGCCCTCTGGGGGTCTCCATTCAGCAGAAGAGGCAAATGATAGACGCACAGCCGCCTCCTCCCCCACCATGGTGCTCTGCAGCCTTAGGAGCCTCAGGTGCACCAAGGGCCACCCCATCCAGGGGGCCATGCTTCCCTGACCAGTGTCATTCCCAAGCAAGTACCATCTCCACCTTCCAGAGGGGCTGTGACAAGATCAACAAGAATGAGGGCATACGAGCCTTGAACCAAACATGCCCTCTTCCCCGCAAAGGCTGACCGCACCCAGCTGCTATCACCAAGCCCCTGCTCCTCCGGCCCCATGGGGACAGGATAAGAGGGGTGTCACATGGAACAGCTCTCCAAACAGTCCCTCTCAAGCTGCTGTCTCCTGTGCATCTAGTGAGAACCCAACCAACACAGGGAAGGTGGGAATTTCTATTCCCATTAGACAGATGAGAAAACTGAGGCCCCGAAAGGCTGGCCTGTCCCAGGTTACAGGCGCTGAGCGGCAGCTCTGGGAACACACTTGGTGTCTGCTGAGGGCCCAAGCCCGGCCATCATATGACTCACCCTTCGCCAGCAAAGGCCGGGTGTGGGTGAACTTTTCCTGGCAGCCTGGGACTCCAAGGTGCTGGCAGCCAGCCCAGTGAAGGCTCCTGCATGCCTGGGGCAGACGCCTTGCTTTACCTGCATGTCCCCACCCCTAGGAGCTTGGACAGAGCCCAGACCCCCCACCACCTCCTGAGAAGGTATCAGGGGCATCAGTCTGGAGTTGGGGGGGATCCACACAG
Organism: Symphalangus syndactylus; assembly: GCF_028878055.3. Classification (NCBI taxonomy): domain Eukaryota; kingdom Metazoa; phylum Chordata; class Mammalia; order Primates; family Hylobatidae; genus Symphalangus; species Symphalangus syndactylus. Next base: position 96,879,744 of record NC_072423.2, on the reverse strand, counting down.
GCCTTCCCCAAATGCTCCACTGTGGCCCGTGGAAAAGGCTGGAAAACGTGCAGGAGCAGGAGCCTCCGCATGGAGCATAATTCACATTCCTTCCCCGAGTTTCATAACAGAGGCCTGCTGGTTTCCTTAAATGGGGAATTTGCAAGCCAGTCGGTGACCAGAGACTGGTTGGCGTGGACGTGCTCTTGCAGAGTCTCAAACGCTACCACAAGCCCAGCCAAATTCCACGGAGGAAAATCGACTTCCGAAGAAAAGAGCTGCAGCATGGCCATCGTGCAGAGCCAGCTGTGGTTGTGGTTGTGTGTTATTTTAGGGAAGAGCCATTTTGCATTTTAAAGAGGGGGTTGGGTTTCACCCTGGCTTTAATTTGAGACCCGGGGGCCACTGCAGCCCCTTGTCAGGCTGGTACAGGCCGGGGCCTCCTCCCATGCTAAGCCAGTGTCTTTCTGGCCCCAGATCCTCAGGGGCCAGAGGGTCATCCCCAAAGCCCGCTCTGCCACCCACGTGGGTACCCTGGCCTGGGAGGGACGTGCCTTCCCTCAACCCTGCCTGGACGTCTGCACAGGGCCACCTGCATTGCTGAAACTGCAACCAAGTCCAGTCTCAGGAGGGGCCCCCCTGGCTGCAGGGCTCTTGATCCTTTTGGCCATGTGCACACTGAGGTGGATGCTCAGACCCAGGGACCCCCTTCCTGATGATGGTTGGGGCAGGAACCCCCTCCTCTAAGGAAGGACCCTGGTGGGGGACAGCACTGCAGGAGGGCACAGGAGATGACGGGGGCTCTAGCAGGGCCAGGAGGAAGGCCAAGATGCTCCTCGCAACTGTGTGCCTGTGGCCAGGACAGAAGACAAAACCTGCCCCTCCACTGTCCCCACTCTCAGGATGGCAGTCCTGCCCCAGGACTCAGCGCCCACACTTATGCCTGAGGACCACTACTCAAGTCAGTATCTGGCGAGCAGGGGTTGCTGCCCGCGGGCGCTGTGACAGGCTGGAATCCTCTCCCTCTCCCTCTCCAGAGAACATGGAGCCTACAGGGACAGAGTCAGCATCTCAGGGTAGGACCAGGGCTGGCGTCATCAGCATCACTGGATCTGATGAGTGGGAGCCAGCATCTCACTGTTTTCACTCTCTCATTCAAATGACTGGAGCAAAGGGAAGGTGTGGGGAGAGGCCCAGGAATCAACACTAAGGTCAACTTTGCCCCAGGGGCAGGAGTGGGAGTGAACAGCCACAGGTGTGATCCTGGGGAGGGCTTCTGGGAGAGAATTCAGAGGCAAGCACGTGAAGGAACCATTTCAAATAGTTAAGAAAAGCCAGAGCCAAACAGGGACGGTTGGCTCCCAAAGATGATGCAGGCAAAGCCAGCTCAGATCTGAGCATGGGAAAGACTGCTCCCAACCAAGGGCCTAGCATCTCCCAACCAAGCACCAAGTACCTCCCAACCAAATGCCAAGCACTTCCCAATCAAATACCTCCCAACCAAGTACCTAGCACCTCTCAACTGGACACCAACTACTCCCAGTCAAGCACCAAGCACCTCCCAACCAAGTGCCAAGCACCTCCCAACCAAGCACCAAGCACCTCCCAACCAAGTGCCAAGCACCTCCCAACCAAGTACCAATTACCTCCCAACCAAGCACCTAGCACCTCCCAACTGAGCACCATGCACCTCACAACAGAGCATCTAGCACCTCCCAACTGATCACCTCCCAACCTAGCACCGAGCACCTCCCAACCAAGTGCTGAGCACCTCCTAACCAAGTGCCAAGCACCTCCCAATCAAATACCTCCCAACGAAGCACCTAGCACCTCTCAACTGGACACAAACAACTCCCAATCAAGTGCCAAGCACCTCCTAACGAAGTACCAATCACCTTCTGACCGAGCATGTAGCACCTCCCAACTGAGCATCATGCACCTCCCAACAAAGCACCTAGCCCCTCCCGACTGATCACCTCCCAACCTAGCACCGAGCACTTCCCAACCAACATAGCAAAAGCCATAAGGAAGTAAAAAGACAAAACCACGCAGGCATGGAGACTGGACTTCTGGTGGCAAGGAAAGGGCATTTTTATTATAACAACAGCTAACATTTGGTGAACTCACAAACTGTTCTTGGTGTTTTCCTCATGACATGCAGCATAGTCATGCCTCTGTACAGACAGGGATACTGAGGCACAGAGTGGCACCGTGCCAACCTTGTCTCATCTTTCTATCGAACCTACATGCAGAGTGCCAGCAAATCCAGCTGTCTTTCTCTTCAGAACAGATCCCGAATCTTGCCACTCCTTACCCCCAGAAGTGAGGTGTCCCCGCTGCTGCTTTCTGTCGCCAGGATCCCGGTAATAACTGTCGACAGGGCTCCTGTCCCCCACGCCACTCACCCCACAGCTCACTCTTGCTCCAGCCACCATGGGATGCCTTCCAGCATGAGTCAGACCTGGCACCTCCTCTGCTGGAGACCTGATGTGTCCTCTCCTCACACCTTGGGCCCTGCATTCTGCTACAGCCCCTCAAACAGGCCCCGCCCCAAACCAGCCCAGGGCCTTTGCACTGGCTGATCCCTCTGCCTGGACTGCACTGCCCCCAGACAGCCACAGGGTTCTCAGCCTCACCTGTTTCCAGTCTCGGCTCAAAAGTCACCAAGAGGCCTTCCCAGCACCTGAGCTCCGACGGAAGCCCCTCGCCACAGCACCCAAGCACTGCTTTATCCCCCCACGCACACGTCCCTTTCAAATACTATTCATTTACCGTCTCCTCCCACCCACTGAAAGGGCCAGAGACTGGGCTACACTCGCTGCGTGGGGAGCAGGACCAGTGCGCAAGGGCTCACAAATGCGGGTGGATGCCTGGTTGGGAGGTAAGGGAGCTGCAGCGACCCACGCTAGGAGGGAACGCAAGGACAGGAGGAGCGCAGGTCCTGGTGACACGATGGCCGCAGCAGCCGCTGGTAAGCAACCGCAGGCCGGCCCCAGGAGAGGGCTTCCAGCAGGCTGCTATCTTCGGCCTCTCCGACTGCTGCAGATGCCCCTTCCTAGCCAGAGAGACTGCTACACCAGCCCACCCTTCCAAAAAGAAGGTCAGTAACCCCATGGCTCCTGGAGCCACAGTGCAGGGGGAGAGGGCTGAGAGGGCGACAGTTCACCAGGTGGAACAGAGGCCACCCCAGAGGTCAGCTGGCTCCCTGGCAGCTGCGGGCGGCCAGCCCACTCGGAGGGCAGCGAGGGCATACGAGGGTCTCCAGGGATGAGTGTTTGCCCAGTACAGCACCCCTGGGAGGCCGGGGGCACTTCTTAGGTGGTGGGGGCACGAGGCTGCTCTGGCCTGACCTCAGGGACTCAAAATACTTGGGCCATAAATTCCACCGTGTCCCACCCCTGCTGGTACCCTGTACTTACACAGACTGGTTCAGATGCAGACACTCTCGTGCACATCCTCGCTCACACGGGCACATACACGCGCACACATAGTCACATGCGCACACTCACACGCACACAAATACCCACTCACACGCGTGCATGCACACTCATGGACACACACAGGCTCACACGTATGCACGCATGTGAACGCACGCGCATGTGTGCACACAAACACACACACACACACAGGCTCACATCCTCCCATTCCCACACTCAGTTGCTCAGACACACACATGCCTGGCTCTCACACAAACCTGTTGGGCTCTGAAAGGCTCTAGCTCTTCCCGTGCTCGTCAGAAGCCAGTCAATGGCTTCCTAAGTCACCGCACAGAGCAAAGTGGTGAACTTGGCCACCACAGCACTCTGCTTCCCGAGCTCCCAAACACCAGCCTTGGTGAGGACAGACCCTCACCCTGCACCCTCATTCCCACTACCCCGGGGAAGGCCCAGAGGAGGTGCATCTGCAGGATCTGGCAACCAGCCCCTCCCGCCCGGCTCCTGCAGCCAGCACCGTGGGAGTCAGGGGGAGGTCACTGCAAAGGGCAACAGCAAGTTGGTGGCCCCAGGACTAGAGCCCAGGGGTCTTAGGTCCTACTCCAGAGCTTGGACACTGTTCCACAGGGCACGGCCAAGAGAAGGGCTTCCAGGGCCCTGACTTCAGGGAGGAGGGCGGGTGGGCTCCTGTGGCAGGCCTGGATGCACCGCCGCCCACTCCTGGGACTCTCTAACCTAGAAGATCTAGGTCAGGCTGGGTGCAGTGGCTCACACCTGCAATCCCAGCACTTTGGGAGGCCGAGGCAGGTGAATCACTTGAGGTTAGGAGTTTGAGACCAGCCTGGCCAACATAGCAAAACCCTGTGTCTACTAAAAATACAAAAACTAGCCAGGTGTGCTAGTGCACGCCTGTAATCACAGCTACTCAGGAGGCTGAGGCAAAAGAATCACTTGAACCCAAGAGGTGGCGGTTACAGTAAGCCAAGATCACGCCATTGCGCAAAGAAGATCTAGGCCAGCCCCTCATCCGGTGAGGTCCAGGCTGGGAGTGCTGAGAGACTGTGGTGACACTGAATGAACTAACAGGCAAAGGGCTTCCAACTGAGCCTGGGGGTGGTGGGAAATGGCTCTTGTGTTCTAGTCAAGACCTCTGCCAACCATTTCTGACACTGACCCAGCACAGAACCTGACAGGTCAGCAAGGGCCAGGGCTCAGCACAGCCCAGGTAAGGGTGTGTGTATGGCCCCCAGAGTCACTCCCAGGCTGCAAGAGGAGGGACAAAGGAGGGACAAGGGGTATCCAAGCAAACTGTTCCCTCTGCTCAGGAGTCTGGGGTGACCTGGCCTAGCTGGCCAATGGAGCTGGGCTGCCTCCCCTTAAACTGTCCACCCTAGACTTCGACTCCAAGGAGGTTCTTAGCTTCCCTGCCACCCACCCTTTCCCCACCTGGGATCACGGCCAGGCCCTGAGCCTTCAAGGGCCCAGGTGAACTCAGCCAGACTAGGAGCAGAGGAGGACACAGGGCAACTTCCAGAACGGACCCGAGAACCACTCCCAGCAGATTCTGCTTCCAGACAAGGAGCTGCACTTTTTCAGCCAATGCAGTTAGAAAGCCAGGAGAAGGTGCAAATTCCACCTGCCTGAGAGTCTGCACTTCCCAGGCTGCCCACCACACACACAGCAAAGATGTGTTTAACCATTCAAACCCACGGCCAACCACATCGGTTGCCTCGGACATGCAAGTTTTTTTTTTTTTTTTTTTTTTTTTTTTTTTTGAGACGGAGTCTCGCTCTGTCGCCCAGGCTGGAGTGCAGTGGCTCAATCTCGGCTCACTGCAAGCTCCGCCTCCCGGGTTCACGCCATTCTCCTGCCTCAGCCTCTCCGAGTAGCTGGGACTACAGGCGCCCACCACGACGCCCGGCTAATTTTTTGTATTTTTAGTAGAGACGGGGTTTCACCGTGGTCTCGATCTCCTGACCTCGTGATTCGCCCCCCTCGGCCTCCCAAAGTGCTGGGATTACAAGCTTGAGCCACCGCGCCCGGCCGGACATGCAAGTTTTAAAAAGGAACGTAACTATGGGCCAGGCGCGGTGGCTCATGCCTGTAATCCCAGCACTTTGGGAGGCCAAGGTGGATAGATCACCTGAGGTCAGGAGTTCGAGACCAGCCTAGCCACCATGGTGAAACCTCATCCGTACCAAAAATACAAAAATTAGCTGGGCGTGGTGGTGGGTGCCTGTAATCCCAGCTACTTGGGAGGCTGAGGCAGGAGAATCACTTGAACCCAGGAGGCAGAGGTTGCAGTGAGCCAAGATCGTGCTACTGCACTCCAGCCTGGGCAATAAGAGGGAGACTCCATCTCAATTAAAAAAAAAAAAAAGAAAAAAGAAACGTAACTATGGAATCTCAAGGGGAAGTAATTCTCTCAACTACAACAAATCCTGAAAGCTGAGCTCTTTTTTTTTGAGACAGGGTCTCCTCACTTTGTCACCCAGGCTGGAGTGCAGTGGTGGGATCACAGTTCACTGTAGCCTCAATCTCCCGGGCTCAAATGATCCTCCTACCTCAGTCTCCCAAGGAGTTGGGATTACAGGTGCACACCACCACGCCCGATTAATTTTTGTATTTTTTTGTAGAAATGGGGTCTCACCATGTTGCCCAGTCTGGTCTTGAATTGCTGGACTCAAGTGATCTGCCCGCCTTGGCCTCCCAGAGTGCTGGGATTACAGGCATGAGCCAACACATCCCCCACCAACTCATTTTAAGAGTCACATCTTTTTTGTGAAAAATAACTTGGGCTCACATAAATTCGAGAGAGAAATGGTGACACTCCCTGCCCCCCGGGACCCAGGTGGAGTTGCAGCAGGGTTTACCCATGAGCGGGATCCAAGGCGATGGCCCTCGGCTGGTCAAGGTCCTGCCAGAAGAGCACCTTTCGGGATGTGCCATTGAGGTTGGCCACCTCAATGCGGTTGGTCTCTGAGTCGGTCCAGTACAGCTTCTTGCCCACCCAGTCGCAGGCGAGGCCGTCGGGAGAGACCAGGCCGGAGATGACCACGTTCTGCACGGCGACCCCCGTCTGGTTCAGGTAGGTCTGCTTGATGGCCTCCTCGCTCACATCTGTCCAGTACACAGCTCCCTTGGAGAACTGGAAGTCCACTGCGGCCGCATCCTCCAGGCCGCTGACCACGACGGTGGACTCCAGCTTGACTCCGCCAGCGTCCACCAGCCGTACGTCCCGGCGGTTGGCAAACAGCAGGAGCGGTGAGGCTGTGGGGCAGAAGCAAACCATGAGGGCCACTGGCTAAGCCAGCAGGCCACAGCCCTGGGATGCAGCACTATGCCCAGAGCACTCCTGGCACTGCCCCGCCCATGCCCAAGACCTCCAGTTCCTTCCTCCCATCCGCAAGGTGCTGTCAGGAAGTTGCCTGGGCGGCCTCAGCCCGCACCATTCAGAGGCTCCTGCAGTGCAGCAAACAGCCTTCTTCCCACAGTCAGTGACAGCACCTGTTTGTTTACCAGCGGCTACATCTGTTCCCCCAGGTACGGGTGACCCTTCCTGCCATGCCCATCACCTCCCACATCGTCCTCCAGAGGCTGCAGGGGCCCTGCCCTGTTCTGCAGAGAAGCCACATCCCCTTTGTTGGCCTGACACAGGGGACAGGGACATGAAGGTACAGCTCTGGCCATGCCGCCCGCTACAGACCCAGCCACAGGGCCACATTTTTTGAGGGGTTCAGAGCCCAGGCCAGACAGAGCCTCAAGATTCCCTTACAAGTCTTTGACCACTGTCCAAGCTCAGGCCCGTTTCCTTGGCCTGTGGCCTCAGCTTCCCATCCACCCCTGTATTCTATATTTCTCCCACCCTGCTTCTAGACATTCCTACATTTAAAGGGTCACTCTGGAATGCCACCCCTTGGCTCAGACACCTTCCACAGCACCCTGTGCCACTGCCGTGCAGAACAAGGTCAGACTCCCTAGCCTGGCCTCCAAGACCTTGGCCTCTGGCCTCACCTACACTTCTCTCCACCACCCCACCCCAAGCATTCCCGATCTGCCTGCGGCCAGGCTGGCTCCCTCACCTCCCTCGCACCCCAGCCCTCAGCCCCTTCTGCCTGTGCAAGAGGCCTCATCTCACAGACAAGGGTCTCAATCCCACAACGGGCTGAATGAGAAATCAGGAGAGGCCTTGAGACCATCACCCCACCAGACACCTCAGACGTCAGCCCAGGAGGGTCCAGCAACCCCCAACACAGACTCAGAAGGACTAAGAAGCCACATGAGGAGTGAACACAAGATGTGGACACGAGGAGGTAAGGGCTTCCAGGGAACTCCATCAGTCCGTGTCTGCCATCAGCAGGGCTAGGCTGGGCTGGCCACAAACACCCCCAAAAAACATCTGAAGCCTTGGTTCAAAACAGCTGACATTCCTCATGAAAACTGCAGCCCCCTGGGTCCTCCTGCACAGACGGGGGAGCCCAGCCAACCCCACACTCCCACCTTCACCAAGAAAGAGAAGCCAAAACAAACTCAACTCAGGCAACGACAATCACAGAACTTAATCCTGTAGTTAGTTCAGTTGGTTTCATTTCAGCAGGGGAAAGATTTGCAGCCTCTGTGAGGGTACCTGGGAGCACAAAGGGCGAGAGCATGACCCAGGAGACCCCAGGGCAGTGGGGTAGATGGTTCTGAGCACAGGCCCCCCTGCCAAGACAAGCACTGGCTCAAATCCTGGCCCCTCCCGTTCCCAGAGGACATGCTCCACAGGATGGGAGGACACACAGAGGACCTGAGGCCAGGAAAATGACAGCGGAGGCTCCACCGCCCCACCCGTGCTGTCATCATCTTAGGTCTACAGTTCTTCGTGGCAATGTGGGACATTGTGAAAGTCAAACAACAGGAAGGCATAGGCAACAAATAAAGACAAATGGGACTTCATGGGAAGCTAAAGATTTTGTGCATCAAAAGACACTATCGAGAGAGTAAAAAGGCAACCCACAGAATGAGAGAAAATATTTCCAAATCATAGATCTACTAAGAGATTAATATCCATGAAATACAGAGAACTCGTAAAACTTAACAATGAGGAAACAACCAAGCCAACTGAAAAATGGGCAAACTACTTGAACAAATGTTTCTCCAGAGACGACATATAAATGGCCAATAAACACATCAAAACAGGCTTAACATATCCCTAATCATCAGGGAAATGCAAATCAAAACTACGATAAGATACCATCTTGCACCAATTAGGACAGCTACTATCAAAAAAACGAAATAGCAAGCGTTGGTGAGGATGTGGAGCAACTGGAACCCTTGTGCACCATTGGCAAAAATGTAAAATGGTGCAGCTACTATGGAAAACACTATGGCAGTTCCCCAAAAACTTAAACATAGAATTACCATATGACCCAGCAATTTCGCTTCGGGTTATCTACCCAAAAGAATTGAAAACAGAGACACGATCAATGCATACACCTTGGATCACGGCAGCATCCTTCCCAACAGCCAAAACATGGAGGCGGCTGGGTGTGGTGGCTCATGCCTGTAATCCCGGCACTTTGGGAGGCTGAGGCGGGTGGATCACCTGAGGTCAGGAGTTCAAGACCAACCTGGCCAACATGGTGAAACCCTGTCTCTACTAAAATACAAAAATTAGCTGGGTGTAGTGACAGGCACCTGTAATCCCAGCTACTCACAAGTCTGAGGCAGGAGAATCACTTGAACTCTGGAGGCGGAGGTTGCAGTGAGCTAAGATTGCACCACTGCATTCCAGCCTGGGCAGACACAGCGAGACTCTGTCTCAAAAAAAACAAACAACAACAACAGCAAAACAAAAACAAAACAAACAAACATGGAAGCAACCCAAGCGTCTACTGAGGGATGAACAGCAAGGCAAAATCTGCTCCATCCACACAATGGAATATTATTCAGTCTCAAAAAGGAAAAAGATTCTGGCCAGGCACAGGGGCTCACACCTGTAATCCCAGCACTTGGGGAGGTCGAGGCGGGTGGATCAACTGAGGTCAAGAATTCAAGACCAGCCTGGCCAAAATGGTGAAACCCCATCTCTACAAAAAATACAAAAATTAGCAAAGCATGGTGACACGTGCCTGTAGTCCCAGCTACTAAGGAGGCTGAGGCAGGAGAATTGCTTGGACCCAGGAGGCAGATGTTGCAGTGAACCAAGATCGTGCCACTGAACTCCAGTCTGGGTGACAGAGCGAGACTCTGTCTGGAAAAAAAAAAGGAGATTCTGACACATGCTACAACATGGGTGAAACTTAAGAATGTTATGTTAAGTGAAATAAGCCAGATATAAAAAGACAAATACTTAATGATTCAATTTATATGAGGTACTTATGGTAGGCCAATTCATTGAGACGGAAAGCAGAATGGTGGGACCAGGGACTGGGGGAGGGGGACTGGGGACCTGCTTAAGGGGGAAAGTTTCAGGTGGTTTAAAGAGTTCTGGGCCGGGTGCGGTGGCTCGCACCTGTCATCTCAGCACTTTCGGAGGCCGAGGTGAGCAGATCACTTAACGCCAGGAGTTTGAGACCAGCCTGGCCAACATGGCGAAACCTGGCCTCTACTAAAAATACAAAAATTAGCTGGGCGTGGTTGCTCATGCCTGTAACCCCGGCTACTCGGGAGGCTGAGGCAGGAGAATCACTTGAACCTGAGAAGTGGAGGTTGCAGTGAGCGAGGTCGCCCCATTGCACTCCAGCCTGGGTGACAGAGCGAGACTCCATCTCAAAAAAAAAAGGAAAAAATAAAAAAAAATCAAAAATTGGGATGTTATAACTGCAGCAGAACTGGACATTCTGACCTCTCACAAAAGGAGATGGCCACAGCTAAGGCATTTATCTCCAAATCTCATCCCCTGCCTGCCCCAAACAGGTCCAAACAGATAACAAAGAAAACTCAGGGTCAAAGGTGACAACTACACAGCTCACAGGCAGGGCCACCCAGGCCCCACCCCTACCCAGGCTGCAGGCTACGCACCCAGGCCCCACCCCTGACTGGGCTGCGGGCGAAGTCCCTCGGGCAGGGGAAGGCAGCTGCTCTGGAACACCAGCTGAGGGGTCTGCATTTCACCTGCGCCACCCAGCCTGCAGGCACCCCAACTCCAAGACACTGAGTTCCCTCCACTCGGTGAGGCTGCGAGCGAGGGAGGAGCCCAGGTCCCTGCCCCCACGCCCTGGCACATTCAGGGGAGTGCAGCACCCGCTACCAGGAGGTCTGGCCGACAGGTGCACCAAAGGATGAGATGGCAACCACGAGGGGGTCTGCAGGCGCACAGGAATCACGCCCAGGATGCAGGAGCGCCTGGGGCCTTCCGAGACGGAAGCAGCACTGAGGCCTGGGGGCGGGAGGGGCCTTCGCCGGGAAGAGAGTTGTGTGTGAGACCCAGAGGGCGTTGGTGGCACAAGCAGGTGGAACCATCACCAATAAGGACACCCACGGCACACCCAGGCCAGGCGGCCCCCACACGGTGTGTTCCCACTCATCGTCCTGGCTGCTAGAGCAGGGATCACTGATACTCCCATTTTGTGAATGAGGCCAACTGTGCCCCATGCCCTGGCTGCCCCTGTGGCGAGGGCCCCCAGCTTGTCCCCACTCACCAGTGAAGGTCTGATCCACCCAGGCTGAAATTCCTTGGTTCTTGGGGTCACAGGCCTTTTGAGAAACTGGTCCACCTCCTCAGACACACACACCCAGACACACACACACACAAACACACACACACACAAATACACAGTGCTGTTGTCCAGGCCCCATGAAGTCCCCCTACCAGAGTGGACCCAGCTCCGGCCCGATAGAGTCCCCTGCTAACACAGGCACAGAGTGGGACTGGACACGGAACTTTCTACTCTAAATTAGCTTCCTTGGACAACAATGACAGATTGTCTTGGGAGGCAGCGAGCCCCCACCACCGTGGGTGTTCAAGCAGGTGGGGGACCGGGCCTGCCAGGCCTGCACCTCACCAGGCAGATGCTGGCCCCAGTGTCTCTGAGGCTGGAGGATCCCACAGACAACAGGCCTCCCATGGGCTGTATCTTCCAGGCAGGAGGGGAACCTGGGTAAAGGCAGGCATACCTGCCCTTAGGGGCAGTCCACAGTGCCCAGCAACCCAGTAAACCCTTCCCTACTACAGCTGGAGGTCCCAGCGGGGGGCCCTGGCCAGCCCAGCGGAGGGAGACAGGAGCTCTTGGAAACCCTGGGTACAAAAGCCCTAGCTCTGCCCTGCTTCTCCCCAAACTGGAAAGACCACATTTCACCACGGTTTACACTGTCGGCTGTTCAGGTGCGTTCTTCAAAGGCCAGAGATGGAGGTGTTTTTTAATTTGCTGTGCTTTTCCCAACCCACACTGGGGGAGGCCAGGAGAGCCAGGCAGCAGCAGCAGGCCCCAGGGACATCTGTGGGCACAGCCAGGGTAAGGCCCGCCGTGGCAGGCAGGCTCTTTCCAGGAGCCACTCTGGCTTCTAAGACACTTAGAAACAACCACACATTCAATTCCTAAGTTTAAAAGGAACCCACATCACTCTCCCACCACCTGGGGAGCTGGCTTTCCTTTGGAAGGAACTGGCAGTGGCCCCAGGGTCCACAGCAAATGGGAGAGCTCTGTGTGGGTGGCCCCTGCCCTTCCCCAGCAGGCAGAGATGGCACCTCCTCTTCTGCTCCCCCTCCTCCCCACCAGGGCCTATGGAGCTCTGGGTGATGGGGGCATCCTGTCATTGGGGGGCCCCATCCCAAGGCCCTACAGCCCCCTCTTCTCCAAAGGGGAAAGGAGCCCAGACAAAGAAAACCCAGCCTTTGGTGGGGAGGGGGGAGAACGTGGCAGGAGCAGAACCCGACGGGAGGGAGAAAGAAGAGCAGAGTAGCAGAGTAGAAGGGCTGGCTCTGGCTCGGTAGCTCATACCTATAATCCCAGTACTTTCCGAGGAGAGAGGATCATCTCAGGCCAGGAGTTCAAGACCAGCCTGGGCAACACAGCAAGACCGCATCTCTACAAAAACTTCTTTTAAAGCTTTAAAAAAAGAAAAAAAAAGCAAAGAGGACAGTTCAGGAGAGAAGCCTGTAGAGGCAGCACACTAAGGAGACGCAGCCCAGGCACCAGGAGGGGCTGGCCGTGGGCACTCACTCCTCTAGCAGGCGAGCGCCCAGCACCAGCTGGCCCACCCAGGCACCCAGGACACGGGCCTGAATGGCTCCATATTCCTGTGAGTGGTAATAAACAAGCAATAAACACAGCCAATAAGGACACCTTAGTAATGTTACATCATAAACGCTGCAGATGAGGGAAACGGCGCAGGGTGAAGTGGGTCAGGGGGCTGCATGCTACATGAGACAGAGCAGGCCTTGCTGGGAGAGAAGGAGCCAGCAGGCCTGGGCAAAGGTCCTGGGGTGGGAGCACACTGGAGCAGAGTGTAGGGGGAGCATGGTGGGTGCTGGTCCTCTGGGCTCCTTCCCACCACGTGATGTGCCCATGTGCCCATGTGCCCAAGGTCTCTCATTTCACAGCCCCCTGCAGCTCAGGGGTCACAGCTACACAGCCCCCAGATACCATCAGAAAGGTACCTTGGCCTGCCCCAGGTCATTCCATCCAGTGATGGATCTGCTGACCTCTAGCCTGAGCTCTGGGCAGTGTAATTCGAGAAGGAGGAGAAGGGAGGGCAACAGACCTGGGGGGATGAGGGATGCACAGGCTGCAGCAGACACCTGAGGCTGCATCTTGGAGCTTCAGTTCTGCGTGTGGATGGGAGATGGACAGGCTGAGAGCTGAAGTAGCCGGGCCCAGCCACCATCACACCCCAGGACCCACCAGATCACCATGAAAAACACAATGTCAACTGGCAGCCCAGACTGCAGAACAAACCTTTCAGAAAACATGGTGGTGACTGTTGCATCATGAACATAAAATAATTACGCCCTCTCCCCAGGGATCACCCCTGCAGGAGTCTGTCCCAAGAAACACCAGAAAGAAGGAAAAAGTCTTAAAAAGTCTTAGTCTCAATATTTGCTGAGGCCTTATTTGTAATACCAAAAAAAAAAAAAAAAAAAAAAAGAAGGATCTCCAGCGGCAGGGGTAACTAGACTATTGTCTCCGTGGAAAGGTGACACCAATTAAATAGTAACAAAATGACTGCGGTAACATCAACAACGTTCGACATGTCAAAACCAAAAACCACACGCAGCATAACCGTGAACCATGATTTCTACTAGAATGAATGGCAGTTATGAGAAAGCGCCAGCAGAGACGAAGATTGAAAAAGTAAAGGTGGCCTCATTAGGGAGACGAGTCTCTGGGTAATATATTGGTGTTACTGGTAAATATATAGTTTTTAATATATTTTTTAATTCCAAATTCCATGTATGTTCCTATGAAGCTATTTGTGCAAATATTTTTTTCAGGACCGTACATCACAAAGGCAAAAGGGCCAGGTCAGCTCTCCAGCTCAGAGTGACCACTTCAGAGCAGACGGCAGACTCCAGGGTTAGCAAGCCTGGCTGAGACCTGGCCCACGAGAATCCCTCAACCCCTCTGACCTCAACATCCTGTCTGTGAAATGGGGATAATTACTGCACCTCCACATCAGAGAGTGTGAGGCTTAAAAAGGATGCTTCATAGAAAAGTGCTCAAGAGGTAACAGCCGGGAGGGGTAGCGGTTTTCATTAATTAAATGTTGCCTTCATCCAGCCCTGGGCCAGCTCCAACACAAAGCACACATCGTCCACTCAGACTCAGGTGCCTGGATTCAAAGCCCAGCCTGGCCTCCAGCTGTGAGATTCCGAGCAGGATTTCCCATCTCCCAGAGCCTCAGTTTCCTCATTCATGAAGCAGGAAGTGATCATTCCTTTTATTTTTATTTTTATTTTGAGACGGAGTTTCACTCTAGTTGCCCAGGCTGGAGTGTGATGGCGCGATCTCAGCTCACTGCAACCTCGGCCTCCCAGTTTCAAGCGATTCTCCCACCTCAGTCTCCTGAGTAGCTGGGATTACAGGCATGCGCCACCACGCCCAGCTAACTTTGTATTTTTAGTAGAGACGGGGTTTTGCCACGTTGGCCAGGCTGGTCTCGAACTCCTGACCTCAGGTGATCCACCCACCTTGGCATCTCAAAGTGCTGGGATTACAGGTGTGAGCCACCAAGCCCGGTTGACAACTGCTTTTAAAGACACCTCTGGCTGCTGTGGAAAACAGCCTGGTAGTGCCTCAGAAAGTTACACATAGAATGATCCTATGACCAGTAATTCCACTCCTACGTATATACCCAAAAGAACTGAACCCTTCTACTCATGTATGTACACATACAGGTACACGCATGTTAACAGCAGTGTTCACACAGCCAAAACATGGAAACAGCTCAAATGTCCATAACCAATGAAAGGATAAATGAAACGTAGTCTATTCACCACCTGACGGAGGTGAGAGGGGCCATAAAAAGGAATGATGCATAAAAATGAATATTATGGCCAGGTGCGGTGGCTCACGCCTGTAATCCCAGCACTTTGGGAGGCCAAGGCGGGCGGATCACAAGGTTAGGAGTTCGAGACCAGCCTGGCCAACACTGTGAAACCCGATCTCTACTAAAAATACAAAAATTAGCTGGGCATGGTGGAGGGTGCCTGTAATCCCAGCTACTCCGGAGGCTGAGGCAAGAAAATCCCTTGAACCTGGGAAACAGAGGTTGCAGTGAGCTGAGATTGCACCACTGCACTCCAGCCTGGGCGACAGACCAAAACTCCATTTAAAAAAAAAAAATTAGCCAGGCGTGGTGGCGGGCGGGTCCCTGTAATCCCAGCTCTACTTGGGATACTGAGGCAGGAGAACCACTTGAACCCGGGAGGTGGAGGTTGCGGTGAGCTGAGATTGCGCCACTGCGCTCCAGCCTGAGTGACAGAAGGAGACTCTGTCTCAAAAAAACAAAAACAAAAAAGGCCTGGCGCGGTACACCTGTAATGTCAACACTTTGGGAGGCCAACGCAGGCGGATCATCTGAGGTCAGGAGTTTGACAGCAGCCTGGGCAACACGGTGAAACCCCATCTCTACTAAAAATATAAAAATTAGCCAGGTGTGGTGGCACATGCCTGTAATCCCAGCTACTCGGGAGGCTGAGGCAGGAGAATCGCTTGAACCCAGGAGGCGGAGGTTGCAGTGAGCCAACATTGCATCACTATACTCCAGCCTGGGTGACAGAGTGAGATTCTGCCTCAAAAAAAATAAAATAAAATAAAAACTAAAACAAAAACAAAAAAACCAATGAGTAATGTTGTTATGTGAACTTCATCCCAATGGAAATGCAGATAATTTGTTTAAAAGGCACCATGCACACGGGGCAGGCTGGTTTCCCCTGGGAACGTCTTCTTTTGCCTGGATTCCCAGTTGGTTTAATCAGGTGTAGAAGAACACTTTCTTCAATCCCGGATTCAGGCAGCCCTGCTCAGCACAAACTCAGTACACCCGGCACTCCACTATGGGTTCTTGGCACTATTAGGAGAATGTGAGGGGGTGATTCAGATCTATCTCTAGTGGGTGCATGTCTGCCACTCCCAGGAACGCCCACTTCTGGCAAGTCAGTGTCAGAGAAAGGCCAGCTCGTGGCCCCTCCTGCCTTGAGTACCAGGACCCGTGATCAGTCCCCACCAGAGCAGAATCAGGAGTTTGAAAACCCAAGTGCCAACAATCTCATTTTAACCCATGTAAGCATATCCAATATTTATATATAGAATTCATAACAGATGTCTGGGCTTCCATTCCAATAGCCTATATTTTACACTGTTTATTTACATGGTTACACCAAACAAGACTCAATTCAAGGTAACCCAATCCTTTGCTACTATACCAAAATAAGCAACATTTTCAGTCCATGCCTTATTTATATTCACCAAGCATTACACTGGGCCTCCAACTGCTCATTGGAGCAAGCTGCAGCCTGGACACAAGCTAAAGATGAATCAGTCAGGAATGATCCTGCGTCCAGTGCCAGCACGATGGAAGAGACAGAGAAACAGAACACATCAGGGCTCCAGAGTCAAGGAGCCTGCAGGTTAGTTGGGCAGGATACACACACACACACGCACACACGCACACACAAAACCACCCAAGAAGAAAAGGCGAGATGAATGCATGGACAGGTAATGCCTGGAGCCTGGGGATGGATAAGCTGACTGCGGGTGGCCCAGGCAGGCTCCCTGGAGGGAGAAGACCTGGCTGTAGGTGGAGTAGGCAGGCTTCCTAGACGGGGAAGATCTGGCTGTGGGTGGAGTGGGCAGGCTTCCGAGAGGAGGAAGAGCTGACTATGGGTACACCTGGCTGTTGGTGGACCAGGCAGGCTTCTTGGAGGAGGAAGATCTGGCTGTGGGTAGATCGGGCAGGCTTCTTGGAGGAGGTAGACCTGGCTGTGGGTGAACCAGGCAGGCTTCCTAGAGGAAGAAGACACGGCTATGGGTGAACCAGGCAGGCTTCCTAGACAGAGGAAGATCTGGCTGTGGTTAGAGTGGGCAGGCTTCTAAGAGGAGGAAGGGCTGACTGTGGGTAGACCTGGCTGTGGGTAGACTGGGCAGGCTTCCTGGAGGAGGAAGAGCCGGAGCATCGAAAAACAAACATGACTTGGTGAATGTTAAGCATGCCCAGGCCTGAGCCCCAGATGCAATTATGCACTCAAGTTACTTAATTCCACTCATAATGCCTCACAAACAACTTCTCTGACACCTAGCACAGCTCTGGGCACCTTCTAGCTTCAGCTCCTCAAAGCAGTTATTCATGCTACTACCCTGCACACCTCCTCACACCCCAACCCCAGGGACAGGAGTTCTGCCAGATGCCAAAGCTCCAGATGCCAAAGCCTGCGTCTGCTCCCGGGCTCCTCTTGGTCTAACTGTCCACCCCGCATCGGCATGATGTGTGAAAACAAAGCTTTGCGATCTGCCCTGATGACTGGGGAAGCGAGTCCCTCCCGATTCGTCTCCTTCAGAAACACCTGGGCTGCCCTGGTCCTGTTATCCTCCCGACACATTCTACAGTCAGCTCCCCAAGTTCCACAAAGATCAACGTTGGTATTTATGGCATTTTATTTACAGTTTTTACAATACAAAAAAGGAAGGATGCCATAGCTCAGCCAGCAGGACAGAGATCTGTGATGCTGCTGCTGCACCATTGTTTGTGGTCAAGAAAGTCTGTTTTCAATCATTTATTAAATTGTGGTGGGAGATGGATGGTGGCAGTGGTTACCAGCAACGTGAATGTTCTTAACGCCACTGAACTTCACACTTACAAATGGTTATGATAAGTGTTATATGTATTTTACTACAATTAAAAACAGGTAAATGCGGGCTGGGCACAGTGGCTTACGCCTGTAATCCCAACACTTTGGGAGGCCAAAGCAGGCGGATCACCTGAGGTCAGGAGTTTGAGACCAGCCTCACCAACATGGCGAAACCCTGTCTCTACTAAAAATACAAAAATTAGCCAGATGTGGTGGTGCATGCCTGTAATCCCAGCTTCTTGGGAGGCTGAGGCAGGAAAATAGCTTGAAACCAGGAGGCAGAGGTTGCAGTGAGCTAAGATCGTACCATTGCATTCCAGCCTAGGTGACAAAAGCAAAACTCGGTCTCAAAAAAATAAAATAAAAATAGGTAAATGCAAACATATGGTATAGTAATATTACGGGCTATTATGAGCTACAAAAAAGAATGACTTGGAACTAGTTACAGCCCTCATTCAGGAATTTGTTTTAAATGTGGGTTGGTCGCTAAGGCATGTATACAACATTTTGAAGTTCAAATATTCCTAGATTTGGACAATGAGCACCCCTCTGAGCTGGCTCTTGTGTCCCAGAGGTCCCCACCAGTCCTCTAGAACTTCTTTGCCTTCTTACACAATAAGATGCCCCACGCTTGGCTTGTACCTTTCCTTGCCCCAGCCCTAGAACCAGCTTCTTCGTGGACAAGCTCTGGCTCCTTTGGGTGGAGAGTGGTATTCAGAAACCCAGACCTGGGCTCTGGTGTGCTCACTGCTACTTGGGGTCATTGCTTCTAGGCCTCTCTGCTGATGGAGGTAGGAAATACACATACAGTCCTCCTTGTTCCCAGATTCCGTACTTGAGCTCGCCTACTTGCTAACATTTATTTATATCCCCCAAATTAAACCTCGCAGCACTTTTGCAATCATTCACAGACTTGCAGAGTGTGAAAAAACTGAGTCACCATCACACATTCCAAACTGAGGTCAACCGAGGCCACAACGCCCCATCTTCTTACTCCGGCTGTCGAGATGTAAGCAAGTGTCCTTCTCTCGGGCTAGCTAGTGCCATGCTTTCCACATCACTGTGCTTTTTGTGGGCAATTCTGCTATGTAAAATGTCCCCTGCACATATGCTGAAGTGCTGTGTAGTGCTCCTAGGTGCATGAGACTACTCCACGCCTTACAGAGAGAATATGCGTGAGAGGCTTTATTCCGGTATGAGTTATAGCATAGTTGGCCATTAATTCAATGTTAATGAATCAACAATATACAGTAAATAAGGTGCTTTTTAGAGACAGGGTCTCACTCTGTCACCCAGGCTTTAGAGTCCAGTGGTGTGACCTTGGCTTACTGCAGCCTCAACCTCCTGGGCTCAAGTGATCCTCCCACCTCAGCCTCCCAAAGTGTTGGGATTACAGGCGTGAGCTACTGTGCTCAGCCTAAATAAGGTGTCTTTAAACAGAAACACACATAAGACAAGGTTACGGGCTGAGTGCGGTGGCTCATGCCTGTAATCCCAACACTTTGGGAGGCCAAGGTGGGAGGTTCACTTGAGGCCAGCAGTTTGAGACCAGCCTGGGCAACATGGCAAGACCTCATCTGTATATTTTTTTTTTTTTTTTTTTTTTTTTTTTTTGAGACGGAGTCTTTCTCTGTCGCCCAGGCTGGAGTGCAGTGGCGCGATCTCGGCTCACTGCAAGCTCCGCCTCCCGGGTTCACGCCATTCTCCTGTCTCAGCCTCTCCGAGTAGCTGGGACTACAGGCGCCCGCCACCGCGCCCGGCTAATTTTTTGTATTTTTAGTAGAGACGGGGTTTCACCGTGGTCTCGATCTCCTGACCTCGTGATCCGCCCGCCTCGGCCTCCCAAAGTGCTGGGATTACAGGCTTGAGCCACCGCGCCCGGCCTGTATTATTATTATTATTTTTTTAAAATCAGATAGGTGTGGTGGTTCATGCTTGTAGTCCCAGCTACTCGGGAGGCTGAGGTAGGAAAACGGCCTGAGCCCAGGAGGTCAAGGCTGCAGTGACTCATGATTGCACCACTGCATTCCAGCCTGGGGTGACACAGCAAGACGCTATCTTAAAAAAAAAAGGCCAAGTCACATATCAATCAGTCGGCAAAAACGTTGTGACCTGAGGCTGACGGGAACCTAGCCCTGTGTTTCCTCTAGGAACTATGGTTCAGTATTCAATAATTCAGGGTTCACAGTAACTTTATAGAGCATAACTTTCAAGAATAACAAGAACCAACTGTACGTGTGTATATATACTCACACTTTTATTTTATTTTATTTTTTGAGACAGAGTCTCACTCTGTCACCCAGGCTGGAGTAAAATGGCACGATCTCGACTCACTGCAACCTCCGCCTCCCAGGTTCAAGTGATTCTCAGCCTCCCAAGTAGCTGGGATTACAGGCATATGCCCCCACAACCAGCTAATTTCTGTATTTTTAGTAGAGACGGAGTTTCGCCACGTTGGCCAGGCTGGTCTCAAACTCCTAACCTCAAGTGATCCACCCACCTCGGCCTCCCAAAGTGCTGGGATTACAGGCATGAGCCACCGTGCCCAGCCTACATACACTTTTATACACACATGCATCTATGACTATTTCTCTATTTCTGTGCATGTGTGCGTGGCAGTACCTACGGTTTCAGCCACGTGTCTGGGTACCGTCTAGTCCACATTTGTAAGCACCTTCTCCAAAGTGCAAAGCCTGGCTTGTGTTACTATCCATATGTTTACTTATTTGCTCAATCAATTTACTTATTAGCTCCATAACCAGCTTCCCATCTGCTCCAGTAGCCTCTGCTGTCAGTCACCTCTGCACCCTACCCCACCTTGCTTCTGGATGCTGGGTGCCAATCACCCCTGACACCTCTACACGGCACCACCCTCAAAACGCTGCTTATTTCTTATTTATTTATTTATTTTAGATGGAGTCTTACTCTGTTGCCCAGGCTGGAGTGCAGTGGCACGATCCAGGCTCACTGCAACCTCCGCCTCCTGGGTTCAAGTGATTCTCCTGCCTCAGCTTCTCAAGTAGCTGGGATAACAGGCGCCCGCCACCACGCCCGGCTAATTTTTGTATTTTTAGTAGAGATGGGGTTTCATCATGTTGGCCAGGATGGTCTCAAACTCCTGACTTCAAGTGATCCACCCACCTTGGCCTCCCAAAGTGCTGGGATTACAGGTGTGAGCCACCGCCCCGGTCTGCTTCTTTAAATGCCAGGCACCAACATTTGTGCAATGGGGCGGGAGGAATAGAGAGGAGAGAGCACTGCCGGCCCCTGCACTGAATCTGCTGATCAATCTGGGGGCAACTGCCATCTCCATCTCCTGTCTTCCTATCCGTGAACATCTACTGCAGTCCTCCTTAGCGTCCTTCTGTGAAGTTGTATTATGTTTTGCATACAGGCCTTGCACATTAGTTCCCAGATATAATCCATGGACTTTCCATCAAATTCAAACCATATTTAAAAAAATAAAACTAGCATGACTATAACAGAGTCTGCAACATTCTCACAGACTTTATGATAAAACATGAAACTTCAAAGATACTTAGGGTGGGGCAGGGACAATGTTTAAGGCTGCCTGGAAGCCTCTCCACCCCTGAGACAGAAAGTCCTATCTCTCCTTCAAGGGGAAATGTTTGAAAAAGCACTGATCTGGCTAAAATGACGGGGACCAGGGAGAAATCTGCATAACTGTCAAAAGTACAAGTGAGCTGGTCTCCTCCACTCTGAGCACAGCAAAGTTCAGTCTCTCCAAGTCCAAGAATCATACACCTGTTTGCCAAGAATGAAGTTCAGGTGTCTACAAGTGGCTGAAAATATTCATTGCTGGGCCATTAACAACATTCTTGGCAAAACCATACGTTAGCTTCTCGTGGAAATTTCTTAAGGTAGAAGAAACAGCAAACACCCAGACTCGCTTTTATGTAGACAGTTCCATGAAGCCAGGGACCTTCCCCACACCCACGTTTCAATCCCCTGCACGCAACTCACAGTGTATTCAATGTCTACGCGTCTCTCCTACTGGGGTGGCGGTGGCCACTCAAACCCTCATGCAGCTACGATGACCGCAATTTTGGCAACACAATTTCATGTTTTTCCTTGGGCTTTTACCCAAGTCAGTGACACAATTCTGCAGTTGTCTAAAGATTCAAAATGAGAGACTTGACATTTACAACAATAATAAAATCTTGGGTTTCCTTTAACCAAGCACATGTTCTGCCTTTTAGAGAAAGCTCTGCAAACTCAGGCTGGAGTGGGATACTTGCTGACATCTTCAAGCACCCCAGGAATAGCTCTACTCCCCTATTTCCACCTTGGCTGAACCATCTATATCCCACCAATTCCCCCAACATCCCTCCATCCGTCCATCCATCCACCCAAGGACCTGCTAAGCCAGGAGGTCTCTCCCATCTACCCCACAGCCTGGCCTCAGCCCCCAAGGGCTCTCTCTACATGAATCCCACCGCACCAGAGTAGACCAAGTCTCCCGTAGTCCCTACCCTGACCACTTCCATGCCTCCAGCCGTTCCCACCCCTAAAAACCCTCCCTAGTCTCTACACCCAGCTGATGAACACTTGGCTGAATGTGACCTGGCCTCCTGGACCCAGGTGAAGCCCATGTCCTCCGTGAGCCCGCCAGCTCACCCTGCCTCTGCACCTTCACTGGAGAGAGCCCGCACTTCACCTCCTCAGGGCAGGCATGGCCTGAGGAGTGCAGAGCAGGGCCCGGTGCAGAGCAGGGCTGCCTGCAGAGCAAGGCCCGGGTGCTGGGGCCGAGCACCTCCAACGCTGGCCATGGACCCATCCCTCCCATTCCAGGTGCTGTTTCCATCAAGAGTGAGTGAGCTGCTGACATTTGCATGACAATAATGAATAAATACCATATTTTACTTCGAATCCAGAATAGACTTGGCCAGGGTTGGCATATGACTGTTGGGAAAGGACAGTTTGCCTCTTCCCAAACCAACTTGGATTATAAAAAGCTTTTCTTATGACCACAAGAGCGGAGGAACTCAGGGGCAGACAAAAGGAAGGCTGGCTGCAGAAGGCGGGAGAGTGGGGCCTTCAGGGGTGTGTGGGGAGAGAGAAAGCCTGGAGCTGCACCCCCAAGGTCTGTGTACATCAGGTGCTACAGAATAACACCACCTCTTCCAGCTTGGCCCCCACCTGCCCTCTCCCAGCTCAGTCACCCAGACAGCACCCCACTCTCCACACACACCTCACATCTGCCCACCTCACACTCACCAGCTTGGGCTCTCAATGCTACCTGGAACCTGCCCTTGGCCTCTTAGCTCAGCCACCCCCATTCCTGTTGGCACCTGGCGCCCCATTGAATTCTCTCTAATCCTAATGCACACACTTGCACACTCAAACACACACACACAGCCCGGAGGAAAACCATAATTAACTGCGGTCCAGGCAAGTTTCCCGAGCAGGGACCACATTTCAAAGGTCAGGGAAGCAGGCGAACAGGAAACATACAGGGGGCACGTTTGGGGGTGGAGCAGGAAATAAGAAATCACTTGCAAAAGATAAAAAGAAAATGAGATAGCTGGTTTCAGACACCTCGGAGCACACAGAACAGGACAGGCACCTCCGGGTCTTCATTTAACAGGGAGATGGGCCAGGCAGGTCCCTGCTGCTCCACCACAGAGCTGGGGGCTATGGCCCTGACACCAAGGCCCTGGGGCAGGCGGGGAGGCAGCTGTTCTCCTGCCTGTGCTCCCGGGCAGGGCCTGGCCCCACAAAGGAACTGGCCCAAGGCTCTACTTGGCTACTCTGGAAAGTCCTGGGAGACAAGCAAAAGACTTGCTAGGTCACTCCAAATGGCCCAGATGTGACAACTGTGAAGAAGCCACACCAAAGCAAGGTGACAGAATAGTATTGGTGACGTCAGGTATCAGCTAAGGCACAACTCCACTTACCTGGACTCACCCGTAACCTGCCCTCTCTTCCCAACAGTAAAGGATGCCTAGGCGGAGGAGCACAAGGCCTGGAGCATAATTACCATTTTAAAGGCTCTGAGAAACCCTACAGTGAGGAAGGCTAGTTCACTTTCTCTCCCCTAGGATTTCCCAACTGCACCTGCTCACAGCACATTTGTTCATTTCCACTCAGGAAACACATTTTGAAAAATAATGGCCTAAAGGCAGAAGTGAAATGGAAAACACCAAAGTAAAACTGAAGAGGAGGTGCTAGGCAGAGAACGGTTGGAGGCACCCTGAACCCTGGACCAGGGAGATCCCCAGCTCAGCATGCTCCTCTCCCTGGGCCCAGACCGCCTCCCCCCATTTCCTGGAGAAGAAGGCTAATGCGCATCAGGGTGAAGGGCTTGCCTGGCTACACCCCCAGGCTCGCCCCACACCAATCGCGCTCCTGCGAGAGCCAGTGACTTTCTTGATTTGGCTACTGTGGAATTGTTTGCAACTAACCACCCCAGATACAAATGACAGGATGATCAGATGTAAAGGACCCACAGGTCTCTGTGATACGGCTTCGTGCAGAATGAGAATGACCCCCGGCAAGTCCTCGCCTCCTAGACCCAGAACCCCATGGAGCCCACTAGGGCTGGTTCACAAGCACTGTCTGGGTGGGGCAGAGATTCCAGCAAGAGGAGGGAACATCCATGCACCGGAGCCAGTTACTGGAAGCAAATCACCTCTTCCAAAACCCAGGCTATTAATGGAGTCCACTGTTGACTGGAGCTGGGGTCTAGCTACGGAATACTGCACAGCAGAGATCTTCCTGAGAGAAAACGCTTTTCCCTGAAAGCCATGTGTCCTCTACTAATTGTGTTTTAATTGGGCGAACGTCTGTATCTCATTGCAGTGGCCGCGCACGTGCTGACAAGGGGCTGGGGGTGGGGTGGGGAACAGAAGCTCAGGGGCCTGGGAGGGAAGGAAACAGGCCACCAGGGCTCCCCAGAAGGCATGTATCTCTCTCACAAACACACGCGTGCACACACACGTGCACACATACTCTGCAAGCCCTGAGTTAGCAACTGTGGAATGTGACCAGCTCAGTGATCCCACGACAGGCTGCTAGGGAATATGACATTTGATTGATGTCTGCGAATGTGCGTTTTCACTAATTAGAAGGTTTAGGGCAGAGCAGAGAAAAATATGTATTTCAGAGTCCCAGTTTGACCTGCCAGAAACCAGCCCGTTACTAACATTCTTATTTTCAACAAAATATAGCATTCTGATTACATACCATCTTGGTTCCACACCTCCTGCCTTGCCAAGCCCCCGGAAGCGGCCCAAGGCCGTGGCAAATAGTGAGAGAAACAGTCCCAGGGTGGAGACTGACTCAGGGGTGTCAGTCAGTGGGGGGCTGATGGCCGGCGGGAGGCCAGCAGTCATCACCCTCTCCTTGGGACAGTTGAGTAGCTCTCCCCCAGGGTCATGTGGCCACTCAGGTTCATATGGGAGGCAAGAGGAGTGGCAGAGCCCAGGAGAGTGGCTCCGAAGTCACTGTTCCCTCCAGGCTTCAGTGTCTTCATCCACTAAATGGGCAGGCTGAGGTCTGGGATGACAAGGAGGGCTTGCACTTAATGAAACCCATGGGAGGCTGTTCACCGATTTCTTTTATTGATGGAAGAGAACACTCGTACAATTCAAGTAGCAATTAAGAGGCAGGCACTGGAACCACCGTCTGCCAATTCCTAGTTTTGCCTACACGAAATTGAGCAAGTTAATTGACCTCTCCCAGCCTCAGTTTCTTCGTCTATAAAATGAGGGTAGGGATGGCCCCCAGCCCACAGGGCAGCTGGGAGGATTAAAGAAATCAAACATCTCTTAGAGCCCGCCTGGCACACTGTGATACACAACAAATGTTAGCTATTTTTGTCTATGAAGTCTAGATTTTATATCTTGGGTGTTCTAAAGCGGGACACATTTATTTAAAAACAAGGATTTTTATTAAACATGTACCCCACAGACAGCAACCCTATGGAGACTGCCCTTAATTCAGGCCAGTATCGAAACGACTCTAACTACAAGCTTTATACAGGTCTCTTGGCTGTCCTTCAAATCCAACTAAGGTGGTACTTCTAAGGCACTGTGCACATGTGTGTGTGCATGCACACGGTGGGAAGGGCGGGCTCACAGATCCCTCAGGTACCCCACCCACGCGGTCTCAAGTCACAAAGCGACAGAGCAGCCGAGGAAGGTCTGTGCCCCACTGGACCCTCATGAAGCCACCAACTCTACCTCTGCGCCATGTCCTGCAGACTGGGCTACCCTTTGGGTGGGGACCAGCATTTGATGCAAGAAAGGCAGACAGAAAAGGAAAAGGGCAAGTTCGACTCCAGGTAACAAAGAGAGTACCAAGTCCCAGAGTCCATAAACACCATGCAGATGGAAGCATTTACTGCAAGGCCACACGGCAAACGCACGCATCCAGGGACAGAGGTGCAGACTGCGGTGCCCCTGAGCCATGACCCTGCAAATTACCACCATGGGAAAGAAGGCTGCCAAACCCCCCGACAGTCGGCTGGGCTGGCACAGACTCGTGGTTTCCATCGAGGTGGGAGGAGGTGGGACGTCCCAGCCCCTCCCCCATGCCCACTGCAGAGGGAAGCGGCCGTTTCCCCTGTGTGGTTACAAAGATCTCATTGTTCTTCCCCACAGAGAGGAAACTGGAGGACTGAGCTCAGAATGCATTTTAGAATTGGCAGAAAAGAACATCTGGGGAAGGAAACACATTTCAGAAACAAACATACCTCTGTACCAGCTTTTATTTTCTTTAAGTGTTGAAAAAAATAATAATAATAAAGACATGCCAAACTTTATCATCACTCTACAAAATCCCTTTATTGAGCAAAACGTGGCAGCTTTACTTTCAAATGATCTACTGTTCCTGGAAAATTGCAGCAACGTGGATGCCAAGGCCCGAAGGCCGCCATCAGCAGCCAAACAAAAGACGCCACCTCGGGCTCCGCGACACTGTACCATGCCAGGGAACTGGACAGATTTGGGGAATGCCACGGTTTGTCTTTAACCCCTTGTCTCCTGGTCTCTTGATGCATCTCAGAGGCTAACATTCTTTGAGGAACTGGCATTTCTTAGTTGTAAATATGCATGTGGGTTTGGGAGCTGCCTACAAAGTCCAGTGTTGACTATCAGCTTTGATTTCCTTGGAATCAAGTTTAAGTGTCGAGTCTGGAAGTTAAGAGGAATTTGGAGAAGCTGAGCACTATGGTGTTGCAGGCCCTGGGTGAACTGTTCCACCAAGCATTCATTGTGGACTGACAGCATGCAAGGGGCTCTGCGGGCAGGTGCACAGGACGAAACACATTCCGTCTGGGGGAAACCTGGAGGAAAGCTCCCTCTTTTTCCTAAGGCGCCGGGCCTAGCTTCATGGGTCCCTACCCTCCATGCCTGTCACACTTTCTGAGTCTCGTGTGGGAGCTGCTTCTGGTTCCTGACTTCACTCAGTCCTCATAGGAGGTGGAACTACTGTCACCCCATTTTACAGATGGGGAGACTGGGCACAAGGGGACCAAGAAACCAATGCAAAGTCACACTTGCGTGATCAGTGACAGGGAGATCAATTCCCAGGTTCTTTCTGTAAGAGTTAAATTGTTTTCATGCTGCCTAAGGGAGGGGGGCAACTGAAAGACCCCTGGATATCTTTGCAAAAAGGGTCAAGCACAGGAACCACAGCCAGTGGGTCAGATCCGCAGAGGTGCTGGGGTGATCCTCCCTACCCGGAGGGATGCTTTTCCCCTCCTGGCCGTCACTGGGTCCCCTCAGGACTGTGACCTCCCAGGACCTCAGCACAATTCCGGTCCCGTGCTCCAGGACAAGCCCTCCGACGCCGGGACGACAAGGAAATGGAACCAAGAGGGGCTCGCTTCAGCCAGCACCCACGCTGCCCCTTCTCAGGGTGCAAGAACCATCCTGGGGAGGACTTGGCTTTGGAGGGGGAGCCTGGGAGGCCAGTAAGTCAACAAGCCTCTCCTGCTCATGGGTGGGATCCCACCCCAGGCCCCCATCTGCTGGGGTGGGCAGGGACGGGCAGCACAGCTTGGCCAGGGCAGATAACCCCCACCTTGGCCAGGGCGAAGGTAGGAAACGTGGGCTCCAGCCTGGCCCCACCATCCCTGCACAACACTGGGCAAAGTCCATGTTCTCCTCAACTGGGTGTTGACATCTGCAGGACAGGGGCATGAAGGTACAGAGCGCTGAAGCCACACAGCAACCTAGGAGCGAGACTCTATGCCTTCCCGGGGACCCCTCCCCACCATGAGGACCATGAAGGCTTCCTGTGTGCCACAAGGGCTCCAGTGTAGAGACACGTCTCCTACACAGCCAGGTCTAACGCTCTTGTAACTGGGTAGTCCCACCTGGGCTCACAGCTGGAGGGCCAGGAGCTCAAGGATTCACGGGGTCTGCTCTCATCCCAGAGGCAATGGGGAGCCACAGCAGGCTGTAGGAGAGAGGGTGGGCCCCCCTCCACTTCAGAGGCCCCATCTGGCCCACAGACTGGAGAGCACATCTCTCAGCAACCACAGAGCGCCAACTGCACACAGGGCCTGGCCATCATAGCGGGGCAAAGGCACTGACCGTCACAACCAGGGCGAGGGAAGACGGGTAGGCAGGGACCTTGGGCAGAGGGGGAAGAACCTGGTGCCCAGGCTGGCCCTGCCTTCAGCAGTGAAGCTGACTGGGGAGGCGCTGATGCAGGGGGCCAGAAAGGGCTGCTGGTCAGCTGGGAGGAGCCCCCCTCCGCCAGAGGAAGCAGCCAGCCCAGACGCAGGTGGCAGGGTCCCCTCAACAACATCCTCTGAAAAGGAGAGGTGGGGACTGCTCTGGCGACACCTACAAATAGATGGTCAGCCCCCAGCCCCCAGCCAAACTTCTGAAAAAGCAGAGGCCCCCAGGGGAGGGGCACCCAAAGGTACCTGCACCTGTCCCCCAGACTCCCAGAGCCCATCTGACCCCATCCCACCAGGGCTCCAGCTACAAAATAAATGCCGAGGCCAGCTAGGCAAGGATGCACACTCGGTACTGACTGAATAGGCTCCACGCTGTCATGAGCGCAACCCACAGGCCACACTATGCAGAGCTGAGATGGTCTCAGCCAAGCAGCCTTTCAGCTGAGCTGAACAAGTCCAGAGTCCCCGGGGGGTCCTCACCATGGAGTAACAATTGCGATGCGATGGTAACCCTAACAGCTAACCGTCACCGAGCCAGGCCCTGAGCTAGGTACTTTTCAACACCGCCTCTCTGCAGGCTCAGGACGAGCCTGTGGGAGCATAAAGATCATTCCCTATTACAGATGGGGAAACTGAGCCCTGAAGCAGTTAACATGCTTGTCCAAGACTGCAGAGCTAGGAGTAGGACACAACAGCAGGTCAGGCAGGAATGGGTGAGGGGGGCCTGCATGGGCTTCTCTGGAGGCTGCGCAGACATGCAACCCCCAGGACCCCGACCCTGCAGCTCGCCACTGCCCCCTCAGCGACTCCAGCAAACCTCGGGGTAGGGGAAGGAGGCTGGGAATACCTCGGGTGTCCAAAACAGCAGCTTCTGCTTGGAGGCCAGCGCTGCATAGTGGCTGCTGCCCAGCACACCCCAAGCCACCTGTGCCACCTGTGGTGACCTTCCAGCATGCCTTGGTGACCAAGCTGGCCTTGGGTGCTGTGGGCAGCCAAGAACAGAACAGAGCCCACCCCTCCTCTTCACACTAACACAAAGCAAGCGGGGGGCACTTCAACTGAGTGCATCCCTCTCACTCAAGGGCCTCAGGGATCACAGGGGTCAGGGCGTGATCCCAATTCTGCATTCCCGTCTGCCTTTCATCCTGCTCTGCCAGCAACAGCCAGCGAGGCTGGGGACATCCCTGAACCTGTTTCCCACCTAAAACACATCATCCCATTGGACCCCAGCCCTCCGGGAGAGGCCCTAATCCCTGACTGTGGTGAGATCAGATCACTGGTTCAGTACCCGGAGGGGCCTTGGTCAGGGACTCCAGGGGTGGGGGGTGACGGGCGTGGTGGTTTCCCGTGCTGGGCTACAGTCCACCCTGATGGAGGAGGTCTGTGGTCAGAACCGGGCTGTGCAGGGCACAGGAGCCCAGAGGGACCCCCAGAGCTCACCTGGTGGTCTCTGAGCAGGGCTCCCTCAACCCTCAGAGAAAAGCAGAGCAAGGAGCCCGCCCGGAGCCCAGCGCCTAGCACCCAGCGGCATGCCAGACCTGCCTGGATCCTGGAGGAGATCTCTCATCACCCCTCCAAGTCAGTCATGCCCGATCCAGGGACCCACAGCCCACGGGGCCATGAAGGTGTACTGGGTCCAAGAAGGCCTTCGACACTGGGAAGCCAAGTGGCACCTCCCGGTGCGGAGCAGGCAGAATCCCACAGCCTCTGCTTTGCCAGAGAGCACAGCTGGACGATGAGCAGAAGGGGCTGTTGCTTAATAAACGTCATTTCCTTAAGAGGATAAAACTTCTCAAAACAGATGGAAATTTTTTTTTAAATTAAAACTGGTGGCCAAAGAGATGGAAAGCGCCCCTTGTCCTTCCCTCCCATCGTGAGCCATCCTCCGCACACCTCAAGCTGTTCGCTGCCCAGGTGTCTCCGGAGGCGCTGGGGGCAGGTGAGAATCCGTGAGCCCTTGGCCAGCCATGGCTCTCTGGAGGTCTGCCCCAGGCCATCGGGGCACACGCCAGGCACCCTGGGAGCCACACAGGGCAGAGCCCAGCTGGGTCAGCACATAGGGCCACACTGGGCACACAAGTCTCTGAGCCTCCCCTGTGGACGCAGCTCTCACTATCCCACCCCACTAGGTCCCGGGGATCTGTCCCACAGGGTGATATGCTGTCACAGACCACTACCAGAGCCATGGCCTGCTGTTCTGCCCACAGCCGGTAGTCACCTTCTCCACAGGGACAGGCAACGCCGCACTTGGGGGCTGCCCTGTGGCAGGACTAGAGCTCTAGCAGCTCAGCCCTCCTGAGAGGGAGAACTCCGTGCTCTAAAAGAGGCAGATGCAGCGGACGGCACCAAAGCCACCGCAAGCCCACGGGGCCCTGCAAGGCAGGTCAGGAGTCCCTGGACCACTCGCTCTTTGTAACCAGAGCTGCAGTGGAGTCTACAAGGCAAGGACTGTGGGTGGCAGTGGCCACAGCAAATGAATGAGTGTCCCAAGGGAGCAGGCAGTTGCGGGGAGGCACAGCCCAGACCCAGGAGTCCTCTGGCACTGCAGCAAACTCCCTGGGCCCCCTGAGCAGCGACCAGGTGGCAAGTGCCTGAACTCCCGGGGCACAACCTGGGAGGGTGACACTCTCTTCGTGTTCAAATTCTTGAGAATGCATTAAAAATATCACTCAGTCACCCACTCTATAGTTTTAACTCAAAAGCACCAAAGTAGCCAGGCGCAGTGGCTCACGCCTATAATCCCAGTACTTTGGGAAGCTGAGGCAAGAGGATCACTTAAGCCCAGGAGTTCCAAATGAGCCTGGGCAACATTGAGGGACCCCATTTCTACAAAAAACTTTTTAAAAAATTACCTGGGCCTGGTGGTGTGTGCCTGTAGTCCCAGCTACTCAGGAGGCTGAGGCGGGAGAACTACATGAACCCAGGGGAAGTAGAGGCTGCAGTAGGCTGTAATGGCACCACTGCACTCCAGCCTGGGCAACAGAGTGAGACTCTATCTCAAAATAAATTTAAAAAGCACCAATCCAGGCGTGGTGGCTCATGCCTGTAATCCCAGCACTATGGGAGGCTGAGGCAAGTGGATCACCTGAGTCAGGAGTTCGAGACCAGCCCGGCCAACATGGTGAAACTCCATCTCTACTAAAAATACAAAAATTAGCTGGGCGTGGTGGCGGGCGCCTGTAATCCCAGCTACTCAGGAAGCTGAGGCAGGAGAACCGCTTGAACCCCGGAGGCAGAGGTTACAGTGAGCCGAGATTGTGCTACTGCGCTCAAGCCTGGGAGACAGGAGACTCCATCTCAAAAAATAAATACATAAATAAATCAAAACCACCAAAACTTTTTAATATCAACATTTATTATTCCATAATTCCTTTTTTGCAGGATTAAAAATGTTTATATAAAGTTTCCTGAAAATGGTAAGAACGCCAAGTGAAGGCTGCAAATGCCCAAGCCCCCACCGTGGCATCTCATGGAGTCCGGGCCCTAGGAGGCTGGTGGGTACCACGTGGACCCGGGACTTCACAGTCAAGTCCCTTTGGGGTACACTGGGTTTCCCACACCCCAGAAACATGGGCTCTTACTGCAGGACCATGGGGGTCCTCACACTTGGCCCAGCAGCTGTCACATAGCCAGACAGGTGTTCTACAACGTAGGCTAGAGGGAGCTCATGCTCCAGCAGAATTCAAGCCAGAGGAGGTAAAGGATGGGTAAGATCTGCTCCCTGGACAGATGAGGCCTTGGGTGGCCTCAGAACAGCTACTGATCTTCTCCCAGACATCACACTAGAGGCAGAGGGGCGCAGACGAAGACAGCCCCTGTCCTCAAGGCCCTCCCAGGTTGGGTGGACCATGGAAGGTTCCAGACGGATCTGGCAAGAGAAGTGCCCACACCAGAGGCAGAAGATGGGCAGGCCTGCTCAGGGCAGCATGGCCTGCCAGGCCAAAAAGTTCCAACTTCAGATGCTGGAGAATGGGCACAACTGTCTGAGAAAGGGAAGGACGTGATGAAAACTACTTGGAGAAAAATTAATCTGGCCCGAGCATAAGATAAATGGACAAGGGGAGGTTCCAGAAAGCAAGGAGACCAAGTAAAAGCTGATGTCATCGGCTCTGAATCTAGCCTTTCACTGAATATGCACTGCAGGGCCTGTAGGTAAAGCCTCAGAGCCCAGGGAGTCTGAGTGGAGGAGAGGGCGGGGGACAGAGCTGGGGCCTGTGTCTACAGTGCTGAGGAGGAACAGGCATGGATGTCAGCTCAGAGGCTCCAGCAGAAGTGAGGAGGAGGCCAGGGCAGCACGGCCACGCCCGGATCCAGACTCCTTTTGGGAAGCAAGTTCGCTCTGGGGGAAAGTTTGGAGAAATGGCCTTTACCCACAGAAGCAAGCCCCAGAACATGTCTTGCTCCAAAACTATCTTGTACAGTGAGGACGTTAAGCTTCAGGTCCCCTAGAGGAGACAGTCTGCTCCTTCCTGGGGCAGAACCCAAGGTGGCCAGAGCCGGGAAGGCACCCAGCACCCAGGCTGGTGTGTTCCAGCCCGGGCCACGCGCTCCGATAGCTATTAATGCCCCGTTGAGCAATTTCCAGAGAGCTTTGCTAGGCAGGCCTCCCCATCTGGACTAATACAGGGGTACATCCCAAGGAAGAAATGAAAGGTGCCCACATTTTGCTCTGGGATGAACTAGGGAGGGGAGTGATAATTAACTCGGTAATTATATTTGCCATTGGGCTAATGCTAAAATTAGTGTGCCTTAGAGTTTCTTTCCTGAGCAGACACCGGAGTGAGCTGGGCAGCAGGAGTGGCTCAGGCAAGTCGGCACAAAGGGCACCTCCAGAGCCTTCCACAAATGTCAGCAAAACCCACAAATGTCAAGGCCGGCTCCACTGCACCCGGCAGATGAATTCACTTCCACAGCCTGAGACCGCCAGCTCATCGGAGGCCATTTAAAATCCAGCCCTCTGACACCTGCTGGATATCACCATTTACCGTCCCCAGATCAAGAGATCAAAGGCTGGAACCTGATAGGATGGCTCTGAAGTTCACCACAAAAGCATAAATGTGCAAGAAGAGCTGGCTGGGTGTGGTGGCTCACGCTTGTAATCCCAGCACTTTGGGAGGCTGAGGCGGGTGGATCACGAGGTCAGGAGATCGAGACCACGGTGTAAACCCCGTCTCTACTAAAAAATACCAAAAATTAGCCAGACGTGGTGGCGGGCACCTGTAGTCCCAGCTACTAGGAGAGGCTGAGGCAGGAGAATGGCGTGAACCTGGGAGGCAGAGCTTGCAGTGAGCCGAGATTGCGCCACTGCACTCCAGCCTGGGCGACAGAGCGAGAATCCGTCTCAAAAAAAAAAAAAAAAAAAAAAAAAAAGAGCCAACACATCTTTTGAAAAGGACAATGAGGTGGGAATTTACACAACTGATCTTAAAATATGTTCTGATGCTTCAGAGATGGAGACAGCAGCGTTCTGGTACACAAAGACACTCACAGGCAGTGGAGCACAGTGAAGGGTCTGGAATCAGGACCCAGGTGTCTGTGGACACTACACATAAAAGAGCAGCATTTACAATGAATGAATAGGATGGACCATCCCACCAAGGTGTTGGACAACTCCCTATTCACTGGCCAGACCCCTACCTCATACCATATACAAAAAAAGAAACTCAGACAGAATAATGTCTGAATGTAAAACACAAAACAGTAACACTCCTGGAAGAAAATAATGGAGAATATATTTATAATCTAGAGGTGGAGGAACAAGGGATAGGAAAAAAGCCATAGGGAAAAGATAGAGTTGTGATTACATAAAGCTTCTTAATGCCTTTATGATAACATACCACCAGAAACAAGGATGAAGGACTAGCTACAGACCAGCAGTGAAACTGAAACAAACAGAACAAAGAAAGTCCACACCAAATAAAGACCTCCCACAAATCAATAAGAAAAAGACAAACAGGCCAGCACCGTGGCTTATGTCTGTAATCCCAGCACTTTGGGAGGCGGAGATGGACGGGTCACTTGAGGTCAGGAGTTCAAGACCAGCCTGGCCAACATGGTGAAACCCTGTCTCTACCAAAACTACAAAAATTAGCCAGGCATGGTGGCGCACGCCTGTAGTCCCAGCTACTTGGGAGGCTGAGCCAGGAGAACAGCTGGAACCTGGGAGGCACAGGTTGCAGTAAACCAAGATGAAGATCACACCATTGCACTCCAGCCTGGAGGACACAGCGAGACTCTGTCTCAAAAAAAAAAAAAGAAAAAGACAACAGAAAAATGGGCCAAGGATAAGTGTAGGCAATTTGCAGAAAAGTAAATACCAATAAACCAGAAATGAGGGTTGTGCAAATCAAAAGGTGTTATAATTTTTAACCAAACTGGACCAAAGAAAACACCAAAAACCAAAATATTGTAATTGCCAGCATCAGAGAGGATATAGGAAAGTGTGTGTTCTTGTAGATGCTTGCAGGTATGAACTGCTACAGCCTTTTAGGAGTTATGTGTGTATGTATTTGAGACAGGGTCTCGCTCTGTTGCCCAGGCTAGATCTGTTGCAGTGCTGTGATCATGGCTTACTGCAGCCTTGACCTCCTGAGCTCAACAGATTTTCCCACCTCAGCCTTTCAAGTAGCTGAGACTACAGGAGTGTGCAATCATACTCAGCTGATTTTTTAAATTTTTTGTAGACATAGGGTCTCCCAATGTTGCTCAGGCTGGTCTCGAACTCCTAGACTCAAGTGATACTCCTGCCTCAACCTCCCAAAGTGCTGGGATTACCTGGGTGAGCCACTGTGCCTGGCCTCAATATCTTTAAAAACAGAAATAGACACACTATTTGACTAGGAACGTATCCTATAAAAACATTTATACACATGCAGAGACACACAAGCAAGCATGCCTTGTAATAGCAATGAAGGCTGGAAAAACTCCTCAATCAGGTAAATGCTGTTAAGTGCACCTGTGTACTATGAAATGGCACTTGGCTTTTAATAAGAGCAAAGATAGAAAAGCAAAAGTACCAAGTAGGGTGTGATGGCACATGCCTGCAGTCCCAGCTACTCAGGAGGCTGAGGCGGGAAGATCCTTTGAGCCCAGGAGTTGGAGGCCAGCCTGGGCAACAGTGAGAAAAAATAAAATTAAATAATAATAATAATTAAAAAAATAGGCTGGGCACAGCGGCTCATGCCTGTAATCCCAACACTTTGGGAGGCTGAGGTGGGAGGATCGCTTGATCTGAGGAGTTCAATACCAGCCTGGGCAGCAAAGCAAGACACCCATCTCAAGGACAAATTTTAAAAAATCAGCCAGGCAGGCTGGGCACGGTGGCTCACACCTGTAATCCCAGCACTTTGGGAGGCCGAGGCAGGCAGATCACTTGAGGTCAAGAGTTCGAGACCAGCCTGGCCAACGTGGCAAAACCGTGTCTCTACTAAAAATACAAAAATTAGCTGGGCATGGTGGCAGACGCCTGTAGTCCCAGATACTGAGGCACGAGAATCACTTGAACCAGGGAGGCAGAGGTTGCAGTGAGCCGAGATCGTGCCACTGCACTCCAGCCTGGGCGTGAGTGAGACTCCTATCTCAAAAAAAAAAAAAAAAAATAGAAGGAGCCAGGCACTGTGGGGTGAGGGAGGGCACAGAAGCAGCGCCTCTTCTGGGGGCACCCCCAATCTCTAGTGGTCCAGAGGCCTCAGGATCCTAAAGGAAGAAAAAGCGTAAAGCTCTGTGCTGGAAGAGACCATAGAGATTGGAATCAGCTGGTTCCATTTTACAAAAAAAGGAAACTGAGGCCCTCAGAAGGTTAGTGCCCCTCAATGCCCGACAGGGAGGCAGGGAGAGGGCTCTGAGCCCTGCAGGGCCCTGGATTCTTGCAATGGGGTGGAGTAGAGCCTGTGCCGCCCTCACTAGGCACCTTCTCAGGAGAGGAGCCGTTACCATATCCTTGAAGGGGTCCTTGAGCCCCCCAAAAGGCTAAAAACCACTTTCCTCCTTGAGTGAACCTTCACCTCAGTTTAACCACAAGAAAAACTACATTAAGGCCGGATGCAGTGGCTCATGTCTGTAATCCCAGCACTTTGGGAGGCTGAGGTGGGTGGATTGCTTGAGCCCAGGAGTTCAAGACCAGCCTGGGCAACAGAGTAAAACCTTGTCTCTACAAAAAATCAACAAAATTAGCTGGGCATG
This sequence comes from Symphalangus syndactylus, assembly GCF_028878055.3. Lineage (NCBI taxonomy): Eukaryota > Metazoa > Chordata > Mammalia > Primates > Hylobatidae > Symphalangus > Symphalangus syndactylus. The sequence continues at coordinate 96,843,224 of NC_072423.2, read as the reverse complement.
GTGGTGCACACCTGAGGTCCCAACTATTTGTGGGCTGAGGTGAGAGGATTGCTTCAGCCCAGGAGGTAGAGGCTGCAGTAAGCTGTGACTGCATCACTGCACTCCAGCCTGTGCAACAGACCAAGACTCAAAAAAAAAAAAAAAAAAAAAAAAAGGCTGGGCGCAGTGGCTCATGCCTGTAATCCCAGCACTTTGGGAGGCCGAGGTGGGAGGATCATGAGGTCAGGAGATGGAGACCATCCTGGCTAACACGGTGAAACCCCGTCTCTACTAAAAATACAAAAAATTAGTCAGGCGTGGTGGCGGGCGCCTGTAGTTCCAGCTACTCAGGAGGCTGAGGCAGGAGAATGGCGTGAACCCGGGAGGCGGAGCTTGCAGTGAGCCGAGATCGCGCCACTGCACTCCAGCCTGGGCAACAGAGCAAGACTCGTCTCAAAAAAAAAAACCAAAAAAATATTAAATCTCAAAAAAAAATTACATTAAGACAAACTAAAAGATGTTTAAAATATATATATATATTAAATTAAATACACTCCAATAGAGCAAATAAGAAAATACCCAGAAAGCACAATCCCCGCACCCCCAAGACAACCTCCCAGGGAGTCCACAGCAGAAGACCCCAAGTACGAGAGACAGAGAATAGTGTCCCTGTGGCGGAACCTCTGGCCCATCAAGCTCAATTAGTAAATAAGGCTCCTGCCACTGAGAGAAAGAGGCACAGTCGCCCAGCAGCCACAGGCTCTGGCACACCACGAGTCAGGCCAGCAAAGTGTTAACTGCCCCCTATAAGGCAAAAAACCAGGACAAACTGGAAACCAGAGGCTGGACCTGGAGTACAGGGACCACTACACAGGGCTTGGGAACGGGCAGGGACCTCAGAGCGCCACCCACATGCCTAAGAGCAGCCCATCTGCACATGCCTCTGCATGGCTTAGGGGCACAGGGAGCTCCCCCCACCCCCAACCCAGGAGGGCAGCCCCCATTACCCAGGTAGGGAAGGGATAGGACCAGCACCCCGTTCTGCTCCTAACTCAGGGCTCCAGGCCCCCTTGGGGGCAACCAGCACAGAGCTCAGACCCCAAATATCTTCACCCACCTCCTGGTCCCCATCTGGACAAGGGTGCTGGGGACTGGCTCTCAGTCACACCCTCAAGGTACTCTTCAAAGGACAGCTGGATGCCCCAGGGCAGGAGCTTTTGACCCCCAGCTCCCTCACCCCAGACACCAGCTCTTGGGACCCCACCAGCATGGGCAAGGTGGACACCATCATCCCGATTTTGCAGATGAGGAAACTGAGGCTGAGGGCCAGCACACAGCTCTCCAGAGCTGAAGAGAATGCAGAGAGCAGCCGGAGCCAGCTGGTGGGTCCCTGGTGCCGGCTTGTAGCAAGCCACAGCTGCCTCCGCCCATCACACTTGGACCTCACTGCCCCCAGGACAGCCCTCCAGGGCGGCCTGGCACAGAGCCCACACTCTGCTGCTTCCTGAACAAATAAGTGAACAAGGCCACCAAGCCGAGGAGCTGGGAGCAGCCCCGGCTTCCGCCAGGGCCTCCCCAACAGACTCCCCATTTGGAGAGCGCATTAAGTGTCTCCAAGGCCTCACAAACCACAAATGTCCGGCTGTCTCACGGCTTCTGTAACCTGAACCTGGCCCTCACTCTGCCCTCCCAGCACTCCTCTCAGGGCCCAGGCCCCTCCACTGAGATGCCAGCACTGACTCCCAACTTGTCCCCATCACCTGGCTCGTTCCTGAACCTCGGCAGGAGAGTCTCAGGCCAGATCCTCCCACCAGCCACCTCCACCAGGATGCAGGATGCATGAGACCTGCTCATGCCGGCTGGGAGACGCAACCAACCAAGATCAATCCAGTCAGCGGATGAACTGACAAATATAATGTGGTCCCTCCACACAATGGAATATTATTCAGCCACAAAAAGAGCTGAAATAGGCCGGGTGTGGTGGTTCACACCTGTAATCCCAGCACTTTGGGAGGCCGAGGCCAGCAGCCTCACTTGAGGTCAGGAGTTCAAGACCAGCCTGGCCAACATGGTGAAATCCCGTCTCTACTAAAAATACAAAAATTAGCCGGCCGTGGTGGCGGGCACCTGTAATGCAAGCTACTCAGGAGGCTGAGGCAGGAGAATCACTTAAACCTAGAAGGCAGAAGTTGCAGTGAGCCAAGATTGCACCACCGCACTCCAACCTGGGTGACAGAGCAAGACTCCATTTCAAAAAAAAAAAAAAAAAAGGCTGAAACACCCATATGTGGTATTACTTGGATGACTCCTGAAAACGTTACAGTAACCAAGGAAGTCAGCCACGAAGACGCATTGTAAGATTCCCTTCATACAAAATGCCCAGAATGGGCAGAACCACAGAGGCAGAAAGCCGACTGGTGTTCACCAGGGGATCCAGGAAGAGGGAACGGGAAGTCACTGTGTAATGGGCATGGGTTTTATTTTGGGGTGATGGAAATCTCTTATAACTCAATAGAAGTGATGGCTGTAAACATTGTGAATGTACTAAATGCCTGCCTTGTATACTTTAATATTTTATATTATGTAAGTTTCACCTCAATTTAAAAAAAAATCAACTCAATACCTTTCACCTAGGAAAGATCTGGCTTTAGCTTGCATTTCCTGTAACTCCTGCCTAAAGCCTTCCAGAAGCTTCCGCTGCCTTGTGGATCACAACCAGACTCCACAGCATGATCTGGCCTCTAAGGGCCTCTCACAGGACACCCCAAGGGTGAAGGAGCACCTGTGGGCCCACCTCTGCATAGTTGCACAGCTTCTTTCCCTGTCCTCCCCTCTACATGGGAAGCTCTGCCAGCAGGGGCAGGGCCTTATCTGCCATTCTATCGCACTCAACCCCAGCACTTCACAGGGTAGCAGACACCAAAGCAAAACAGCAACAGCATTATACCGGGCCAGGTGCACGTTAACTCACTGAATTCATGGTAGGAAGGATTCTATCCCCATTTTACAGGTGAGAAAACTGAGGCACACAAAGGTAGCATCAGCTTCCCAAGCTTCCCAGCACAGGAAGCGGCCAGGCTGGAATCAGACCCTGGGCGCAGGGGCTGTGTCCACAGTGCTAACTAACTACTCCTGCCCCCGAGGGCTGCAGCAGTGAGTGAGTGAGTTGGTCAGTGGACTGGATGTCCAAGGTCACACAGGAAAAATCCAGACTATTGTAATAACAGCCTCTAGACCGGCTGGGGCCAGAAAGATCGAGGACTCTGACACACAACTGCGCTCACTGCAGCTCTGCCAGGGATGGGGCTAAAGGTCTCACACAGGGCACTTAGGGCTCCCCACAGCCTGGGAGAGGAGCGGGGCGAGATGACAGAAACTACGTATGGTGCCAGAAGTCAAACAGCTACTGAGCATGTAAACCCAGGTGGGTCTGACCCCAAAACCCCTCCCATCAGCCCTGCAACCCATCGCTGCGAGGGAGAAGGCAACTCAGAGGCCTCACCTGCCTACATCCCCTACCCGTGTGTGTGAGTTCTACTAAATGCCTGAGCAGTGACACAGCACGGCTGAAATTAAACGGGTTCCAAAAACGACAGGAAGCACGAGGTGGATCTCCCCAGAAAAGTGCTGAACAAATGCTGGATCGGGTTCACCGGCGAATTTCTTGGAACTGAAGAGGGGAGTGAAACACACGGGGCCCTGCTTTGGAGGGGACTCTCTCAGGGTGCTCCACACAGCACTTGGTTAACCCCACTCAGCCCTGCTGGGCTCTCCCAGAGGGCCCGGCCTTGGCCTTGGGCATCTACAGGAGGAACCTCCGGGGGAGAGGGGGTGCCTGGACAGGCCGGCCCTGGAACAAGCACTTGGGCCCCGAGGAGAGAGGACTAGGGCTTGGGAGCTGGGGAAGTTCTCAGCACTGGGACCACTAGAACAAAGCCATTTCCGTGGGTTCACAGCTTCCAATTGCAACAGGAAGCAATCAGGAAAAATAATTAGCTGCCCACTTACCGGCTTTGCTGGGGACCAAGGCATGTATCTCACACAGAAAACCAGGCATATAACATCAAAACCGTTCTGCAGAAAGATTCCTCCCTTTCCTTCCATTTTAGGACTGGATCACCACATTCGCTGGGGCTCCCAGGCCTTGCTGCCTAATGTTAAAATAATCAACTCTATTTTTGCCTCACACACAACTGAACTCTACAGCTGTAATTCTTTCTCCTTAGGGGCTCGAACCACATGGACGACAGGCATTTGACTCCAGCAACATCACCCCAAAACGTGCACAAAACCCAAAACTGCAATGAGGTGAAAGGCAACGTGGTCGGCCTAGAAACCCCCCCTTTAAAACAAACAGCTTCCCCAAAACCCCCTTTGCCTCCTTGACCCAGGCATTTCCGGAAAAAGGAGTGGCGCTGGCCTGTACTCCCCAGATACTGTCGCTGTTTTGTCTTCACCTTGTTTTGCTAGCTCCAGACAAGGCCCTAAAATGTAAACACGCTCCTGAAAGAGGCAGATTTAGGGTGAAACTGTCCATAGAATCTCTAGCTTGGGTCAGAGGCAGGAGGACGTGAAACAAACGCCAAGCTCCTCCTGTTCCCCGCTGCCCCCTACACCCCCAGGCAGAGGCTGCAGCCCGGGGGATCTGACTACAGGGCCACCCCGCTGCACCATCCACACTGGAAATATTCAGGGAGACAGCTGTTTGCCTTAAGGAGGCCCAGACAAAGGGGCCTGAGGTCCTCCCCACTAAACTGCCACAAACAGAACAGGAGCCCGGGCGTGCACAGGCACTTGCGGCCGTGCCACTTGGCCGGCCATACTCCAGAAAAACAAAACACGCACATCCGAAGAGAATGATTTAGGTAGCAAGAGGCTTGCTTGAAAAACCACATGGCAATCTCCAAATTAAAAGAACATGTGTAGCGTTTCACGACTGCTTAAGTTTCCTGAGTCCTCCTGACCTCAACTCCACCCCTTGGGAAACACCGAAAGTTGGAGAAAAAGTTCCCCGGCCTTATCTCTCCCCACGGGAGTGTACAACTGAGGCACGAGCCTGCCTCTCCCACTGCCCCGCGCTCTGGGACCACGTCATTCCCGCGTAGCCGACCCGGGGAGGGACACCATCTGGGGACCCGGCGGCCACACGGGGCATTCGGGTCGCCCGGGCACCTGGCAGGTGTCAATCCGCTTGGAAACCCACAGCCACGCGGCTCACAGGGGCAGCGCCACCGGCCAGGCCGCCCCGCGCCCGGGCTCAGAACTTTCTCGCTGCAACTTCAGCCCGTCCTCGGAGCACGCGGGCCGGCCGCGCGGCCGCTGGAAACAGGCTCGCGAACCGGCTCCCCCAGCCAGGCCCGCCTCCGTGCCCCAAGTCCCCGCTCGGTGCCCCGCCCGGGCCACACGGGCCCAGCGCGGGCTCGGCTCCCGGCTTCCCGCGGGCTCGGGCAGGTGAGGACCCGCCCGCGCCGCACCTGGCGGAGCGGGCGCCGCCCGCGCGCCCTCCTCGCCAGCCCGGGACGCAGCGTCCCCGGGGAGGGCCCGGGCGGGGAGACAAAGGGCCCGCGCGTGGCGGGGACGCCGGGGACGGCAGGGGGATCCCGGGCGCGCGCCCCAACTCGCACGCAACTCGCCAAGTCGCTTCCGAGACGGCGGCGGCGCCCGGGCCATTGTCCGAGCAGCCCGCGGCCCCCCGGCCCGCCCGCGCCCACCTACCCGCGGCGGGGGCCGGGCAGCCGCACAGCGCCAGCAGCAGCAGCAGCGGCCACGGCGGCCCGGGCGGCGCTGCCTCCATGTTGTCCGGGGGCCGGACGGGCCCGCGCCGCGCTCACTCGGGCTCCATGGCGCGGCGGCGGCGACTCCTCGCGCGGCTCCTCGCGCGGCTCCCGGCGCCTCCGCCTCCCCCCTCGGGCGCCGCGGACCAGGACGACGGGGAGGAGGGAGCTGGGCGCGCGGGAGCGGAAGCCGCGCCGCGTCTCCGCCCCCCGCCGCCACCGCCCGCGCCCCCCGCGTCGGCCGCGCCCTCCAGCGGGCGCCCCCCGGAGCCGGCCGGTGGCCAGGCGGCCTCAGCGGCCCAGGTCCCCGCGGCCCCTCCCCGCGCTCCCCGCCCTGCCCTGAGGGTGCCTCCGAGAGGATCGGCGCGGGGTTTCCGCCCCGCGGGGCCTGGCGGCCGATGGGGGCCCAGAGCCAGGTGTGTCACTTGTGGAGCCTCTATGAGTGGGGAAACTGAGGCACGGAGCAGGGCGGGGTTGCCCAAGGGCACATAGCGAGGCAGTTTCAGGGCGGGCAGCCTGGGGCCCCACAGGGCGGCCCCAGACACTTGTTCTCACCTGTGGAGGGCAGAGAAGGGAACAGGGAGAGAAGTGGCCGGCTGGGAGTGGAGGTGGGTTTGAGGTTTTACTGTAAACTCAGTGTGTACCCTCTACCTTAGTTATGAATTGTGAGACACGAAGACTGCGAAACAGACACGCTCCTCTAAAAGTGCCTCTAGGCTGACAGGGAGAAAGTCCCGCCAGGCTCCCAGACGCTACCTTTGAGTCCTTCAACAAGCCCGCCAGGGCCTCTTGCCCACCGGTGTCAGCTCAGCCACTGAACCCTCCAGGAAGAAGACGTGCTGGGAGGAGAAGAATCTCACCCAGGCACAGCCTGCAAGGGGCACAGAAGGGGCTCTGGAACCAGCAAGCCCAAGTTGGAACTCCCGGTCTACTACTTTCTAGAACGACTATGCCCTTGGCGGGTCTAAATAGAACCTCTCCGGGCACTCTTTCCTCCCTTGTAAAGTGGAGACCGCAATCGCCACCTTGCAGGTTCAGAGAGGGCTTGCGATACCTTACAGAACTGGGTGCCCGTGAATGTGTGCGTTCCTCCAGATTTGTGACAACTTTGCCAGGCTGGCGTCAGGCTGAACGCCTCTGCCCTCATGGGGTTTATATTCTAGGAAGGGAGACCAACAAAAACAAGAAGACAGAAAATTAAAACAACAAAAGCCCCACTGACAGACCATGAAGAATGCCATGAAGAATGAAGAGCGTTGTGCTGCAGTGTCTGGGGAAACTGGCTTAGGGAAGGAAGGACACTTGAGCTGCTACCAAGGAGCAGCCGTCCGGTGGGAGGGCAGTTCAGGAAGAGCAGACATCCATGGAGGAGGCGCTGGGGCAGAGAGTAGCCTGGTCGCTGGATTCGGGGGAGGAACCACATCAGGCCATGAGCTGGAGCTGGTGGTAGAAGGTGCAGGAGAGGCCAGCAGGGGCCGGCACATGTCAGACCTCAGGCAGGGAAGAGGAATCGAGAATGCACCCCACGAGCAATGGGAAGCCAGACTAGGATTTAAGCAGCAAAAATATTTTCCCTTCTTCCACCCTGCATCCAGCACTACCAGCACAGCCTGGGGCTCTATTTTCAAGATAGAAGAGACCCAGACTCCCAGCTCTTCTCACACTTCTACTACTGCCACCTGTCACCTGCTCATGCGTCCCCACTTGCAGCCTCGACCCCCTTCCACCTGATCTCACGGCAGCCAGGGAAGCTCCAGGGCTCGTGAGTGCTGCCATCTCAGGAAAGAAGCAAAGGCCTTGGGCACCTGCAGGACCTGCTCCGGCCGCACTTCTTCCTTGACCTGTTAGCTTCCTTAGCCACTCCCTTCCCACATCTCACCCTGCTCCAGCCACAGTGGTGTCTGTGTGGGTTCTCAAACACACCAGGTCCACTCCTGCCTTAGGGCCTTTGTGCTTGCTTTTCTCTGCTGGGACTCTTTTACTTTTTTTTTTTTGAGACAGGGTCTCGCTCTGTCGCCCAGGCTGGAGTGTAGTGGTGTGATCGTAGCTCATTGCAACCTCAAACTCCTGGGCTCAAGAGATCCTCCCACCTCAGCCTTTCAAGTAGTTAGCTTTTGTTGTTTTGTTTGTTTTGTTTTGAGATGGGATCTCACTCTGTTGCCCAGGCTGGAGTGCAGTGGGGCAATCTTGGCTCACTACAACCTCTGCCTCCCAGGCTCAAGCAATTCTCCTGCCTTAGCCTCCCAAGTAGCTGGGATTACAGGCATGTGCCACCACGCCCAGCTTATTTTTCTATTTTTAGTAGAGACGGGATTTCACCATGTTGGTCTGGCTGGTCTGGAACTCCTGGCCTCAGATGATCCACCTGCCTCGGCCTCCCAAAGTGCTGGGATGACAGGCATGAGCCGCTGTGCCTGGCTCTAGCAGTTAGGACTACAGACAGGGGCCATCATCGGGCCTGGTGATCCTCCCACCTTTTCTGCTCCAACCCTTTCACCCCACTTAGCCACATGGCTCACTCTCTTACCTCTTCAGCTCCTCAGTCAGGCCTGAGGACCCCTGTTGAAAATTGCAAACCACACCCCCGACCACCACCACCCACTATTGCCAGCACTTTGTACTCCATTTCTCTGCTTTACTTTTCTCCTTTGTACTCATCACCACCTGACTCATTACATGTTTACGTACCTTTCTTCCCTCCACTAGCATGGAAGCTCCAGGAGAGCAGAGAGTGTAGTTTTATTCCCTGATGTGTTTCCCGTGCCTGTACCAGGGCCTAGCACACAGTAGGTACTCAGTAAATGTGTGTTGGATGAACAAATACAGTGAAAGGATCTGATCTACATTTATAAAGAAGGCACTCTGGCTGCTGAGTGGGGATGAGACTGTCAGGAGGAAAGAGGCCCCTGTGGGGGCCTGGGCAGCAGGTGGGTACAATGGTAGCAGCCAGGAGAGAGGGCCTCTTGGACTCAAGTGGATGGGGCCTGCTCAGGGCTCTGGCTGCAGGAACGAAGGGAAGGGGGCCCAGGATGGCCTGTCATAGAGGACACATTACAACTGGCCCAAAGTTCAAGTCAGGTTTCTAAATTTGGGAAGGGATACAGAAAAACTAAAGACTCTACTGGACAGTCAGTTATTGAAATGATTACATAGAAAATGTACCAAGAATTGAAAAAAAAAGCATTATGAAGGGGCCACCAGAGACTCCCAGAGAGGAAAGGGACTGTGGGCCGGATGCAGTGACTCACGCCTATAATCCCAGCACTTTGGGAGGCCAAGGAGGGTGGACGACAAGGTCAGGAGTTCAAGACCAGCCTGGGCAACATGGTAAAACCCCCGTTTCTACTAAAAATACCAAAAATTAGCTGGGCATGGCAGCACGCACCTGTAATCCCAGCTACTCGGGAGGCTGAGGCAGGAGAATTGCTAGAACCCAGGAGGCAGAGGTTGCAGTGAGCTGAGATTGAGCCACTATGCTCCAGCTTGCACGACAGAGCAAGACTCTGTCTCTAAAAAAAAAAAAAAAAAAAAGGCCGGGTGCGGTGGCTCACGCCCATAATCCTAGCACTTTGGGAGGCCAAGGTGGGCAGATCATGAGGTCAGGAGATCGAGACCATCCTGGTTTCAACCCCATCTCTACTTAAAATACAAAAAATTAGCCGGGCGTGGTGGCGGGCACCAGTAGTCCCAGCTACTTGGGATGCTGAGGCAGGAGAATGGCTTGAACCTGGGAGGCGGAGCTTGCAGTGAGCTGAGATTGCGCCACTGCACTCCAGCCTGGGCGACAGAGCCAGACTCTGTCTCAGAAAAAAAAAAAAAAAAAAAAAAAATTAGCTGATTAGTTGGGCTTGGTGGCTGGCGCCTGTAATCCCAACTACTTGGGAGGCTGAGGTAGGAGAATCACTTGAACCCGGGAAGCAGAAGTTGCAATGAGCCGATATCGCGCCACTGCACTCCAGCCTGGGCGACAGAGCAAGACTCCATCTCAAAAAAGAAAAAAAAAAATAGAAAGGGGCTGTGCTGTGGCCTGGGACCCAAAGCACACTACTGCAAGATCCCAGGGTGCCTGACTCCAACCAGAGCCTTGAGAACATTCATTTGCAAAGAATGAATTAAAACTCATCACTATTTTATTCTGCAGGATTCCGACACCCCAAGGACAGTCATTTTTAGACCCTTCAGTAACGTAATAAGTAACCGGAGGATGTGCTGAGCTTCCACCTCCCCAGACGGTTGCCTGTCACAGCTCAAAAGGCCAACAAACTTTTCTTGGGCCTCAAATTTGGAAATGTTCACTCTCAGTTCGTTCCTTAGATGCAAGTCCATCCCAGTGAAGTAACAGGGGCTCAGCACCTGTCCAATCTCATTGCTTCCGGGGACAGGGGCCCATCAGAGGATGCTGTTTCAGCCCTGTGACACTTGGGCAAAGTGCCTTTTGGTTTCCCTCCCAGGCTGGAACGTGCTGGCTCTGTGAAGTTACACTGGGCACAAGAGCCCCCACAACCCGGCAGGACTGACTGCTGTGGTCAGAGGTGCCCCTGGGGCTTTCAGAGCCACAGAATCTTCCTGAGCACAGCGCCAGAGGAGGCCCCAGTGGGAGTGCCCACTGCCAGGCTCATTCCTCAGGCTGCCGCAGGCCTCTCCCCAAAACAGGCAATGCTTCTCAGCAACCTGCCCCAGGAGCAGGCCAGGGAAGGCTGCCATCAGCCCATGGTGCTGGGCTCTGGAGGGCTTGGTTGGTAACAGGCCATGGTTTCTATGAGCCAGCTGCGGTGTGAAGGACACAGGCTGGATTCACCTCTCTGGGCCTCAGTTTCTGCATTCAAAAAGTGGGAATCATGATATCTGCTCTATTTCTTATCTCTCAGTGCTGATGTGAACCTCCAATAAGACTTTTAAAAATACTCTTTATACCTTACTTTTATTTTTCATTTATTTTAAGACAATGTCTAGCTGTCTCACCCAGGCTGGAGTGCAGCGGTGCACTCTTGGCTCACTGCAGCCTCAACCACCCTGGACTTAGGTGATCCTCATACTTCAGTCTCCCAAGTAGCTGGGACTACAGGTGTGTGCCAGTACACCGGCTAATATTTTTGTAGAGATGGGGTTTCACTATATTGCCCAGGCTGGTCTTGAACTCCTGGGATTAAGCAATCTACCTTCCTCGGCCTCCCAAAGTGCTAGGATTATAGTTATGAGCCACCCCCCTGGCCTATAATCCTACAACTTTAAAAAAGCCTGTAATTCTAGCACTTAAAAAAGTTTTTCTAAATTTTTTATAGAGATGGGGGGCAGGTGCGGTCTCACATGTTGCCCAGGCTGGTCTTGAACTCCTAGGATCAAGCCATCCTCCTGACCTGGCATCCCAAAGTGTTGGGATTAGAAGCATAAGCCTTACCTTACCTTTTTTTTTTTTTTTTTTTTTTTTGAGGTGGAGTTTTGTTCTTGTTGCCCAGGCTGGAGTGCAATGGCAAGATCTTGGCTCACTGCAACCTCTGCCTCTGGGGTTCAAGCGATTCTCCTGCCTCAGCCTCCCGAGTAGCTGGGATTACAGGCATGTGCCACCACACCCGGCTAATTTTGTATTTTTAGTAGAGACGGGGTTTCTCCATATACCTTACTTTTAAAGCACTGCATTCATGTAAATTGTGATTAACGTGGATTCAAGAGAGGGAGTGAGGATGAATGAGCCAGGCACTCACCTCGGCTGTCACCCTCCACTTCTGTCCTCCTTCTGACAGTCATCGTCCATCCCTGTTTCTGCAGCTGTTTGTTTGACTCTCCTGATCATTTCGCTTGCCACATAACTTGTCTCCTGGGAAAGAATGCCCTGGGCAGGCCCACATGAGTAGTGAAAAATAATCTGCAGTGAAAAACAAAACTGCTAAGTAGTCTGGTCCACAGAGCAGTCTTATTTTTTCACTGCAGATGAAGGAGTTGACATGCAGGCTTCATTCTCATTTATAAGTGCTTTAAAGACACATACAGTGTGTTGAACCGTGGCCTTCAAAAAGATGTATCCACATCCTAATCCCTGGGACCTGTGAATGTTCACTGAGTTAGGAAAAGGGTCTTCCCGAGTGTCATTAAGTTAGAGATCTTGAGATGAGGAGCTCATCGTGGATTATCCAGGTGGATCCTGCATCCAAGGACAAATGTTCCTTAGAAAAGAAAAGCAGAGGCTGGGCACGGTGGCTCAAGCCTGTAATCCCAGCACTTTGAGAGCCGACGTGGGTGGATCACCAGAGGTCGTGAGTTCGAGAGCAGCCTGGCCAACATGATGAAACCCCATCTCTACTAAAAATACAAAAATTAGCCAGGCATGGTGGTGGATGCCTGTCATCCCAGCTACTCAGGAAGCTGAGGCAGGAGAATGGCTTGCACCTGGGAGGCGGAGGGTGCAGTGAGCCAAGATTGCGCCACTGCACTCCAGCCTGAGCGAGAAAAGTGAAGCTCTGTCTCATAAAAGGAAAGAAAAGCAGACAGAGATTTGAGACAGAAGAGGAGAGTGAAGGATAAAAGGCCATGTGAAGATGAGGCAGAGGCTGGAGCCATGCAGCCACAAGCCAAGGAATACCTGGAGCCCCAGAAGTTAGAAGAGATAGGAAGGAGCCTCCCGTAGAACCTCCAGAGGGAGCACAGCCCTGCCCACACCTCCATCTCAGACTTCTGGCCTCCAGCACTGTGAGATGATCAATTGCTGTTGTTTCAAGCCACCATATTTGTGGTAATTTGTTATGGCAGCCACAGGAAACTAATACAGCATCTAATCTTCACAAACCCATCTTACAGAAAACGAAACTGAGGTCAGAGAGGTAGTGGCTTGAGCAGTGTGTTAGGCCATTCTTGTATTACTATAAAGAAATACCTGAGGCCGGGCACAGTGGCTCACGCCTGTAATCCCAGCACTTTGGGAGGCCAAGGCGAGCAGATCACTTGAGATCAGGAGTTAAAGACCAGCCTGGACAACATGGTGAAACCCCATCTCTACTAAAAATAGAAAAATTAGCCAGGCGTGGTGGCATGCACCTGTAGTCCCAGCTACTCAGGAGGCTGAGGCAGGAGAATCACTTGCGCCCGGGAGGAGGAGGTTGTAGTAAGCCGAGATTGTGCCACTGCACTCCAGCCTGGGAGACAAGAGAGAAACCCTGTCTCAAAATAAGTAAAAAATAAATAAACACTTGAGACTGGGTAGTTTATAAAGAAAGGGGTTAACTGGCTCCCGGTTCTGCAGGCTGTACAAGCATGGTGCAGGCATCTGCTTGGTTTCTGGGAAGGCTTCAGGGAGCTTTTACTTATCGTGGAAGGCAAAGCCAGAGCAGGTGCATCACACAGCAAAAGCAGGAGCAAGAGAGAGAGAGAGAGCAGGGAGGTGCGCACACTTTTAAATGAGCAGATCTCATGAGAACTCACCATTGCAAGGACAGCACCAAGCCAAAAGGGATCTGCCCCCATGACCCAAACCTCCCACCAGGCCCCACCCCCAACATTGAGAATTACAGTTCAACATGAGGTTTGGGGGGACAAATATCCAAACTATATCATTCCACCCCTGGCCCCCCAGATCTCATGTTCTTCTCACATTGCAAAATATAGTCATGCCTTCCCAATAGCCCCCCAAAGTCTTAACTCATTCCAGCATTAACTCAAAAGTCCCATTCGCAAGTCCAACATCTCATCTGAAGATGAGTTCCTTTCACCTGTGAGTCTGTAAAAATGAAAACAGTTATTTACTGCTGAGATACAATGGGGGCATAGGCATTAAGTAAACATTCCTGTTTCAAAAGACAGAAATCAGTCAAAAGAAAGGGGCTATAGGCCCCAAGCAAGTCCAAAACCCAGCAGGGCAATCATTCCATCTTAAAGCTCCAAAATAACCTGCTTAAACTCCATGTCCCACAGCCAGGGCACACTGGTGCAAGGGGCAGGCTCCCAAGGCCTTGGCAGCTCTGTTCCTGTGGCTTTGCAGAATTCAGTCCCCATGGCTGCTCTTACAGATTGGAGATGAGGGCCTGTAGCTTTTCCAGGTGCAGGGTGCAAGCTGCTGGTGATCTACCATTCTGGGGTGTGGATGGTGGCAGTCCCATCCCGCAGCTCCACTAGGCATTGTCCCAGTGGGGACTCTATGTGGGGCCTCCAACCCCACATTTCCCCTCCAATGGGAAGGCTCTGCCCCTGCAGCAGCCTTCTTCCTGGGCTCCCAGGCTTTCTCATACATCCTCTGGCATCTACGTGGATGCTGTCAAGCCTCCTTCACTCTTGCACTCTGCACACCTACAGGCTTAACACCACATGGAAGCTGCCAAGGTGTATGGCTGGAACCCTCTGAAGCAGCAGCCTGAGCTGTGACTAAGGCCCTTTGAGCCAAGGCTGGAGCTGGAACAGTCTAGATGCAGGCAGGGAGCAGTGTCCTGAGGCTGTGCAGAGCAGCAGGGCCCTAGGCCTGGACAATGAAACCATTCTTTCCTCCTCATCCTCTGGGCCTGTGATGGGAGGGTTGTGGAAGATCTCTGAAATGCCTTTGAGGCCTTTTTGCCTCTGAGGACTATTTCCTATTGTCTCAATTATTAGCAGTCGGCTCCTTTTCAGTTATGCAAATCCTCTAGCAGGTGGTTACTCCACCGCCTGCTTGAACTCCTCTCCTGAAAAAGCTTTTTCTTTCTTTGTCACATGGCCAGGCTGCAAGTTTTCCAAATTTTTATGCTCTGTTTTACCTTTAAATATAATTTCTAACTTTAATTCATTTATTTGCTGCTGCATTTGAGCATAGGGAATTCAAAGCAGCCGGGCCACATCTTGAATGCTTTGCTGCTTCAAAATTTATGGCCATGCTTGGTGGCCACACTTGGTGGCTCGTGCCTGTAATCCCAGCACTTTGGGAGGCCAAGGTGGGCAGATCACAAGGTCAGAAGATTGAGACCATCCTGGTCAACATGGTGAAACCCACCTCTACCAAAAAAAATTAGCTTGGTGTGATGGCACACACCTGTAGTCCCCGCTACTCGGGAGGCTGTGGCTGAGGCAGGAGAATCGCTTGAACCTGGGAGGCAGAGGTTGCAGTGAGCCCAGATCATGCCACTGAACTCCAGCCTGGTGACAGAGTGAGATTCGGTCTGGGAAGGAAGGAAGGAAGGAAGGAAGGAAGGAAGGAAGGAAGGAAGGAAGGAAGGAAGGAAGGGAAAGAAAGAAAGAAAAAGAAAGAAAGAAAGAAGGAAGGAAGGAAGGAAGGAAGGGAAGAAATGTCTTCCCCCAGATGTCCTGGGTCATCCCTCTTATGTTCAAACTTCAACAGATCCCTAGGGCACGAAAATAATACAGCCAAATTATTTGCTAAGGCATAACGAAAGTGACCTTTGCTCCAGTTCCCAATAAGTTCCTGATTTCCATCTGAGACTCATCACCCTGGCCTTGGCTTGTCCATATCACTATCAGCATTTTGGTCACAATCAATTAACCAGTCTCTAAGAGGTTCCAAACTTCCCCTCATTTTCCTGTCTTCTTTTGAGCCCTCCAAACTCTTGCAACCTCTGCCCGTTCCCCAGTACCAAGTTGCTCCCACATGTTCAGGTATCTGTATAGCAGTGCTCCACTCCTGGTACCAATTTTGTGTGTTAGGCCATTCTTATGTGGCTATAAAGGAAAACCTGAGACTGGGTAATTTCTAAATAAAACAGGTTTATTTGGCTCATGGTTCCGCAGGCTATACAAGCATGGCGCCAGCATCTGCTCAGCTTCTTGGGAGACCTCGGGGTGAAACAACCAGATCTTGTGAAAACTCACTATCATGAGGACAGGACCAGGCCACGAGGGATCTTCCCTCGTGACCCAAACCCCTCCCACCAGGCCCCACATCCAACATGGGGGATTACATTTCAACATGAGATTTTGGGGGAAATAAATCCAAACTGTGTCACCCGGGGTAGCATTTCTGACTGTTTTTTTGTTTGTTTTTTGTTTTTTTTTTTGGAGATAGAGTCTTGCTCTGTCACCCAGGCTGGAGTACAGTGGCATGATCTGAGCTCACTGCAAACTCCGCCTTCCAGGTTCAAGCAATTCTCTGCCTCAGCCTCATGAGTAGCTTGGATTACAGGCATCCGCCACCACACCTGGCTAATTTTTTTGTATTTTTAGTAGAGACGGGGTTTCACCATCTTGGCCAGGCTGGTCTTGAACTCCTCACCTTGTAATCCACTCGCCTTGGCCTCCCAAAGTGTTGGGATTACAGGCGTGAGCCACTGTGCCCGGCCACATTTCTGACTGTTTTTTACACTATGATGGCAAAGTTAGTAGCTGCAACAGAGACTGTATGGCCTGTGAAGCTGAAAATACTTCCTATCTGACCTTTCACAGAAATGTTTACCCACCTATGCTCCAGAGGGGAGAGGATGATGCCAGCTTTAGAAGACAAAGCAGCATAGGAGGGTTGAGGATAGAAAGGCTGCACTAGGAAGGAGAGGAAGGGACTGAAGGAAGGGAGGGAACAAGCCTTGCAGCCCTGGCGAGGCCAGTGCAAAGGCCCTGAGGTGCAGCGAGGGCTGGAGGGGCTGGAGTGCAGAGAGCCACCATCAGAGAGTAGCAAAGCCTGCTTTCCTCAGAGTGAGATGGGGAACCCTCAGAGAGCCAGAAACAGGGGAGCATGTCATTTGATTTTTTTTTTTTTTTGAGACAGGGTCTCTGTTGTTCAGGCTGGAGTGCAGTGCTATCTCAACTCACTGCAACTTCTGCCTCCCAGGTTCAAGTGATTCTCATGCCTCAGCCTCCCAAGCAGCTGGGATTACAGGCACCTGCCACCACGCCCACCTAATTTTTGTATTTTTAGTAGAGATGGGGTTTCACCATGTTGGCCAGGCTGGTCCAGAACTCCCAGCCTCAAGTGTTCACCCGCCTTGGCCTCCCAAAGTGCTGGGATTACAGGCATGAGCCACCGCACCCGGCTGATTTCTGTTTTCAGTATCTCTCTGCTGTGGTGTGGGAAATAGTGTAGATAGAAGGGGGCGAGAGAGAAACCTAGGCGGCCAGTGGGGGAGCCATTGCAATGGCCCAAGTTCAAAATGATGGTGACCAGGATGGCAGCAGCAGAGACAGTGAGAAGTGACTGGATTCTGGGTCTCTGTGAGGGCAGAATGGGTGTGGAGAGCAATGTCCAGGCTGAGAGAAGGGGGAGTCCAGGATGATGTGAACGCATTTGGCCTGAGCCTCCAGAAGGCGAGGCTGCTGCTCACTGGCGTTACACGTGATGGGGGAACGGAAGGGGAGAGGCCCCAGGAGGAACAGTCTAGGGTGCGGAACGGGGTGGGATGTGGATACTTAGCCTGAACTCATCCCATGGAGATTCTGTTACTCCTCAAAAAGGAGTGGAATAGGCCAGGTCTACAGTCCAAGGAAAGGTCTGGCCTGGCCATGGCAATGTGGAATCTTCAGTATTTAAGGTCATGATCCCAGAGAAGCAACTGAAGAAAGAGGTTCAAGGGCTCAGGCTTGGAGACCTCCAAGTTCAGAGGTCAGCGAGGAGAAGTGGGAGAGAATGGTGCCCAGAAGTGGTCGGAGAAAGTGGGTGGAGCGTGGGGCCCAGCCTGCGGCTGTGGCTGCCCAGGCCCATGGGACGAGCCTGGAAACTTGTCCCCTGGACCCAGCATGGGCCGCTTGTTTGTGACCTGGAGAAGACCCATATCTGGCATTTACTGAGAGCCAGGAACCGTGACATGAACTCAGGGACACATAGGACCCCTCAGTGCTGGGGCAGGAAGCACCTTTCCCCACACCTGGATGAAAACCTGGGCAGCTGCTGTCCCTCTCCAGTCACTCTTAGGTGCAATGGAGTCCTTGGGTCACTTCTAGTCCCAAGAGTGGACTCAATTCAGGAGCTGCAACTCTAGTTCCAGTTTAATGATCAAAATTCTCAAGCAGGTGCTGTGGTCCACACCTGTAATCCCAGCACTTTGGGAGGCCAAGGCAGGAGGATTGCTTGAGCCCAAGAGTTTGAGGCTAGCCTTGTCAACACAGCAAGACTGTCACTTTAAAAAATATGAAAGTTAGTCCGGTGTGGTGACACGCACCTGTAGTCCCGGCTACTCGGGAGGCTGAAGTGGGAGGATTGCTTGAACACAGGAGTTCAAGACCAGTCTAGGAGTTGAAGACCAACATGGCAAGACCCTGTCTCTGCAAAAAATACAAAAGTTAGCCAGGCCTGGTGGTGCAAGCCTGTGGTTCCAGCTAATCGGGAGGCTGAGGCAAGAGGATTACTCGAACCCAGGAAGTTGAGGTTCACATCATGATCACATCACTGCAGTCCAGCTTGAGCAATGGAGCAAGATCCTGTCTCAATAAATAAATAAATAAATAAGTTTATTTAAAGCCACATCTTTGGGAAGTTGCAGCAGGGAAGCCACCATGGAGGAAGGCCAGGCCAGCTCCTTCTCTCTTTCTGCACGTGTTCCTCCCACCTCAGCTGCCTCTGCTCCTCAAGGAAGAACAGAGGGAAGAGGAAAGGCCACCCCAGGAGGCCCAGCACCCCATGACCTGGCTCTGGGGCCTGTGGGTTTATGGATTCCCAGTGCTGAGTCATCCCTCACAGGCTCTTGTGGGCACCTTGGACATTGCTCAGAAGCATCTGGTCCCCAGGAACACACCTTTTCCTGATCATCTGGGAAGGGCAGCTTGCGCCAGCGAGGCCACCTGTCCAGCGCCATGGCCCACCAGACAGCCACAGCCACAGCCTTGCGTTTGATCAGAGCAAACACCAGACATGTGTGTCATGCCCCCAACCCATCTCCAGGGGACACATATCCTTTCTTGCCAGGCCTGAGATGAACAAGAGAGGGACAAGTCCCCAAGTCTCTCTCTCCTTCCCGCCTCACCCACTCCTCTGTTAGATTCTCAAGGTGGATGGTGGGCTAACTGGGGCAACCAACCATCCTGGTTTACCTAGAACCGAGGGGGCATTTTCAGGAATAAAACTGCGAAAGTCTGGAGCAAACAGGAGCAAGTTGGTCACTCTGGGGCTGCTGGAGCCAGGTTTCCTTCTGCAGGCCCCCTCCCCGCAATCATGGGTGGAACCCAGGACAGGAACACAGAGCAGGCCCCAGGACCAGGCTTGTCACTTACAAGTCTTTTTTTTTTTTTTTTTGAGATGGAGTCTTGCTCTGTCACCAGGGCTGGAGTACAGTGGCGCCATCTTAGCTCACTGCAACCTCTGCCTTCTGGGTTCAAGTGATCCTCCTGCCTCAGCCTCCTGAGTAGCTAGGACTACAGGTGGCACCACCACACCCAGCTAATTTTTTTTGTATTTCTAGTAGAGATGAGATTTCACCATGTTGGCCAGGCTGGTCTTGAACTCCTGACCTCAAGTGATCTGCCCGCCTTGGCCTCCCAAAGTGCTGGGATTACAGGCGTAAGCCACCGTGCCTGGCCCCATTCACAAGTCTTAAACCATGCCTCAGCACATCAATGCCATTTACAAAAAGGTAGAGGGATTTTTCCAGGCAAAAATAGATAAAAGACATAGGCTGATTGATCATGTCCTGCTTAAAAATAGCTCTGATGCTATTAAGAATTGTTGGCCAGGCACGGTGGCTCACGCCTGTACTTTGGGGTGGCTCCCAGCACTTTGGGAGGCCGAGGCGGGCGGATCACGAGATCAAGAGATCGAGAACATCCTGGCAAACATGGTGAAACCACGTATCTACTAAAAAAAAAAAAAAAAAAAAAAAAAATTAACTGGGCGTGGTGGCTAGCTACTTAGGCTGAGGCAGGAGAATCGCTTGAACCCGGGAGACAGAGGTTGCAGTGAGCCGAGATCGCGTCACTCCACTTCAACCTGGCAACAGAACAAGACTCCGTCTCAAAAAACAAACAAACAAACAAAAAAAAGGTGGAGCGCGATGGCTCGCGCCTGTAATCCCAGCCAGCACTTTGGGAGGCTGAGGTGGGCAGATCACTTGAGGTCAGGAGTTCGAGACCAGCTTGGCCAACATGGTGAAACCCCATCTCTACTAAAAGTACAAAAATCAGCCGGGTGTGGTGGTGGGCGCCTGTAATCCCAGCTACTCAGGAGGCTGAGGCAGGAGACTCTCTTGAACCCATGACCCAGAGGCTACGGTGAGCTGAGATTGTGCCACTGTACTCCAGCGTGGGCGACAAGACTCTGTCTCAAAAAAAAAAAAAAAAAAAGACTGGCCATTCCCCTTCAGCTCTTCCTCAGGGTCCCCTGAGCACCCACACCCCCGTCTACACTGAGCACTCCACCCCGCCATCTACACTGAGCACTCCATCCCGCTGTCAACACTGGCTGCCTCCCACCCTCATCTCCTGCTAAGGCCATTCCCTGCTGCATCTGTCTTCTAGATTCTGCAGCCTTCAGCACGCTGGGCCCCTCCCTTGTCCCCTTGAGCCACCTCCAGCCTCCCCCAAGCTGCTACTCCTCTCCCAGCAGCCTCCACCCAAGCCCCTCCAGTCCCCAAGCTGTCCCCTGCATCCGGCACTGCCCTTCTACGTGCCCCTTCCCTCCAGCTTCACAGCAGGGTCGGGCCTCCAGGCTCTGCCCACTGTGCCCATCCACAGGTTGTGGTGGGAGCTCCGAGGGGAGGCAGGAGTGTGCATGGACTTGGGACATCCGAGTCTGGGACCAGGGGCAGCAGGTTGGTGGAGTGTGGAGGGGGATAGGGACTTTCAGGTAGAGAGGCTGCAGGGGCAAGACCGGGACGGAGGATGCCCCTAAGGAGGGCTCTGACCCGGGGAATATTGTGCAGCTTCCTCTTTGCCATTCCTGGAGCTCAGACACTGGCTGGCTGTCACCCCACCCTTCCTGCAGGACACAGCTCCATCCCAGCGAGTCCCTAGCATAGACATCTCCAGCAGCACGGATGGGAAAGGGAGTCATCAAAGGTGCCCAGGACTGGAGGCTTTTTCTGGAGGTGGCAGAGGAGGGTGTGGGTCTCAGGGCTCTGGCTGAGGGCAAGCGTGGGAGGTCTTAGGTCTGCACCAGCCCCGTGAAGGCCCCTCCTGCTCCCTGGTGGAGTCCTAGAGGGAACAGCAGCCCCTAGGCTCTAGCAGGAGTGGGTAGGGGCTTTCTGGCTTCCTACTGCCAGCAGGATAGCTGGGCCTGGCACTGAGCCCAAAGATCACATGCCGAGGCATTGGCGCAGCGAGGAACAGACCCTCGCCAAAGCTGGCAAAGAAGACCCCATGGGGTGCAGCCGGTGAAGCTGAGAGCTCAATGTTTGAGGGAGCCTGGCAAAAGGGGTCCTCCCCTCCCTCTGCAGGCCAGGATCGCAGGTTTTCCTTACATGTTGGTAATTCTCAAACAACCCCATGGCCACTGGAGCAAAGATCACAGTGGACGGCGGCCTCGGGAGCAGTGGACAGGTCACGCAGTGCCTTTGATGCCGGAGCCCTCGCCCCAAAGTCAACAAACTCTGCAGCGGACTTTGTTTTCGCCATACAAGGAAAGGGACAGTTCACAGGCGCTCTCGCTGCCCTCGCTGAGCCAGAAGCTGCAGCGTGAGCTCTCTCAAGCCCCATTTCTAGGTTCCCCAGGCATAGCACTGAGCCCCTACTCGCCCATTATGTCCTCCTAATAGCCCTTCAAGGTCTTAGTGTATGTCCATTAGACAGAGGGGAAAACTGAGGCCAGGGCAGGTGACTTGACCGAGGTTCCTCGGCGAGCAGGGCGTGGAGCTGAGAACCTCGTCATTACTACTCCCCACACAACCCTCTGGCCGTTCTTGGGGGAAGAGGCTGAGCCCGGGAGGGCCAGAGTGACGCAGACACCATGGGCCGCCTGCGGTAAGACGTGCGGCCACGAGAGGGCAGCAGCGGCCCGCCCGGCCGAGCTCTCTCCGGCGCTCAGTATCCGTCCCGGGCCAAGAGGAAGCAACTCTGCTGTGAAAACGGGTGACGGTAGATTGGCAGGAGGAGGGCGGAGGGGGCTGCGTGGGAGGGCGTGGAAGATGGACGTGGCCAGGGGAGTGGCAACTGCACACACTGGATGCTGTTAAGATGAAGGGAAAGAACGTGGGCTCCGAGATCACTGGACACGGTTCCACCCTTCTTCCTGCTCACTGCATGGCCCTGGGCGGGTTGTTGAACCCTTGGAAACCTGTTTTTCTTTTTTTCCTTTTTTTTTTTGTTTGAGACAGGGTCTTGCTCTGTGGCCCAGACTGGAGTGCCGTGGCACGATCTTGGCTCACTGCTGCCTCCCAGGTTCAAGTGATCCTCCCAGCTCAGCCTCCTGCATAGCTGGGACCCCAGCTATGCGCCACCACAGCAGGCTAATTTTTGTATTTTTTTGTAGAGACGGGGGTTTCGCCATGTTGCCCAGGCTGGTCTCAAGCTCCTGAGTTCACGCGATCCTCCTGCCTCAGCCTCCCAAAGTGCTGGGATTACTGGCATGAGCCACCGCACCCAGCAGAGACCTCAGTTTTCTAACCTGTGCCAGCAGGAATAATGATAGCTGCCTAGCTTGGCTGTGCTGGGAATTAAGTAAGATGACCGAGTAGCAAATATGAAATATTACTGGACACAGAGGGCCCCAGGCTGGGTTAGCAGCAGTGGTCAGGGCTGCTGCTTCCTGGCCTGTGCTCGAAGGAGGGGCCTCATTACCACCTGGGTGAGTCCTCTTCCAAGCCTGGCACTGCTGCATGGGAATAACTTCTGCCATCCAAGTTGGCAGATTGTGTGCAAAGTTAAGTCCCAACTCTTTGGGGTGGACTTCGAGGCCTCTTCATCGGACCCGCCTCTGGTGACTGCATTCGCACCTCCTCCTGTTCCTGGTTTAACCCAGTCCAGCTTTCTCCCGCTGAGCCCTCCCTGGGCCTGCTGTCACCCTCATGCCGCTGTGCTTCACAGTGCCACTCCCTGTACCCTGAATACTTTGCCCTGCCTCTCCACCCGGCTGAGAGTCAGGGCCCCTGTGAGGCTCTGCCCAGCCTGTCCTCTGGGTTTCTGCCTCTGCTGAGCACTTCCCTGCATGATTGCTTCCGAGAGTCCCTGCCAGCCTGTTAGCGTCTCAGGACTGGGACCCCTTCTCAGGACCGAGTCTTCCTGGTCTGCCTGCAATTTTTACAGGTGGGCACATTGTCCCTTGGCCAACATCAGAGCCTGCACATCTGCAGATCTGTGCCAGCCACTGAGCACCCAGGCACCCCAGCAGGTAGCCCTGTTACCATCCCATTCTGTGAAGCTGAGGCTCAGAGAGGTGAAGCGCCTGGCCTGGGGCCACAGCCTGCGTCAGCTGCAGAGCCAGGAGCTGAGATTTGCACCTGCGGCTCTGCTTACAGGGTCCTACAGAGACTGCTGCTGGAGCCGCCTATGTAGAGTCAAGAGAGTTCACGTTAACTCCCTCACATCCCTCAGCCAGGGTGGGGGCTGCCGATGGACACTCTGAGGGATGGCCTACCCTCCCCAACACCCCCGTCAGGTTTGCCGGATCTCCTTGGAAGAAAAGCTCTGGGCAGAATTCCACCGTTGGCCTGGCCTACACTCTCCTTAGTGGCTTAGGACCCTCAGCGGTGGATAAGTTGTGGGCAGAAGAGATGCAATCAGGATTCTCACCCACTCACCCCTTGCCAGCCCCAATAAGCTCAATAAGCTGGGCTAGGGCTGAGGAAGCGTCCAGGAAATGTGCAAATGGCCTGGGGCAGCCCTGTGTTCCTTTGAGTAAGGTTGCTGAAGGTGAGGCTGAAAGTTGGAGAAACAGCAGCCAGTGCTTATGATTTTAATTAAGATAATGGAATGTATGTATGTATGTATGTATGTATTTATCTTTAGAGATAGAGTCTCACTCTGTTGCCCAGGCTGGAATGCGGTGACACAATCATAGCTCATTGCAGCCTCCACCTCCTATGCCCAAATGATCCTCCTACCTCAGCCTCCTGAGTAGCTGGGACTACAGACACATGCCAACTATGCCTAGCTAATTTTTTATTTCTATTTTTTGTGGAGACTGGGTTCTCACTTTGTTGCCCAGGCTGGTCTTGAACCCCTAGCTTCAAGCAATCCTCCTGCTTCAGCCTCCCAAAGTGGAGGGATTACAGGTGTGAGCCACCACACCTGGCCTGGAATTTATTTGTATTCTGATTATAAAATTAATACATTCTTATTGCAGAAAAGTTTGAAAATAGAAGGACAAAGAACAAAAAGCATATATAATTTCACAGCTAAGATCTCACTGCTGTTAACATTTTTATTTACTTTCAGGCTTTTTTCTTTCTAGGTACATATGCAGAGATAATATTTTATATTATTTTATTTTATTTTATTTTATTTTATTTTATTTTATTTTATTTTATTATGTATTTATTTTTAGAGACAGGGCCTCACTCTGTCACCCAGGCTGGAGTACAATGGAGTGATCATAGCTCACTGCAGCCTCGAACACCCGGGCTCAAGCAATCTCCCGACTCAGCCTTCTGAGTAGTTGGGATTGAAGTGTGAGTCACAACACCTGGCTAATTTTTTTACTTTTTGTATTGACAGAGGTCTCACTATGTTGCCCAGGCTGATCTCAAACTCCTGGGTTCAAGCGATCCTCCCACCTTGACCTCCCAAAGTGCTGGGATTACAGGCATGAGCCACCATGCCTGGCCTAAAATGCCACTTTTTATCATTTACTAAAATCCCATGGACACTTTGACCTGTCTGTATTCCACGCTATTGATCTGACTGTTGGCATCTACATCATTATGGCCATCTATCATAAATTGTGCTGCTGCTTAGAATTTTTCTGGCCTGTCTCCTATTTGTATTCTTCCAGATAAATTTTAGAATCATTTTATCAAGTTCCCCTTGCAGAAAAAGACCTATTGGATTTTGGTTGAAAAATACTGAATTTTTACATTAACTTAGGAAGGGGCTGGGCATGGTGGCTCATGCCTGTAATCCCTACACTTTGCGAGGCCAAGGCAGGTGGATCACTTGAGGTTGGGAGTTTGAGACCAGCCTGGCCAACATGGTGAAACTCAGTCTCTACTAAAAATATAAAAATTGCCGGGCACGGTGGCTCGCCTGTAATCCCAGCACTTTGGGAGGCCGAGGCGGGCAGATCATGAGGTCAGGAGATCGAGACCATCCTGGCTAACACAGTGCAACCCTGTCTCTACTAAAAATACAAAAAATTAGCCAAGCGTGGTGGCGGGCACCTGTGGTCCCAGCTACTCGGGAGGCTGAGGCAGAAGAATGGTGTGAACCCGGGAGGCGGAGCTTGCAGTGAGCCAAGATCGTGCCACTGCACTCCAGCCTAGGCGACAGAGTGAGACTCCATCTCAAAAAAAAAAAAAAAATACAAAAATTAGCCGGTGGGGGGTGGTGGCGTGCACCTATAATCCCAGTTACTTGGGAGGCTGAGGCAGGAGAATCGCTTGAATCCAGGAGGCGGAGGTTGCAATGAGCAGAGATCATGCCACTGTACTCCAGCCTGGGTGACAGAGTGAGACTCCGTGCAAAAAAAAAAAACTTCTGAAGGATTGAGACTCTTAGACTCTTAGGTCTTCCTATCTGAGAGCACAATATAGCTTTTCATGTATTCAAGTCTTTTTCAATGCATCAACAGAATTTTGCAGTTTTTTCACGATATCCTGCTATTTCTTATAAAATGTATTCCTAGATATTCTGTATGTTTTCCAATTGTTTGTTAATAAATATTTTTCATTTGTCATTATTTCTTAATTGGCTGTTATTTGTATATAGGACATCTGTTGAATTTTTTGATTACTTTGAAAATGGCCATTCTTTTGTGTTTTTCTTTTTTTACCTTTCTATTTGGAGATAATTTTGACTTACAGAAGATTTGCAAAAATAGTACAGAGAGTTCTTGTTTCCCCCTTATGTTAACCCAGTTTCTCCTTATGTTAACATCTTACATAACTATAGAACAATTGTCAAATCTAAGAATCAACCTGGAAACAATGCTATTAACTAAACTGCAGAAGCTATTCGGATCTCACCAGTTCTCCTACTGCTCCCCTTTTCTCGTCCAGTGTTCAATCCGGAATCCTACATTATATTTAGTTGTCGTTTCTCTTTGGTGTCTTCCAATCTGTGACAGTTCCTCAGTCTTTGCCTTTCATGACTTTCATTTTTTTATACTTTTGAAAAATACTGGCCGGTTGTTTTGTAGAACACCCTCAGTTTGGGTTTGCCTGAAGTTTTTTGTGATTAGATGGAGGTCATGCATTATTGGAGAGGGTGCCCCAGCCTGGATATGCAAGCTCAGTGCATCGTATCAGGGGGTTTGTAATGTCAGTTTATACCACCAGAGACTCTAACCTTGAGCATTTCGTGAAGATGCTGTCTGCCAGGATTCTCCACTAGAAAGTTACTATTTTTCCCTTTTTAATTACTAAATGTCTGGGGGGAAATACTTTGAGACTATGCAAATATCCTGTTTCTGCTTTAACTTCGGCTCACTAAGTTTAGCATTCATCTATGGATCTTGCTTATAGCAATTATTACTGTGGAGTTCTAATGGTAATTTTCTGTTTCTCTCATTCTTTCAACCTTTGTTAATTTGCTTCTTCCTCATTTATTCATTTTGTTTAAGTTGTTTATAGCAATACGGATTCGTGGATATTGGTTTTATTCTTTGGGTTGCAATCGAATCCTATCGTTATTTTGTTAGTCAGTTGTTCCATCCGACCTTGGTCATTAGGAGCCCTTGAAATTTGGCTCCTAAGCTTTTTTTTTTTTTTTTTGAGACCGAGTCTCACTCTGTCACCCAGGTTGGAGTGCAGTGGCATGATCTTGGCTCCCTGCAACCTCCACCTCCCAGGTTCAAGCGATTCTCCTGCCTCAGCCTCCAGAGTAGCTGGGATTATAGGCGCTCCACCACCCTGCCCGGCTAATTTTTTGTATTTTTAGTAGAGATGGGGTTTTACCATGTTGGCCAGGCTGGTCTCAAACTCCTGACCTCAGGTGATCCACCCACCTCGGCCTCCCAAAGTGCTGGGATTACAGGCGTGAGCCACCACACCCGGCCTCCTATACCATTTTAACATGCCCGTCTTTTCTTTTTCTTTCCTACTTTCTGTGACCGTAAGAAGTTCCAGGATACATTTTTGCTGCCCTAGACTTAGCTTCAATCAGTTCTCAGAAAAGCCCTGGTTCTTTTTATGGGATATTTAGAAAACTAGCTCTGTATGGCCGGGCGCGGTGGCTCACGCCTGTAATCCCAGCACTTTGGGAGGCCAAGGCAGGCGGATAACGAAGTCAGGAGATCGAGACCTTCCTGGCTAACAGGGTGAAACTCCGTCTCTACTAAAAATACAAAAAATTAGCCGGGCGTGATGGCAGGTGCCTGTGGTCCCAGCTACTCAGGAGGCTGAGGCAGAACGGCATGAACCCCGGAGGCGGAGCTTGCAAAGATCGGCCGCCACTGCACTCCAGCCTGGGCAACAGAGCGAGACTCCATTTCAGAAAAAAAAGAAAAAGAAAAAAGAAAACTAGCTCTGTATGCTAGGTTGTTGTTTTTTTTTTGTTTGTTTTTGTTTTTTAAGACAGAGTCTCTCTGTTGCCCTGGCTGGAGTATAGTAGCACAATAACAGCTCACTGTAGCCTCAACCTTCTAGGCTCAAGCAATCCTCCTGCCTCAGTCTCCCAAGTAGCTGGGACTACAGGCATGCGCCACCGTACGTGGCAATTTTTAAAAATTGTTTGTAGAGATGGAGTCTCTGTATGTTGCCTGGTCTGGAACTCCTGGCCTCAAGTGATCCTCCTGCCTTGGCCTCCCAAAGTGCTGAGATTACAGGGCATGAGCCACTGTACCTGGCCTGGCCAAGATCTGTCTGTTTTTTAAAAGAAGTTGTTTTATAGTTTTTATCTCAAGTTTTCTAGCTATTTATATTGGTTACAAAAAAGGATGATTTTACTACCTCCTTTCCAATGTTTCTACATATTTTTTCATTTTATCTAACTGCATTTTAAAATAAACGTTTAATTTTAGAATGGTTTCATATTTACAGAAAATGTGCAAAGATAGTAAAGAGAGTTCCTGTGTACTCCACACCTGGGTTTCCTTATTATTATCTTAACATGATACACAATTAATAAACCAATAACATTATTATTCACTGAAGTCCACACTTTCTTTCTTTCTTTCTTTCTTTTTTTCTGAGACAGTCTCCCTCTGTCGCCCAGGCTGGAGTGCAGTGGCGCAATCTCGGCGCACTGCAACTTCCACCTCCTGGGTTCAGGCAATTCTGTGGCTCAGCCTCCCAAGTAGCTGGGACTACAGGCGCCTGCCACCATGCCCGGCTAATTTTTTTAATTTTTAGTAGAGATGGAGTTTCACCATGTTAGCCAGGATGGTCTTGAACTCCTGACCTTGTGATCTGCCTGCCTCAGCTTCCCAAAGTGCTAGGATTACAGGCGTGAGCCACCGCGCCCAGCGTCCACACTTTCTTTAGATATCCTTCAGTTTTACCTAATGTCCTTTTTCTGGTTCAGGATCCCATCCAGAAAACAACATTACCTCTTGCCATCAGGTCTTCACGGGCTCCCCTTGACGGGAACAGTTCCTCAGACTTTCCTTGTTTTTTCGACCTTGACAGTTTTGAGGAGGACTGGTATCTTAGTCTGTTTTGTGCTGCTATCACAGACTAGCTGAGACTGATACATGATACTTGAAAAAAATGTATTCTTACAGTTGTGGAGGCTGGGAAGTTCAAGACGAAGTTGCTGGCTGGTTTGGTCTCTGGTTCCAAGATGGCGCCTTGCTGCTGCGTCCTCTGGAGAAGAAGAATGCGGTGTCCTCTCACTGCAGAAGATGCAAACGCTAAAAGGAATGAACTCCCTTTGCCAAGCCATTTTATAATGCGCATTAATTCATAAAGGATGAAACCCTGAGAAGCATCAAGCTTTAAAGCACTGGTTCTCAACCTTTTTGGTCTCAGGAGCCCTTTATACTCTTAAAATGTTTTGAGGATCTCAAAAAAGGCTTCTACAGGTTCTATCTTTTAATATTTACCATATCAAAAATTAAACTGAAAAAATTTTAAATTATTTATTCATTTAAAATAACAAGGATAAACCCATTGCATGCTAACATAAATCATGTATTTTATGAAAAATAGCTATATTTATCAAAACAAAAATTAGTGAGAAGAGTGGCATGTATAAATTTTTTTTTGTTTATTTTTTGTTTTTAGGTGGAATCTCGCTCTGTCGCCCAGGCTGGAGTACAGTGGCACGATCTTGGCTCACTGCAAGCTGTGCCTCCTGGGTTCACGCCATTCTCCTGCCTCAGCCTCCTGAGTAGCTGGGACTGCAGGTGCCTGCCACCACGCCCGGCTAATTTTTTGTATTTTTAGTAGAGATGGAGTTTCACCGTGTTAGCCAGGATGGTCTTGATCTCCTGACCTCATGATCCACCCACCTCAGCCTCCCAAAGTGCTGGGATTACAGGCGTGAGCCACCACACCTGGCCTAAATTTTTGTGAATGTCTTTAATGCCTGCCTTCTCATATTTGTTTCTGCATTCAAGTTATTGCAAAATGTTGTGTTGGTTGAAGTATATAAAGAAAATGTGGCCTCATACAGTTGTGTAGTTGGAAAGACAAGAGTATTTTGATTCTCTCTTCAAATAATCATGGATAGCCTGCTGTTATGACACCAGAATGCAAAAAGTTGTAGTAAATAAAGGTTAGGTGCAGTGTGGAATCTGAAATCATGTGAATGAACTTTCTGAGTTTTGTAACATTAAAGTCTAGTTGCGTTAAGCTACTGTGATAGCATATAGCATTGTCCTAATACTGGAATTAGTATCAGAAGTGGGGTGCTACTGTTAATAAATAAAAAGAAATAACTAAATCATGTGATACTGGCTCAGAAGTCAGGCAGTAGGCTGTGTGGAACCTGACATCATGCCATGTAATACATTGGCAACCATTTGATCCAGCTGTCTGTCATGATGACTTGGGAAGTCAACCACATGCTTACAGAGCCTGTAGACATAGGGGAAAAGAGTATAAAACAGAATACTAACAGTGGACCTTGGTTCTTACCAGTTGCATTTAGCCAAATATTAAACAAAAGAGATATTCTTGGGCAGCAACTGGACCATTTTCAAGTAAAAGTGAAAAGTAATAAACAGAGTCCAGACATTTGTGCCCATGTGGGTTAAGAAAAATCCATTTGCTTCTAGACACCGTATATGAAAACAACACTGAAAACAAGCCTTTGAGTGGTAAAGGCCGATTAACACTCAGCGCGGTAACAAAGACCAGGTGGGCTAACCCCAAATGAAATGAAATGCCTGTGGTGATGAGGAGGCAGAGAAGTAAAATCAAGTTTGAGCATTTCGTTTAGGAAAGTTTGGGCTCTGACTACTTGCACATGCAAACAGACTGGAAACACACAGATCAGACGTCTACCACTTCTTCGAGGGAATTGCATTGCCAAAGAAGTCATGAAACCAGACTCTATACTGTTTGGGCGTTAAAATAAAAACAACCTTTAGGGCCCTAAACTTGCATGGGCAGGAAGTGGGCTGCCAAAGCCGTTCATCCTCTAAGGTGGACCTAGTTCCTAGTCCCCAGTATACACTTCAGATGTGGCCCTGGAGGACACTGGACATGGAGGACCTCCCAGAGGATGAGGCTAGGGCTTTATTTCTCCAATGACCTCAGCTGCCTCTATTTCCCCTTCTTCCTCTGCAAGTCCTATCATCGTTATTATTATCATCATTTTTATTTTGAGATAAGGTCTCGCTCTGTCACCCAGGCTGGAGTGCAGTGACACAATCATGGCTCACTGCAGCCTCCATCTCCCAGGCTCAAGTGATCCTCCTGCCTCAGCCTCCTGAGTAGCTGGGAGTACAGGCACATGCCACTATGCTTGGCTATCTTTTTTTCAGTAGAGATGGGGCTCTCACTATGTTGCCAGGGCTGGTCTCAACCTCCGGGGTTCAAGAGATCCTCCCACCTCAGCCCCTAAGTAGCTGGGACTTGGGTGCACGCCACCATGCCAACTAATTTTTAATTTTTTTTTTTTGTATGGACAGGACGTACAGTGTTGGAAATGGATTGCTTGCAGAGGCAGGAGGATCGCTTGAGCCCAGGAGTTTGATCACACTGTGAACCATGATCGCACCCCTGCACTCCAATCTGGGCAACAGAGTGAGACATTGTCTCAAAAAAAAGAGAGAGAGAGAGAGAGAGAGACTCAAAGACAGGCAAAGGAGTGGGAAAGCTTTATAGTGGACAAAAAGGAAGGCTCCAAGTCTGCCCTATTGGCATGGTGCTGAAGGTGGGCTAACTAGAGATAGGGGGTACTACGTGGTTGACTATGGGTGCATCTTTGGCTTTCCCTGATTGGTCCTAAGTTGGAAGCAGGGACAAAAATTAGGGAAGCTGTTAGTTATTAATCAAGTTCTAGCAGTACTGGACTGGTTGTGATAGAAGTTATTGCTTTGGCCAGGTGCGCTGTAATCACGGCCAGTAAGCCGTGATTGTGCCATTGCACTTCAGATTGGGTGACAGAGTGGGACCCTGTCTCTAAAAAAATAAAATAAGGCTGGGCACAGTGGCTCACACCTATAATCCTAGCACTTTGGGAGGCCAACGTGGGTGGATCAGGGAGGAGGGAGGATTTGGGAGGTCAGGAGTTAGCCTGGCTAACGTATGGAAACCCTGTCTCTACTAAAAATACAAAAATTAGCTGGGCATGGTGGTGCACACCTATAATCCCAGCTACTCGGGAGGCTGAGGCAGAAGAATCACTTGAACCCTGGGAGGTGGGGTTGCAGTGAGCCGCGATCGTGCCACTGCACCCCAGCCTGGGAGACAGAGCAAGATTCCGTCTCAAGGAAAAAAAAAAAAAAAAAAGGCCGGGCACGGTGGCTCACGCCTGTAATCCCAGCATTTTGGGAGGCCAAGGTGGGCGGATCATGAGGTCAGGAGATCGAGACCATCCTGGCTAACACGGTGAAACCCCGTCTCTACTAAAAATACAAAAAAATTAGCCAGGCGTGGTGGCGGGCGCCTGTAGTCCCAGCTACTCAGGAGGCTGAGGCAGGGGAATGGCGTGAACCCAGGAGGCGGAGCTTGCAGTGAGCCGAGATTGTGCCACTGTACTCCAGCCTGGGTGACAGAGAGAGACTCCATCTCAAAAAAAAAAAAAAAAAAAGTTAATGGGATAAACATCCATCTCAAGAAGTTCGAAAGGAATGACAAATAAACCAAAAAAAATCAAAGAAGAAAATAATAAGGTTAAGACTACAAAGAGAGTGGCTGGGTGCAGTGGCTCAGGCCTGTAATCTCAGCATTTTGGGAAGCAGAGGTGGGCAGATCACTTGAGCCCAGGAGTTCAAGACCAGCCTGAGCAACATAGAGAGACCTCATCTTTGCTGAAAATAAAAATAAAAAATTAGCCAGGCATGGTAGTACTGAGGTGGGAGGATCACTTGAGCCTAGGAGGTTGAGGCTGCAGTAAGCCGTGATTGTGCCACTGCACTTCAGATTGGGTGAGAGTGGGACCCTGTCTCTAAAAAAATAAAATAAGGCTGGGCACAGTGGCTCACACCTATAATCCCAGCACTTTGAGAGGCCAAGGTTGAGGTCAGCAGTTTGAGACCAGCCTGGCCAACATGATGAAACCTCATCTCTCCTAAAAACACAAAAAATTAGCTGGGCGTGGTGGCATGTGCCTGTAATCCCAGCTGCTCTGGAGGCTGAGGCAGGAGAATCGCTTGAACCCGGAAGGCAGAGGTTGCGGTGAGCCGAGATCTCACCACTGCATTCCAGCCTGGGTGACAGAATGAGACTCTGTCTCAGATAAATAAATAAATAAATAAATAAATAAATAAAAAAAATAAACCTTTTTTTTTTTTTTTTTTTTTGAGACAGAGTCTCACTCTGTTGCTCAGGCTGGAGTGCAGTGGCTCGATCTCGGCTCATGGCAACCTCTACCTCCTGGGTTCAAGCTATTCTCCTGCCTCAGCCTCCCAGATAGCTGGGATTACAGGCATGTACCACCAGGCCCAACTAATTTTTGTATTTTTAGTAGAGATGGGATTTCATCATGTTGGCCAGGCTGGTCTCGAATTCTTGGCTTCAAGTGATCTGCCGACCTCGGCTTCCCAAAGTGCTGGAATTACAGGCATGAACCACAACGCCACGGCAATCTTTTTTATCAGTGTAGATAGACTCAAAATATTCTGATTTTAGTCAATAGCCTACAGTCCATTACAACCATATTTTGAGTTTGTGTTCCATTCTCGTTTATCTATTTATTATTTATCTTTTAAAAATCTCTACCAAAAAAAAAAAAGATATATAAAGAGAGCAAAAAGACTGGCCATAGAGTAGGAAAAGATATTTACAACAAATGTAACTGGCAACCCTCATGTCCATAATATAGAATCCACAAAGGACCCCTGCAAGTCTGTGAGAAAAATCCAGAAGACTCGGTAGAAAAATTAAAACACTTGAACGGGTATTTTGTAAGAGAGAAATCCAAATGGTTAACAGATATAAGAAATGGTGCCCATCCTCATTAGGAATTTTAAAAATGCAAATTAAAACCACAACAAAATTCTATTACGTATTAACCAGAGAAGCAAACATTTAAAAGTCTGACAATACCAAGAATGGGGTGGATGTAGCATAATGGGAAACTTTCATACACTCCGTTGGCATTATCTTATAAGGTTGAAGCATCTTATACCCTACAGCCTGACAGTGTCACTCCTAGTACCTACGGGAAAGAAACGGGTTCCAGAAGACGTGTATAAATTGGTACGTTCCCATGCAGCTAATAAAGACAGACCCAAGACTGGGTAATTTACAAAGGAAAGAGATTTAATGGACTTACAGTTCCACATGGTTGGGGAGGCCTCACAATCATGGTGGAAGGCAGAGGAAAAGCAAAGCCACATCTTACATGGCGGTAGACAAGAGGGCTTGTGCAGGGGAACTCCCATGTATAAAACCATCAGATCTCATGAGACTTATTCACTATCACAAGAACAGCAGGGGAAAGACCCACCCCCATGATTCAATTACCTCCCATTGGGTCCCTCCCACGACATAGGAATTATGGGAGCTACAATTCAAGATGAGATTTGGGTGGGGACACAGCCAAACCATATAAGTGTACAAGAATGTTCATCACAGCAGTGTTCATAATATCCAAATTCTAGAAGCAGTCCAAATGTTGACCTACAGGGGAACAGATAAACAAATTGTGGTCATTCACATAATGACATGCCAAACAGCAATAAATATAAGCAAGTTACAGCTACATATAACAACCAAAGCATGATGAAGAGCATGGGAAGCCAGGCACAGAAGGATGCATGCAGCATGATTCATTCATAGGCTGCTCAAAATGAAAAAAGTTTGACTAGGAATGCATGCAAAGGTGTCAAAACTGTAACAAAAAGCAAGGAGGTGGCGCTCACAAAAACCAAGAGCTTGTTACTCATAGGCAAAGCAAAAAGGGATGTGTGCAAGAACAAGCAACACACAGCCTTCAGAGAGCTGGAAAAGCTCTATTTCTCTTTTCTTCTTTTTTCCTTTCTTTTCTGAGTCGAGGTTTTGCTCTGTTGCCCAGGCTGGAGTGCAGTGGCATGATCATAGCTCACTGCAGTCTTGAACTCCTGGGCTCAAGCACTCCACCCACCTCAGCCTCCCAAGTAGCTGGGACTACAGGGGCACGCCACCTCACCTGGCTAATTTTTTAGATTTTTATAGAGAAAAATGGTCCCCCTTTGTTGCCTAGGCTGGTCTCGAGCTCCTGGGTCCAAGCAATCCTCCTGCTTAGGCCTCCCAAAGTGCTGTGATTACAGGCTGAGCCACTGTGCCCTGCCATGTGTCACTGTTAAAGGGAAGATTCCAGGCCAGGCGCGGTGGCTCACACCTGTAATCCCAGCACTTTGAGAGGCCGAGGGGGGTGGATCACGAGGTCAGGAGATCAAGACCATCCTGGCTAACAGGGTGAAACCCCATCTCTACTAAAAATACAAAAAAACTAGCCTGGCGTGGTGGCCGGCACCTGTGGTCCCAGCTACTCGGGAGACTGAGGCAGAAGAATGACGTGAACCTGGGAGGCAGAGCTTGCAGTGAGCCGAGATTGTGCCACTACACTCCAGCCTGGGCAACACAGCAAGACTCCGTCTCAAAAAAAAAAAAGGTAAGATTCCAGTAGAGACAGGTGGGACGTCCCGGAGAGGCAGTAGTTAATCAGTGGGATAAAGTTCCCCAGGAGATTGTGGGGGATAGAACCCGCATCTCAGGTGAGAAGATATTTCACTGGTGAGAGCACCTCTTCCAATGCTACTGGAAGGGAGGAGAAAAGGATGGACGTGTGTTTCTTCAGGCCTGGTGCAGGCAGGGAGGAAGGGAGTTAAGGGAGTTCCCATGATAGGGCTGCTGTTGTCTCTCTGAAGAAAGAGGCAAGACCTGCTGAAAGAGAATGAGGTGGGTTTGAAAATGGTGGAGGGGGCTGGATGCGAGCACCATGCCAGGTGAGCATGGGGTTTCTGGCAGCTCAGAAGGCCTGGTTGTGGGAAAAAGCCACAGGTCTCTCTCAGCACCCACCCACGGGCAGGCATGCAGGTGGGCAGCTGGATTCATCCAGCGGGGTGGGGCTGCCAAGGGGAGTGTGGGAAGGACAAGGATGTGGAAGACACTCTATTGGCAAGAGAATGACTTACTTGTTGGGTGTGGCCGCAGCCCAGGAGCAGGTGCGTGGGAGTCTCAAGGCAGGATAGCTGGAAGATGGCTCAGGAGTGGGAGCCAGGTGGATTCTCTCTAAGATGGAGCCTGTCCCTGGGGATGATGACAGGGTCCCGGGCATGGCCTTGGAGCAGGAGAAGCCACAAGGGTCAGCAGGACTAGGATGAAGGAAGTCACAGGGTGCACATGGAGGCTGGAGCACCCCATTGACAACCTCAGGGCTGGGGGCGTGGAGGGAAGACAGTGGTCCGATGTAATCAGAGTTAGATGGGGAAGTTGGTAGAAGGCAGTGCCTGGGAGTGGCCTTTTGAAGGCAGAGTCTCCTTGAAGCTCAGGAAGAGAAATACTTCAGTGTGTATTTTTCAAGGCATGAAAAGGCTTTCCCTAGCACTTCACACAGGCTGCCGTCCTGGAAACACTGGGTGGAAATTCAACACTAGCTCTTGGGAAAGTCAGACATCTCCAAAACATATGTGACCCATGGAAGACAAAACTGTTAGAGACTGGGGGTGGGGAGGGGTGATCAATGACACCATAAGTGCTACCGGGAAACTTAAGTGAAATCAGAAATCTAAAGGGGAGGAAGCGTGCAGC
Organism: Symphalangus syndactylus; assembly: GCF_028878055.3. NCBI lineage: Eukaryota > Metazoa > Chordata > Mammalia > Primates > Hylobatidae > Symphalangus > Symphalangus syndactylus. The sequence continues at coordinate 96,807,211 of NC_072423.2, read as the reverse complement.
ATTTCTCACCAGGGTCCTGGTTAGGATTCACTGTGACTCACCTCATGACGGGTTACACTCGGGTGCTGGCGTAACGTTTAGCATTTAGAATTGGTCAAATGTGCCTGGGCATGCCAGAACACAGATGACAAGACAGGGTTTGTGGTTGTGAAGATCTCAAAAGACAGGAAGCAGCCCTTTATTTCCCAAATACACTATTGTTCAAATCGGTGACACTTATTTATTTGCTACTCTACACAGAAAGTTGATCAACATAACTCTTGAAAAACCATTCAGGTTCTGCAACACTCTAATGGGTTTGTTTCTTTTTCTTCTCTAGGCAAAACAATATCAAATCATATACCTTCTTCTCAAAGAACGATTTTCCCACTTATTTGCAGTCCTTTTGAGTGGAATGACTTGAACTTCCGGCAATAATTTAATAAGGAATGGATAGGCAGGTTTATACCTCAGCTATTGCATGCTATATACTACTTTAAAATGTGTATTGGGATTAAGTTGGGGTTTTTTTTTGTTGTTGTTGTCGCTAAAGAGCATTTCTCCTAAAAAACAGTTTTCTATTTTAAAACACTCTTTTTCAGCAGGGCGCAGGGGACTCACACCTGTAATCCTAGCACTTTGGGAGGCCAAGGCGGGCAGATCATGAGGTCAGGAGTTCGAGACCAGCCTGGCTAACATGATGAAACCCTGTCTCTACTAAAATTGCAAAAAATTAGCCAGGCATGGTGGCACACGCCTGTAGTCCCAGCTACTCGGGAGGCTGAGGCAGGAGAATTGCTTGAATCAGGGAGGTGGAGGTTGCAGTGAGCCGAGATTGTGCCACTGGACTCTAGCCTGGGCAACAGAGCAAGACTCTGTCTTAAAAAAACAAAAAACAGAAGAAAAATACTCTTTTTCTACTATAAAAGTAATAAATATTTTGTAGCCATTTTGAGAAATAAAGGCAAGCTAATTTCTTTGCTATTTTTGACCATTTAGTGTTACAGATGAATACTAGAATTATTTTCTCAAGTTCCAAAAGAATACAAAATGAGTTTTGAGGTCTTGTTATTGGTACATTCTGATTTAGAATATTTAGAATTGTTACATCTTCCTGGTGAGTTGAATTTTTTTTATCATTTATCATAAAGTGACCCTCTTTATTTCTTTTCTTTTCTTTTTTTTTTTTTTTGAGACAGAGTCTCACTCTGTCACCAGGCTGGAATGCAGTGGTGTGATCTAGGCTCACTGCAACCTCCGCCTCCTGGGTTCAAGTGATTCTCCTGCCTCAGCCCCCCAAGTAGCAAGGACTACAGGTGCACGCCACCAGACCCAGCTAATTTTTCTATTTTTAGTAGAGACGAGGTTTCACCATGTTGGCCAGGATGGTCTCGATCGCCTGACCTCGTGATGCCCCCACCTTGACCTCCCAAAGTGCTGGGATTACAGGCATGAGCCACCGCACCTGGCCAACCTTCTTTATTTATAATATTGCTTTCTAAAGAATCAACTTTGGCCAGGCCCGGTGGCTCACACCTGTAATCCCAGCACTTTGGGAGGCCAAGGTGGGTGGATCACGAGGTCAGGAGATCGAGACCATCCTGGCTAACACAGTGAAACCCCGTCTCTACTAAAAATACAAAAAATTAGCCGGCATGGTGGCGGGCGCCTGTAGTCCCAACTACTCTGGAGGCTGAAGCAGGAGAATGGCGTGAACTCGGGAGGCAGAGCTTGCAGTGAGCCGAGATCGTGCCACTGCACTCCAGCCTGGGAGACAGAGAGAGACTCCATCTCAAAAAAAAAAAAAAATTTTACCTGGGCATGGTGGCAGGCACCTGTAATCCCAGCGACTTGGGAGGCTGAGGCAGGAGAATTGCTTGAACCTGGGAGGTGGAGGTTGCAGTGAGCCAAGATCGCACCACTGCACTCCAGCCTGGGCCACAAGAGCAAAATTCCACCTCAAAAAAAAAAAAAAAAAAAAAGAATCAACTTTATTGGGGGTATAATTAACAGAATAAAATGCACCTATTTTAAGTGTTCAATTCCACATGCGCACGCGCATACACACACATTAACTACCATCATAATCCATAATCCATTTTTCCATTTTTGACTTTTACCTTTCTTTACAGCTGTTTTGTTTGTTTTTAGCTAAATTTATTGAGGTATAATATACATGTAGTAAAATTTACATCTCCATGACTCCATGACAAATGTACACAGGCAAGTAACCATCACCACAATCAAAATATAGAATATTTCCATCATCCCCAAAACTTCCTTTATCCCCCTCTGTAGTCAGTCTAGGGTTGCCAGATTTAGTAAGTTTACCTGGGCAACCTGTATTTTCTCTGGCAACGCTAAGTCATTTCCTGTCTTCCCACTCCCATCCCTGGCAGCTACTGTTTTCTGTCTCTATACTTTTTTGTTTTCATGAATGTCATATAAATGGAATCATACTGTATGTCATCTCTTACAGCTGGTCTCTTTCTCTTAGCATAATGGCTTTTGAGATTAATCGGTGGTGTTGCATATATCGGTAATTGGTAACTTTTTTTTTTTTTTTTTGAGATGGAGTCTCATTCTGTTGCCCAGGCTGGAGTGCAGTGGTGCCATCTCGGCTCACTGCAACCCCCGCCTCCCAGGTTCAAGCGATTCTCTTAAGTCATCCTCCCGAGTAGCTGGGACTACAGGTGCGTACCACCATGCCTGGCTAATTTTTGTATTTTTAGTAGAGACAGTTTTTCACTACATTTGCCAGGCTGGTCTCAAACTCCTGACCTCATGTGATCCATCTGCCTCGGCCTCCCAAAGTGCTGGGATTACAGGCGTGAACCACTGTGCCTAGCCGGTAATTCGTGGCTTTTTATGGCTGGGTAGTGTCCATTTTAAAGGCATACCACAAGTTGTATATCCATTCATTCACCCATTGATTAGCATTTGGGTGTTTCCAGTTGTGACATAAAGAAATATATAAGTGGTCTCTGCCCCTGTTCCTGGCACACAGCTTCTAAAGCTCTTGGAGTCTCAGGAGTGATCATGGTGTCTTTTTGTATGCTAATGAGACAACTGGTGTGGCTGGGGACCCCTATATACCTTAGGAGGGGTCTGGTCACCACAAAGACCAAGGCATGATTACAAGATTGGAACTTTCAGCCCCACCCCATCTTCCCACTTCTTTGGAGGGAAGAGAGGCTGAGATTGAGCTAATGACCAATGGCCAATTACTTAATCGATCACACCAATGTAATAAAGCCTCCATAAAAGTCTAAAGGCCTGGGCCAGGCGAAGTGGCTCATGCCTGTAATCCCAAGACTTTGGGAGGCCAAGGCGGGTGAATCGCCTGAGATGGGGAGTTTGAGACCAGTCTAACCAACATGGGAAACCAGTCTCTACTAAAAATACAAAAATTAGCCAAGTGTAGTGGTGTATGCCTGTAATCCCAGCTACTAGGGAGGCTGAGGCAGGAGGATCACTTGAACCCAGGAGATGGAGGTTGCAGTGAGCCAAGATCACACCATTGCACTCCAGCCTGGGCAAGAAGAGCAAAACTTCATCTCAAAAAAAAAAAAAAAAAAAAAAAAAATCTAAAGGCCAGGGTACAGAGAACTTTGTGGTTCATGAACACATATATGTGCCAGGAGTGTGGTGCACCCCTAGCTCCATGGGAACAAAAGCTCTTGGGTTTGGGACCCTTCCAGACCTTGCCCTATGCTTCTCTTCATCTGCTGTTCATTTGTATCCTTTATAATAAATCGGCAACTGGAAGTAAGGTGTTTCCCTGAGCTCTGTGAGCTCTAGCAAATGACAAAACTAAGGAGGAGGTCGTGGGCCCCTCTGATTTGTAGCCAGTGTGGTAACCTGGGGACCCACTACTTGGGATTGATGCCTGAAGCAGGGGCATTCTTCTGGGACTGAGTTCTTAACCTATGGGGTCTGTGCTAACTCCACAGAGTTAGTGTCAGAATTGAATTAAATTGTAGGATACCCAGTTGGCGTCTGCAGAGAATTGCTTGGTGTGGAAAACCCACACGTTGGGCTGGGCACAGTGGCCCACACCTGTAATCCTAGCACTTTGGGAGGCCGAGGAGGGAAGATTGCTTAAGGCCGGGAGTTCGAGACCAGCATGGGCAATGTAGTGAGACCCCTGTCTCTACCAAAAATTAAAAAAAAAAAAAAAAATTAGCTGAGGATAGTGCACACCCATAGTCCCAGCTACTTGGGAGGCTGAGGTGGGAGGATGGTGTGAGCCTTGGAGATCAAGGCTGCACTGAGCCATAATTGTGCCACCACAGTCCAGCCTGGGTGATAGAGAAAGATCCTGTCTTGAAAAAAAAAAAAAAAAGAAAGAAAGAAAAGAAAACCTACACATGGATGTCAGACATGTTGTGAGTAGAACAAGGTTTTCCTTTACCAGTTTTGGCAATTACAAATACAGCTGCTATAAACACTTCCTACAGATATTTGTGTGGATGTATGTTTTCATTTCCCTAGAGTAAATACCTACGAGTGGGACTGCTGGGTCACGTACGTGTATGTTTAACTGCCAAACTGTTTTCCAAAGTGGTTGTACCATTTTCCATTCCCACCAGCAACTCTACGGGAGTTCAGGTTGCTCTGAGTCTTCACAGATACTTGGCATTTTCATTTTGGGCCTGGAAGGGGGGTTGAAGGGAGCCCCCAGGACGCTGGTGCCACTGTTACTGAGTGTTCATTCCACAGGGGGGTTCAGTTTGTGAAAATTCATCAAGCTATAAACATTTATGTGCACTTTTCTGGACGTATAGTAATCCTCAATAAAAACTCTTTAAACCATATCAAATACATGTGAACTAAATTAAGTAACAATTTAATAAAATTTTTATTTAATTTTAAAGCATGTTAATAAAAATTAACATGCTTTAAAAATAAAAAAAAACTCAGAGTAAGTCCGTAGTAGCCTGGTTTCATAATCCTTAAGATTTTTCCCCTGGCCATCCATAGTGAATACCTGAAAACCAAATTCATTCTTCTGAACATTATAAGAGACATGTCAGGAGGCTCAGAACAATAATGCGTATTTAATTTTACTCCTATCCCCATCAATTATTCACTTTTATTCTCAAAATTCTCATAATTGTAATATTCTTAGTTTTGTGTTCAGAACATAAAAATAAACCTTCTATTTTCAAATAATGACAATAAAGGCTGAAGCATGAAGGGGAGTATTGGCTTCCTCCTGAAAGGGAACTCCCTTTAATGACAGAGAACAGCTCCTTCCTGAGGGAGTTTCTGGTGACAAGGGAAGGGCTTTCTGCCTGGTGTGACAAAGGCGGCACCATGGAGGGGTTCGGAATGGTTTGGGACTCCGGGACTTCAAGTCATTCCAAACTCCAGAGAATCCTCTTCCAAATACCAGAGTCCTGTTCTTTTGTAATCAATAATAGTAACAACGGGCCCAGGTGCAGCGGCTCACGCCTGTAATCCCAGCATTTTGGGAGGCCAAGGCAGGCAGATCACCTGAGGTCAGGAGTTTGAGACCAGCTTGGCCAACATGGTGAAACCCCGTTTCTACTAAAAATACAAAAATTAGCTGGGTGTGGTAGCACACGCCTGTAATCCCAGCTACTACGGAGGCTGAGGCAAGAGAATTGCTTGAACTCAGGGGGCGGAGGTTGCAGTGAGCCAAGATGGCACCACTGCACACCAGCCTGGGTGACAGGATGAGACTCCATCTCGAAAACAAAACAAAACAAAAACAAACAAAAAAACACACAAAAAACACTGGCTAATATTTACTCAGTCCTCTCTGTGTAATGCCCCATTATAAGCAATTTACGTGCACTCATATATCATTGAATTCCCATAACCATCTGATGAGGCAGGTCCTATTACTCCTCTATTTTAGCATACAGTTGATTCTCATAATTCGTAGATTCCACATTTGCAAATTCACTTAGTAGGTAAAAAATTTATGTGTAACCCCCCACCGCCCCCCCAACAAATCAATACTTGCAGCGTTTCCGAGGCCATGAGCCTGTACATGCCATGTGCCTGGAGTGGGGAAAATCCAAGTCGCCGCGTGCTAGATTCCCTGGCTGAGACCCAGCAAGGACTCTCTCTGCCCTCATTTCTGCTCACCTACTGCCAACAACTGTCCTTTTCTTGGTCTGTTTAGCGCCACATTTTTGTAATTTTTTGTTTTTGGGTGGTGGTTTTGCATTTTTAAATGGCCCCCACACATAGGGTTGAAGTGTTATCTAGTGTTCCTCAGTGCAAAAGGTCTGTCTTAGGGAGAAAATACATGTTAGATGTACCTCATTCAGGCATGAGTTATATGCTGTTGTCTGTGGGTTTGATACCAGTGGGCTGGGGAGGTGCCCAAACGCAGGTGGGAACCTTGACCCCGGGCTCTTTATGTCATTACAAAAAGGAATTCAAGGATGAGTCAGAAAATAGTAAAGTACAGAGACTTATTACAAGGTGAAAATTACATACTCAAGAAAGAGGAATGCGGGCCCACTCAAGAGAGAGTCGAGCAATGGTTTAGGGTTTCTACCTTTACGGGTTTCTTTAACCAACAGGTGGAATATTCATGAAAATTCCTGGGAAAAGGTGGAAATTTCTTGGAGCGGTGGTGTCACCCATTTTTGCGCCAAATCTGAGTGTTCCTGAAACTGTCATGGTACTGGTGGTTGTGTGTTTAGTATGTTAATGAGCACATAATGGGTCCTAGGGGAAGCCTAGGTCAAGCCCAGCGCCATGTTGGGTCCAGTTGGTCTTAGCCAGCTTGGTTCATACCTTGGTTTTTCAGGGTCTTAGCAGACGACAGTCTCTAGTCATGTAAAACTGCTGCCTGGAATTTAATTCTCCTGTGACCACCCTGTATTATTCCCATCTCATTAATGTGTCAATAATAGACATTAAATAAGGCTTCTTGTTTGTTTCTGTTTTGTTTTGTTTGAGACGGAGTCTTGCTCTGTTGCCCAGGCTGGAGTACAATGGCGTGACCTTGGCTCACTGTAGCCTCCACCTCCTGGGTTCAAGTGATTCTCCTGCCTCAGCCTCCCCAGTAGCTGGGACTATTGGCATGTGCCACCACGCCTGGCTAATTTTTGTATTTTTAGTGGAGATGGGGTCCCACCATGTTGGCCAGGCTGGTCTCGAACCCCTGACCTCAGGTGATCCACCTGCCTCGGCCTTCCAAAGTGCTGGGATTATAGGCATGAGCCACTGTGTCTGGCCTAAATAAAGCACCTTTAAATAGAAACACACACACAAAAACAAAGTTATGTATATTGATCTGTTGATACAAATGTTGTGATCAGAGGCTCACAGGAACCTAACCCTGTATCTTCCCTAGGAGCTGTGGTTTCCAAGGTGCAGTATTTGCTAAGTCTGTGTACTGGGTGACTTTATTCAACATAACTACAGCAAATACCAGAATTGGCTATGATGAAACTGAGGCACAGAGCCTAAGCCTCTTGTTTGTTGTCATTCAGCAAAAAAATGAAGGATCTGAAGCCAGGCAGTGTCATTCCAGAGACCTGACTTTCAAATGTCGTATCTAGCAAGGTCTTACATTCAAATAACATTGTAAATTCACAACAAAGAGGACCAAGCTCCGAGTTCATTCAGCTATTTCTGCACAGAAGGCACCTGAAATGATCTGTGCCTGGAGACAAAAGGTAGAGGATGTAAGTGTATCGTTCTCTATTTTATCCACAGCCCTCAGAAGCAGCTGGTCTGCCTGGCTTTACTCTCCATAACACTCCACAGAACAGTTTTGCAGTTCCCAGAGCTGTGCCTTCAACAGACACTGGGTTTCAGGTGACCAAAGATGCTATCAGAGAATATGACTTTCCCATAGGAGAGAATGAGTTTCCCGGTATGTTGGACCATCTCAGCCAGGTATTTCTGTGTCAGAAACCCATCAGTAACACTGTAGACTGGAGATCAGCAAATATATTCTGTAAAGGGCCAGAGAGTAAATATTTTAGGACTTGTGAGCCATATAGTCTCTACAACTAGTCAACTGTGCCCTTTTATCAAAAAAGCAGCCACAGACAATACCTAATGAAGAGGCATGACTCTGTTCCAACAGAAACTTAAGAAAGCAGATGGGCCGGGTGCGGTGGCTCACGCCTGTAATCTCAACACTTTGGGAGTCCGAGGCGGGTGGATCACTAGGTCAGGAGATCGAGACCATCCTGGCTAACATGGTGAAACCCCGTCTCCACTAAAAATACAAAAAATTAGCCAGGCGTGGTGGCGGGCGCCTGTAGTCCCAGCTACTCGGGAGGCTGAGGCAGGAGAACGGCATGAAGCCGGGAGGCGGAGCTTGCAGTGAGCTGAGATGGCGCCAATGCACTCCAGTCTGGGCGACAGAGCAAGACTCCGTCTCAAAAAAAAAAAAAAAAAGAAAGCAGATGGAGGGCCAGCTGCCCAGCTGCTCTAGAGGGGCTGTGTCTTATGTTTGTAATTTCAGCCCCAGCAGTAAAAATTGTCCCTATGCTGCCAAAGAGGAAATGAAAACACAGAGTCACAGTCACTCTTTTTTTTTTTTTTTTTAGAAGGAGTCTCCCTCTGTCGCCCAGGCTGGAGTGCAGTGGTGCGATCTCGGCTCACTGCAACCTCCGCCTCCCAGGTTCAAGCAATTCTCCTGCCTCAGCCTCCCGAGTAGCTGGGACTACAGGCGCCCGCCACCACGCCCGGTTAATTTTTTGTATTTTAGTAGACACGGGGTTTCACCATGTTGCCCAGGCTAGTCTCGAACTCCTGAGCTCAGGTAATCCGACCGTCTCGGCCTCCCAAAGTGCTAGGATTACAGGCAACAGCCACCGCGCCCGGCCTGCAAAGCCTACTTCTAACAAAAGTCAAGTTCCACACACTTGCCTCTACATTGCGTTTTGCTCCTCTGTTATCCCAGGTTTTACAATTACACAGCACTTGATGAGCCTGTTTCCACGCCTGTAAAATGGGGCGAAGTTCTTCACTGTGCTATTGCAGAATTAAGCCACTGGCTCTGTAGGCAAAGTGCTTAGCACGGGCGTGGCACGCTGCTGGTGCAGAGAAACGCTCGCTGCCACCCCACTCTTAGCTACCGGGCACCCCAGAGCCCCGCCAGGGGCTGAAGAAACGTGGGAGGAAGCGGAGGAACGCCAAGGGCGTGTGCCCGCGAAAGGTCTCACGAGGCGTTTCGAGGTCGCCTCTTCAGGCTCGGCTGCCGACAAGGTGCCTCTGAGCTCACCCAGGCCAACCCAGGCACCCCAGGACCCCAAGACGGCAGCAAGCACAGCTGGGCAGCCGAGACCCGGGAACACCCACTTCCGCCACAGACCTGCTCAAAATAGCTCCTTCTGGCAGCGCGCGAGACGTGACCCGAGCCGGCCCCGGGGAGGCGGGGCCTGAGAGCAGACAACGCCCCCTCTTCCGGCTCGCCTCCGTTCCCCACAGGCCCCTCCGCTGCCGCTCCTCGCCCCGGCCAGCAGGCCCGCCCCTCCCTCCGTGACGTCATTTCCGGCGTTTGGGCGGGGCCCGGGCAGGGCGCGCTGCCCAGAGCTGCCTGGGTTGCGCTGCCGGCCACGTACCCGCGCCGGGCCTCAGGCTCTTTCCTACTGTCCGAGGGCCACCAGGCCGCCGCGGGCCTGCTGCGCCCGGGTAAGGGGCTCGCACTGCCGTCCGGAGAGCTGCTGTCAGGGCTCCCTGACCGGCTTGGGACTGAGAGACAGAGGTGGGGGGGCAGGAGGAGGGTTGGATGGGGGCACGAGGGGCAGGGGGAGAGCGAGTGGGGCTGAGAGAGGCAGGAGGAACGGGACAGGAGGAGCGGCGGATGGGGCACGCACAGAGTGCAAGACGCTGAGCAATGCAGGTACTGAAGGAGTCAACGGGGGGCCGAGCATGGCTGGGGGCCCAAGAGGCAGGAGGAAGGAGGAGGGCTGAAGGGGGTCCGAGACTGGAGAAGAGGCCCGCTTGTCCCATTTTGGGAGCAGAATGGGGACACTCTCGTAGGGGGGGCGAATTTGTCCTGGGGTCTTTCCCGAGCAAGCCCAGGACGGGACTGGACCCCAAGAAGTGTCGCTCTTAGTTGAGTGACCCAGACCTATCCCCCAGACCCTTTCTGTACCTGGGTGGAGGTTGTGCATTGCCCCAGATTCCCTCCCCTGCCCATCTGTCTCCCTGCCTGCTTCCCCCATGCGAGTCACTTAGTAGCCCCCGTGTGGCTGCTTAGCATGTTGACTTAGGCTGATAGGAGGAATCGGCCTCCACACGCATGGTTTGCTACCAGAAATATCATCGTGCTTAGAAATCTGACTTTAACAACTTGCAGCTATCCCTCGCCCCAGGAAAATCTCTAACATTTCAATAAAATCAGCAAGGAAAATATTTAAAATACAAATTTTTCCATTTATACAGTGGATCTACCTAATGGACAAAGGAATGTCAGAGCTACCCACGTTCTTAGCAAAAACTAGGCTCTAGCATTTAGCTATGATACCAAAACTTCCAGAAACCTGGAAGAAAGCAAGGTAGTTAATGTAATATAATAAATGTCCAATGTTCCAGGTTCCCATCTGCCACAAAGTCACATCCTTTGGACTACAGGACAATGTCTATATACACAAAGCCATAAGTCTGTGTTCCTTGGGCTTCTGCTACCAAAGTTCAGCCAGGTGACGTGTCAGGATTAGGTACCTGCAGTTTGCCCTGTATTTGCTTTTGCAGTTCCTACTCCTTGGTATCTGTACCTTGCCTAACTTGGTGTGGGGACCTGGCCATGTTGCTGCTGAGTGAGTCTTAATAGCCTGATAGAATGTGGGGGTAACAGCTGTAGTTCTTTACCAAGCTTCAGGATTGGTCTTTGGAACCTCTCTATGCCAGAAAAAAAGAATTATTTCTCTCCCTTTTTTTTTTTTTTAAGAGATGGGGTCTCACTATGTTGCCCAGGCTGAACTCAAACTTCTGGGCTTGTAATCCTCCCACCTCAGCCTCCTGAGTGTCTGGGATTACAGGCATGTAGCACTACGCTTGGAGTCCAGTTTTGTGTAACTGGCATGAAGTGCCCCATATATAACAAGCCAAGGTTGAGAACACAAGAATTCAGACAAGATGCCTTGGGGGGCGTCTCGAGGTCATGAACCAGAAAAGGATAGGGAGGTTGACACCCAGGGGCACAGTCTGGGGGTGCCTTTCTCATGGAGTGTCACCTGGCTCAAGGGAGTATCCTGTTGCACCTTCCTTGCAGATCCTATGGGGAGCTGACCCCTGAAGAAGGGAGCTCCCAATGCCAGCCTAATCTTCTGTCTTTCCATCTGCCCTGGTCTCCAACTTAATACAAACTTAATTCTCTCTTGCTCATTCCCCTCCTGCCCCTGGGGTCTCTTTTTTCACATCTGTTATGGTCTGAAACCCTGATCTACCCAGTCTCCCTGTATCAGATAATAATGAGAATAACTAGGTGGGGTCCCAAGACTCACATCCTAATTTTGGCTCGAAGCCCTTGCAGGGGAAACAGTTATTTTAAATGTTGTTAATGGTTTGTCCATCATGAGTCAACCTACATAGATGACCACAGGTTCCCGCGTGGGATCTTGACATTTAGAATATTCTGTTGGAAAGTGGAGGCAGGACCATAGCAGAGGGATGAAGTCATAGGACAACGAAGGCCTGTTCTTGACTACACAGTGGCCAATTCCTGTTTCTGTGGGAGTGACCACCAGCCCCACTGGCTGGGAGGGAATAAGTGGTGATGGTATCCAGCAGAAGTTTCCTGAGAAACCCGTGGAGTGTCCTGAGATAGCCTTGTGGACATGCTCCGTGTGTGTGCCCTCACCTTTGTGTGTGTGATTTTGCATGTGTATGTATGTGCCCGTGTGAGCGCACGTATGGTGGCATGTGTGCATGTGCAGATGGACATGCATGCAGCTGTGTGCACACAAGCGTATGTAAGTGCATTGTGTGTGCGCACGTGGGCATCTGTGTTGGGAGCAGGCCCATGGTGGTCCTTGATATCACCACTACTACTGATAACCTTCCCAGGATAAGAGGTGACGAGCTGTTTCTGTAATCTCTTGAGTTCGCGTTAAATATTCATCAATGAGAGAATCATTTGTGCCGGTTAACATCTTTGCATTATGGCTTTGCTTCTGGATTCCTCTAAAGTTTTGCTTGGCTCCTAGGAAAATGTCTCTCCTGGTATATAGATCGTGTAGTCTCTCTAAATTATGGAAATCAGTGTGTGGAAACTGTATCAGGTGGGAGAACTCTGTGCCTTTCTGCTTAGTGGCTTGAAGTACTTGAAGAAAATACGCTATTTTCTTTCCTTGGAGCCTTTCAGAAATGTTTTCCAAAAGTGATACATGCTTGTTAAAAAAAAAAAAAAAAGAAAGAAAGATATGAAGTAGAGAATGAAAATCACAGGTGAATCCATTCCCCAGGGATAATCATTAACATTCTAGTGCAAATCTTTCCAGACCCTTGAATAAATGTTTCTTTTAACGAAAATAGGATCATGGTCCACACGTTGCTGTGTAATGTGCCTTGTTCATTTATTGATGCGTGCTATATATCTTCCCATGTCAATAAGTAGAGAGTTGTATATTTTTAACAGTTGTCATTGTATTTTATATAGGAATGGGGCCATACTTGACAGAACTATTCCAGTTTTTTACTCTTTCTAAATAATGCTGTGAGAAATATCTTTGTAGATCATCTTTGGACATCTGTCTGAGTGCTTCCTTAAAAGAAACTGCAGTTGAAGTTGCTGCATTGGAAGTTGTTGTTTTTTGTTTTGTTTTGTTTTGTGTTGTTTTTGAGACAGAGTTTTGCTCTTATTGCCCAGGCTAGAGTGCAGTGGCGCAATCTCGGCTCACTGCAACCTCCACCTTCTGGTTTCAAGCGATTCTTCTGCCTCAGCCTCCCAAGTCGCTGGCATTACAGGCACCCGCCACCACACCTAGCTAATTTTTTTGTATTTTTAGTGGAGATGGGGTTTCACCATGTTGGTCAGGCTGATCTCAAACTGCTGACCTCATGATCCACCCGCCTCAACCTCCCAAAGTGCTGGGATTACAGGCGTGAGCCACCGCGCCCAGCCTGCATTGGAAGTTTTGACATTGAAAGCTTTGATCCATGTTGTCGTTTTCCCAGTGGAAAACGTGTGTGTGCCCTCACCTTTGTGTGTGTGATTTTGCATGTGTATGTATGTGCCTGTGTGAGCGCACGTATGGTGGCATGTGTGCGTGTGCAGATGGACATGCATGCAGCTGTGTGCACACAAGCGTATGTAAGTGCATGTGTGTGTGCGCACGTGGGCATCTGTGTTGGGAGCAGGCCCATGGTGGTCCTTGATATCACCACTACTACTGATAACCTTCCCAGGATAAGAGGTGTCTGGAAAGGGTCTGGAAAGATTTGCACCAGAATGTTAATGATTATCCCTGGGGAATGGATTCACCTGTGATTTTCATTCTCTACTTCATATCTTTCTTTCTTTTTTTTTTTTTTTTTAACAAGCATGTATCACTTTTGGAAAACATTTCTGAAAGGCTCCAAGGAAAGAAAATAGCGTATTTTCTTCAAGTACTTCAAGCCACTAAGCAGAAAGGCACAGAGTTCTCCCACCTGATACAGTTTCCACACACTGATTTCCATAATTTAGAGAGACTACACGATCTATTGAATGCTGCTCTTTCCATGCCTCCTTCCTCACTGGAATTTTCCTTCATGCCTTTCCTAAGGAATGTGGACTTTTTTTCAAACTCTAGATGCGTCTGTTACCAGAGCGGAGAGTCTACCTTTGTCTCACATGTGCCACAAAGGATGGCATGGCCCGGGAGTGCCCCACCATGTGGCTTTCACCCCCTGCAAAGCCAGACTTCGCCCAGCGACACAGTGCCAAGCCTGCAGCTCTCCAAGGAGGAAGATGGCCCAGGCTGGGAGCATACCTTTAGCAGCGGCCTCTGGTGAGTGTCCTGGCTCTGCAGGCCGGGCCTGTTTGTTGGGTGATGGGATAGTGAGCGTAGAGGGAGCTTTGCAAGATCATCAGAGGGTCAAGGGAAAAGGAAAGACAGCCAGGCCTATAGTAACCAAGGAAGGCCCAGTCTGTGGCCCTTAACTGTCAGAGGCCCTGCCTCCTTTTTTTTTTCCTTTTTTTTTTGAGACAAGGTCTGGTTCTGTGGTCCAGGCTGGAGTGCAGAGGTGCAATCTTGGCTTACTGCAACCTCTGCCTCCCAGGTTCAAGCCATCCTCCCACCTCAGCCTCTCAAGTAGCTGGGACTACAGATGCATACCACCACGCCTGGCCAATTTCTGTATTTTTTGTAGAGATGGGGTTTCGCTATGTTGCCCAGGCTGGTCTCTAACTCGTGAGCTCGATCCACCCGCCTGCCTTGGCCTCTCAAAGTGCGGGGATTACATGCATGAGTCATTGTGTCTGATCAGGAGGCCTTATCTTCTGAGTGGACTGGGGTGGTGGCCCATGAACAGGATGGGGATCACGCAATCCCCTGCAACCCTCTTCGGCTTCGTGACACAAATGCAAGTTACCTCAAGAGGTTCTCCCTGACCTTGGTGATGCCGTGGGCCCTCACAGAAGCCTCCTCTGTGCTGCAGGGAGGCTGTGTCTCACTCATGCAGGGTGGTGGAGGGGCACCTCTTAGCAGAAGATGATGAGAGGCTGTCCCCTCTCAGGAAGGAGAAGGTCCTTGTCTGTTCCAAGGCAAGGAACTGGACAAGAAGGAGGTTCATTCAGTACATTGAGTCTGATCCTCCCTGCTGTAGCTGGAGCACGGTCCCTGAAGCTGGCTGAAGTGCTAAAGCAGAGGCTAGCAAATTGTGGCCAAATCCCACCTGCTGCCTGTTTGTATAAATAAAGTTTTATTGGGACACAACCGTGCCCACCATTCACATCTATTCCAGGGCTGCCTCTGTACTGTAAAGGCAGAATTGAGTAGCTAAGACACAGACCGAATGGCCCACAGAATCCCAAATACTGCCATCCTGTCCTCTATAGAGAAAGTGTGCTGACCCCTGCCCTAGAGATTTGTAGTGAGGGGGCAGCAGAAGGCCTGGGGCTGGGGTACATTCAGGAGCCGAGACCCTCTTCACCCATAAGAAGCCCCTGCCACATCATCTCACCTTTAACTCACCCAGAGGACTTCAAATCCTGGGCTCAGGCCTGGGGAACATCTGGAGCCCAGGGGTGGTAGCATTTTAAAAACATTCGGTAGATGTTACTGGCCCAAGAGAGAGCCATTTAAATACTCATATTTATCAAAAGCCCAGCTGCACTGCCTTGGCCCATGGAGGATTGTGAGTTCTTTGTGCCCGAAACCTTCCAGTTTCAGTTCTGCCCTGCGTGATATTGGTAAGTTTCTTCTCTCCCCATCCCCCCGGCCACACTTTTTTTCTGTCAGAACAAAGAATGCTTTTTGCACTCTAGATCTGTGGTTTGTAAGGCCAAGTAATTTTTCTAAACCCCTAACACATCAGGAGCCCTTACAGACCATTTTGAAGAGAAAGCACCATTTGAAGCTAGAGAAAAGTTAGTGGCTCTCAGAAAGAGACCGGGAGTCTCGAGGAACACACCAGCCTTCCAGAGGAGTGTGTGCTCTAAGGGCTTTCTCCAGCCCCGGGGCAGCTTGACAACAGTCCACGTGGATTACAGGAGGCAGGAAGCCACCCAGGGGCTTCTTGTCGCGCAGTGGCTGCTTTTGCGTAGCTGGAAGTGCTTCTCGGGTGGGCTGCTGCCTAAGCCAGGCGCCATGCTGGGTCCTTGCCCGCATGATCCCATGTCACTCCCATGCAGCTCAGCGGGGCTCAGGGATCTGTGGCTGCACATGTCACTTGGTTAATGAGCTTGGGAGATGGGGTTGGAACGCAGGCAGTGCTGTTGGCCTCTGCGTGCCCTGCTGGTCTCCCACTCCCCTTGCATGGTCTCTTGACCCTATTACGGTAGCTTCCTCAAGGGAATGACAGTGAATGCTGAAAGAGCTAAAAGGCTGCTCCTGCCACTCATGCATTCAGTGGCCCCTTTGTCCCTGAGTGACCAATGGGCAGCTCAGCCAGCACCCCCAAGCCCCAGTCCGCCTACAGCTATGCAGCTGGGGCCCCACTTTGCTATGGGCTGCTAAGTGCTGGTTTCCTTGTGACTGTTTTCATTATTTTATCTAACAAAACAAATCAACCAAACCAAATAATTTTTTTATAATACGTTAAGGGCCGGGCACAGTAGCTCATGCCTGTAATCCCAATACTTTGGAAGCCAAGGCGGGAAGATTGCTTCAGCCGAGGAGCTGGAGGCCACCCTGGGCAACATAGCGAGAACCCTCTCTCCACAAAAAAATAGGGGTGGTGGTGTGCACCTGTGATCCCAGCTGAGGTGGGAGGATCATTTGAGCCTGGGAGGTCAAAACTGTAGTGAGGTACAATCGTGCCATTGCACTCCAGCCTGGGTAGCAGAGCGAGACCCATCTCAAAAAAATAAAAATGTGTTAAGTCATCCACATCACTTCTGTGGAGCGTTAGAATGAAGGAGAGGGCTTTGCTTTACAGCTACTTGGGCCAGCTGTGGGGACCACTGCAGTCTCTGAAGTGGGGCAGTCACTCATTCACTCAACGCCTGTATCAGGTGCCTGGATCGCTGCCCCTCACTGGCTGCCCCTGCCTCCCCTCTTACCAAAAGCACCTTCCTGTTCTTGTCTAAGGCCCTGCAGGGACTCCCATCCCCCTACTGTGAAATCTAAACTGCCACGTGGCTCATTGGGCCTCCTCGCTCTCTCCAGACTAATTCCCGCCTCACCATGCTCTTCCTTGCCTCTGACCCTGCTGCTGTCATCTGCTGCTCCCTCTCCACCTGCCTGCCCACCCCCACCCAGCTTTCAGAATGTGGCCCAGGCGTCGCTTTCCCTAGAAGCCTTCCTTGGCATGCCGACCACACCACCACTGGCTGAACTGTGTCCTCTGGGCCCCTGTGGCACCCTGTCCTCTGGGGCCCAACCATCCTTGGGGCTTCTGCCCAGAGGACCAGCCTACCTCACTCTTCAAGGCCTGCCTGCGTACTGTCTCCTCCTTGCTTCCCAGCACTGAGTCACACCCTGCACAATGCTTGTGCCAGCCTGCAATGACCTCTTTTCTGTGTCTCCCAGGGACTTCAGGTCCCTGAAGAGGTTGTGTGTTTTTCACCTTTTTGTCCTAAGTGTACTGCCTGGCACATGAGTAAGCACTCAGTAAATATTGGATGAAAGGATGGGTGGGTGGATGGATGGATGGGTGGGTGGGTGGGTGGGTGGGTGGATGGATGGATGGATGGATGGATGGACAGATGAGTAGATGAATAGTGGATAGATGGATGGGTGGGTGGGTAGATGGATGGATGGATGGATGAATGAACTTATGGATGGACAGATGAGTAGATGTATAGAATAGTGGGTGGATGGATGGATGAATGAGTGGGTGGATGGATGGGTGGGTGGGTGGTTGGGTAGATGGATGGATGGATGGGTGAGTGGGTGGATGGATGGACAGATGAGTAGATGGATAGGATATAGTGGGTGGATAGATGGGTGGGTGGGTGGATGGATGGATGGATGGATGGATGGACTTATGGATGGACAGATGAGTAGATGGATAGAATAGTGGGTGGATGGAAGGATGGATGAGTAGGTGGATGGATGGGTGGGTGGATGGATGGATGAGTGGGTGGAAACTTTTGCAGGTTGAGATTCATAGTGAAATTGGGTCAAGAAGTGATCAGATGCAAAGCACGGGGCAGATTATTACTACACCATGGCTGAGGTCTTCCTGGGCACCAGGCCCTGGTCTCAGCACTTGGCTCAGTCTGCACCTTGGACCCTGCCAGAGCCCTCCACAGCAGGTGCTGTCAGGCAAGGCTGTGTGTTGCTGGCCAGACACCTTCTGACCAGCATGCTTTCTTGACCACAGATCCCTTGGCCAAGCAGGAGGGAACCATTAGCAGCCTGAGGAGCTGGCTGGCTGGGAGCCTCAGGGACCGCCCAGCCTTGCTCCCAGCTCACCCGCAAGATGTGGACAGCTCTTGTGCTCATTTGGATTTTCTCCTTGTCCCTATCTGAAAGCCATGCGGCATCCAACGATCCACGTAAGTGAGAAAGCTGTGTGACTGCTGGATGGGCCCACGGTGGCCACAAAGCATGCTGAGCCCATGAAAGCAACGTCTGCAAACCCAGGCCAACGCATCGGAACCCCAGCCCTCCCAGGTGCCGGGCAGGGAAGGGTTGTCAGGCCAACCTTCCTTCTCCAGGGTCATGGTGGGCAAAGAGCCCCCAGCAGGACCAGGCAGCTGAGCCCTGAAAGGTTTGCTCCCTTGGCCTGCAAGATTTGACGTCATCTCTAAATTGAATCTTCACTGGGGAATTGGTTCCTTCATACATCGGATCTTTAATTGCGTTCCCACTCTGTGCCATTCATTTCCAAGAATTCCTGCAGTGAATCCTTTCACAAAGCCAAGCATTGTTTTATGATGTGAATACCTGTGCAGTTTATCTGCTTTGTAAACCTGGGTGTGCGTTCAGTGGGCTTTTAATGGTGATTCACACCTGTTGTGTGAGACTTTTACTCTGATGTTTTGGGAATTGGATCAAATAGCGAAGGTCTGAAGCCTTCAATGGGCAGGGGGTTCATAGAGGGCAAAGGAGTTTTAAAATCAAATTGACAAGGGCTTTTTCAATGAGCTGCATACCAACAGTGGGAAGAGAGATGGGGAGGAAGCATGTCTGCACATCACCTCCCCCGACTCTGGCTGGGCTGAGGAGGGGGCCCCACAGGGCTGGGTGGAAGCCGATCCCTGAGCAATCCCCCTGCGCAGGATTGAACATGATTGTGTCTCTTTTTCTCCTTTTTCTGACTTCAAGGCAACTTTGTCCCTAACAAAATGTGGAAGGGATTAGTCAAGAGGAATGCATCTGTGGAAACAGTTGATAATAAAACATCTGAGGATGTAACCATGGCAGCAGCTTCCCCTGTCACATTGACCAAAGGGACTTCGGCAGCCCACCTCAACTCTACGGAAGTCACAACAGAGGACACAAGCAGGACAGATGTGAGTGAACCAGCAACTTCAGGAGGTGCAGCTGATGGTGTGACCTCCATTGCTCCCATGACTGCGGCCTCCATTACGACTGCGGCCTCCATTACGGCTGCGGCCTCCATTACGACTGCGGCCTCCATTGCTCCCACAACTGCAGCCCCCAGTATGACTGCGGCCTCCAGCGCTCCCACGACTGCGGCCTCCAGCACTCCCATGACACTCACACCCCCCATGCCCACGTCCACTTCCGCAGGGCGGACCCCATCCATTACCGCCACTGGGCATCCATCTCTCAGCACAGCCCTCGCACAAGTGCCAAATAGCAGCACGTTGCCAAGAACAGCAACCCTGGCCATGTTGGCCACACGTGCTCAGACTGTAGCAACCACAGCAAACACGAGCAGCCCCATGAGCACTCATCCGAGTCCTTCCAAGCACATGCCCAGTGACACCACGGCAAGCCCTGTACCCCCTACGCGTCCCCAAGCACAAGGTCCCATTAGCCAGGTGTCAGTGGACCAGCCTGTGGTTAACACAACAAATAAATCCACACCCACGCCCTCAAACACAACCCCAGAGCCCGCCCCCACCCCCACAGTGGTGACCACCACCAAGGCACAAGCCAGGGAGCCAACTGCCAGCCCAGTGCCAGTGCCTCACACCAGCCCAATCCCTGAGGTGGAGGCCATGTCCCCCATGACACAGCCAAGCCCCACGCCATATACCCAGAGGGCCGCTGGGCCAGGCACACCCCAGGCACCAGCGCAGATAGAGACTGAAGCCACATCGGGTACTGATTCCACTGGGCCAACACCCGGGAGCTCAGGGGGCACTAAGATGCCAGCCACGGACTCGTGCCAGCCCAGCACCCAAGGCCAGTACCTGGTGGTCACTACTGAGCCCCTCACCCAGTACGTGGTGGACAAAACTCTCCTCCTGGTGGTGCTGTTACTCGGCGTGACCCTTTTCATCACAGTCTTGGTTTTGTTTGCCCTGCAGGCCTATGAGAGCTACAAGAAGAAGGACTACACCCAGGTGGACTACTTAATCAACGGGATGTATGCGGACTCGGAAATGTGAGGGGGGCGGGGGCCTGGCGGGAGGCCTGGCCCCTTCCTTGTCCTTTCCTTTTGCCTTTGAGACCAAACCAAGTGCTTCCAAATTCTTTTGGTGCAATTTAGGAGATATGCCAGATGCTTAAACACATTTAATTGCTGTCAGATTAATTCCATGATCACTAAAGAGTTGCTGCTTTTTTCATATTTATTTTTGTAAATGATCCTGTGCCCAGGAGCAGCTGGGGGTTCCACCTCAGGGTGGGGTGGGCAGGGCCCTGTCCCCCCAGGTGTCGGAGCCTGACCTGAATTAAAGTACTGACTGCTCGCCACTATCGTGTGGGTGCATCCTGCTCCTTGGGGAGCCTTTCTTTCTGCCATGCACGTGGCAGAGTTTGGTTTTGTGAATGTGCACCATCACTCCGCACCCTGGAGGTTGACTGTGTCGTTGCCACTGACTTGGGCTTCTCCCTGGTACCCATGCCCGCCCTGGGGCTTGCTGGGAGGCTCCTGGGCCCAAGAAGAGGCCACAGCCAGCATCTTTAATCCTTTTTCTGACCTGTTCGGTGAGCCTCCTGGAGCCAGCTTTAGGGGTGAAGTAGCTAAATTCAACACATCACCCCCATGGTGTGGCCAGCTCGGCCTGAACCTGCGCAGAACAGAATCTGATCCTGCCCTGCTCATGAGGTGGGGTCGTTATCACTAGTCCTGAATAGCGCAAGTCCCTTGCCCCAGGTAACCCAGGACCCCAGGGCCAGGCCTGGGATTCGACCCCAGAGCCTGCTCCTTAGGCCAATTCCCCTGGATTCCAGGCTCCCATCCTGAACATCCAGCCAGCACTTGCTCTGTGCTTGTTACATGCCTACCCTGTCTCTGTGCTGTGTGAGTGTGACCTGCTGTGTGAGTGTAACCCACTGTGTGTGACCTGCTGTGTGTGTGTAACGTGCTGCGCGTGTGTAACCTGCTGCGTGAGTGCAACCTGCTGTGTGTGTGTAACCTGCTGCACATGTGTGACCTGGTGCGTGTGTGTAACCTGCTGCGTGAGTGTAACCCGCTGTGTGTGTGTAGCCTGCTGCACATGTGTGACCTGCTGCATTGCGTCAGCCCCAGGAGATCAGCATCACAATTTCCATTTTGAAGATGGGACCACTGAGGCACAGAGCAAAGTCACCCCCGGAGGCCTAGAGTCAGGATTGAGCCCTGGTCCTAGAGTCCCAAATCTTTGTCTAACTAGGTTCCTTTGCCACCTGCCCAGCCTGAGCTTGGCCTTTGGGCCTTCATCTGCCCACCTGCCCAAGGCAGAAAGAACTGATGGGCCACACGTGGCCAGGGCATCTTGTAAGGCCATGTTCTCAGGCCAGGTCTGCAGCTGCTGAGACCTGGAGCAAGCTATAGAGTGTTCTGGAGCTCGGCTTCTTCCCCTGGGAAATGGGGAGAGACAGAGCAGCATCTGCTCTAAATATGGCGGCATGGGGCGCCACCCAAAAACGCTTGTGGAGTTGGCTGTGGCTTCTCAACCACCTGGTGCTGAGGCAGAGCCGATCTTTGTCCAGAATCTCCAGTCTCCCCTCACCAGGATCTCCCTGGGCTAGATTTGGGTGTCCAGCTTCTTTCTTAAATTCACCTCCAAAAAGGATGTCAAAGGGCCTGTGATAAAAGGCTAAGACAGTAACTCCCAAACCGTTTGAAATAACTTCAAAGCCGAGGCTGGAAAAATATGGAGTGGGGAGAATGGGTCAGAAACTCCCTCCGGTCCTCCCCTCCTGTCTTCTCCCTCGCTGCACCCTGGCTTCCCCAGCCTTTTTTTTCTCATTGTCACGTCCTGCTGGCCCCTTCCCCTCTCCCAGCCTCCACTGCCTGAGTCAGGCCTTCTGGACTGACAGCCACACTCCACAGACCCCGTGCCTGACTGTCTCCCTCTCCTGGCCGTCACACATTGGAGTCGCATCTGCGTGCTTAATTACAGGCACCGGTGCTGGCTGGGAGGGTAGTTGGTTCCAGCCCCTGGCTCATCTGCCTTGCCATCTTGAGCTCTAGGCCAGCTCACAGCATTGTCCTTGAATCTGACAAGACACCGTCTGCCCGGGATGGGCAGCTCTGCCCACCACATGTAGACAATCAGAGCTGTGGAGGACACCCTCTCCTCTGCCTGACTTCACCCCAGTGGCCCAGGCCAGGACCAGCCTGCTAAGGGTCAGCTCTCCACCCTGGTTCATTGAGCATCCCTTGGGAGAGCCAGAACCCTGGACCTGTGTGAGCTGTGGCTCGGGGGTGTTCTCATAGACTGTGGGCACCTTGTTCCTTTCTGGGGAGGTAGGATGAGGAGTAACCTGCAGTGCAGGCCTTCAGCTTGTGACTAAGGGCCTCTGCCTGGCACCCCTACATCCAGGGAATGGGCCACAGGGATCTACAGAGTCAGCCGGTCAGTCCCCCTGCCCCAGCCAGGGCCCCCAATTTTTTTTGACAGAATCTCGCTCTGTCACCCAGGCTGGAGTGCAGTGACGCGATCTCGGCTCAGTGCATCCTCTACCTCCCGGGTTCAAACGATTCTCCTGCTTCAGCCTCCTGAGTAGCTGGGATTACAAGCGCACGCCACCACACCTGGCTAATTTTTGTATTTTTAGTAGAGATGGGATTTTGCCATGTTGGCCAGGCTGCTGTCAAACTCCTGATCTCAAGTGATCCACCCTCCTCGGCCTCCCCTGGGATTCCAGGCATGAGCCATCGCACCCGGCCTCCAAATTCTTTTATCCTCTGGGAGCATTGGCCACACTCTCCCCCTCCATTCTTGGGGGTCCTATTCCAAACCCCTTGCCATTGTTCTCTCTTGGATGGCATTCCTCCTGGACCACAGGCGCCTCAAACTGAGCATCCAAGGCCAAGCTCATCATCGGCCCCCAGGAGTGTGTTTGGCCCCAGGGGTCCTCCCTGTACCCAATGGCATCCCCACGTGGGGTCACAGATTTAGAAACCTGTGCTTCCCCATGAGTCCAACTGGCCATCCTAAAGGTTTCAGTACTCCAGCCGCTTCCCCTGTCCTGACCCCAGCTGCTGCCCGGCCTTGGGCCCTGCCACCAACTGCCTGCCCACTCTGCTCCCAGACAGCCTGGCTCATCCATCCTCCACCCTGCAGCAAGGGACCCGTCAATACACAAATCTAACCACACCCGTCCCTGCCCAAAGCCCCAAGCTCCTCTGCCCAGCACTGCAGGCCCAGCGCAGCCCCCTGTGGTGGGTCCCAGCCAAACAGAGCTTGAGGCGCCCCCATTGCAGACCTGTCCAAATCCAGGGGCCCAGGCTGTCTCCTCCCTGCCTTGGAGGACACCAGACTGCGAGGTAAGCCAGGTGCCATCCTGGCCTACACAAAGTCCCATTCAACTCAGTTTATCAGGTGCCTAGTGAGCACCTACTGTTTGCAAGCCCAATGGGGATTCAGAGATGACATGGCCCAGGAGCCCCCAGTGTGGTGGGTGAGACCTGCCTCCTGAACTCAATGAAGGTGAGGGGTGGGCTCAGAGAAGGTGCCTCCTCCACCCTGGGGAGCTCAGAGAGTTCAGAGCCCCCCTCAGGCTTTCTGTTCCTGTGGCAGGGGCAGTGGTTCATCTGGGGCCTAGCGCAGCACTGACACACAGGAGGTACAAAGTCCCTAACTGATTGGTGAGAGTCCACACAGAAGGTGCCAGAAGCCCAAACAGAAATGAGAGTCCAATTCGGGGCCTGGCCCCAAAAGC
The DNA here is from genome assembly GCF_028878055.3 of Symphalangus syndactylus. NCBI lineage: Eukaryota > Metazoa > Chordata > Mammalia > Primates > Hylobatidae > Symphalangus > Symphalangus syndactylus. The sequence continues at coordinate 96,783,401 of NC_072423.2, read as the reverse complement.
AGCTCATTCCCTTCACAGTGAGGAAACCGAGGCACAGAAAGGCCAAGTTGCTTGGCCAAGGTCATCCACCAAGCAAGTGGCAGCACAGCATTCACACCGGATCTGTGCTCTGTCTGCGAATGTTGGGCGTGGCTCAGGAGCACACAACAGCCACAGGGAGCAGAGGCTCCTCCAAAGCCGTGAGAGCCCGGGCAGGGCATAGCCTCGAGCTCGACAGGGCATGGCCTCGAGCCAGCCAGTTTCTCTAGGGGCAGGGCAGAATCTCTTGGTAGAGGAAGTCCAAGGGCTCCCCCTGGCGGGCAAGGCTCTCTCCCAGCCTTCTTGTTTTTTGTTTTTTGAGACAGAGTTTCATTCTTGTTGCCCAGGCTGGAGTGCAATGGTGCCATCTCGGCTCACTGCAGCCTCTGCCTCCCAGGTTTAAGCGATTCTCAGCCTCCTGAGTATCTGGGTTACAGGCACCCGCCACCATGCCCAGCTAAGTTTTTGTATTTTACTAGAGACAGGGTTTCACCATGTTGGCCAGACTGGTCTGGAACTCCTGACCTCAAGGTGATCCACCCCCCTCGGCCTCCCAAAGTGCTGGGATTACAGGTGTGAGCCACCATGTCCCGCCTCTCCCAGCCTTTTTCACCAGTCCTGGTGCTGGCTTTGGCCAGAGACACCATCCCACCCTCCGGCCCTCTGCACCTACCATTCCATGTTTGCGGGTGGAAACCCCTTAGCCTGCTCCCCTGACAGCAGGGAGTCTTGCTGTTACCCCACACTAGAGAACTCTGGCCCTCCTCGATTGTTCCAGGCCAGGGGGGCTCGGCTCCCACTATGAGATGGATTGTTCTAGGTGGTATTAGGTTATTTGCGCCTGTAACTGTCTCCCACCAGAAGGAATCCAAGAGTTCAGGGGGAATGCAATGAACTCAAAGGCAGCTCCCGGGGCCTCGGTCACAAAACCCACCAGCTGGGTCAGTTGGGACAAACCACGACCACACTCAGCCACAATTTCCGTATCTACAGCTTTGCTTCAAGATCCAGCGCAGTGGCTGACACAAGCCGATGCTTTTTAGAACATGGACTTCGTGCGGCTGCCGTTGAATTCTCTGTGATGGTCTTCCTGCTCCCCGCCCCAGCCCTACTCATCCTCCACACAGCAGCCAGAGGATATTTTAAAAACACAACTCAGCTCCTAATACTCCCCTGCACAGCTCTCCCCGATGGCCTCCCACTGTGAGCAGGAAACAAAATCCAAACATTTGAAGTAAAAACACAGATGAAAAATCAGAGAAATGCGGGATCCAGGCAGAGAGGCCAGCAATGCAGAGCCCCCAGGTCAGATCCAAGGCCACAAGTGTGAGGAGAGAAGGGCCCCGGGGAGAGTGGAAGAAACAGGCCGGGCCCAGGGGACAGCGGCGGGGGAGGAGCGGGAGAGCCCAGGAATGCACAGGGAGTCATGTTATCCGGTTCAGAGTTTAAAAGATTACTCTGTTGCTGTAGGATGCAGTCATAGGCTGTCTGAGATGTGCTTTAAAATGCTTCCACACCAGGAGAACGGGGTGAGAGAATCGTGCCACAAGACACATGTGGCTGCCGTCCATCCAGCATGGCTGATGGGTTCATGGAAGTGGGGGGTCTGTTTCCCACTCTTTCCATGTTTGTGTGTGTTTAGAAATTTCCATCATCAAAAGTTAAAAGAGGCCAGGCGTGGTGGCTCATGCCTGTCATCCCAGCACTTTGGGAGGCCGAGGTGAGTGGATCATTTGAGGTCAGGAGTTCGAGACCAGCCTGGCCAACATGGCAAAACCGCGTCTCTATTAAAAATACAAAAATTAGCTGGGCGTGGTGGCAGGCGCCTGTGGTCTCAGCTACTTGGGAGGCTGAGGCAGGAGAATTTCTTGAACCCGGGAGGCAGAGGTTGCAGTGAGCCGAGATTATGACACTGCATTCTAGTCTGGATGACAAAGTGAGACTCCGTCTCAAAAAAAGAAAAAAAAAAAAGAGGCAGTATGGTTTAGTGGCAAAAGCTTAGAAGCTGGGGTCACCTACTAGCTATGTGACATGTGTAACGGTGGGCAGGTTCATGAATTCTCCAGGCCTTAGTTTCCCCTCTAAATGGGGGCTGATGATGATGACATACTATCTCGCAGGGTTGTGGCGAGGATAAAACGAATTCACGTGTGAAGCACTGGGAATAAGGGTTCATTCCCTCCACCCGAGAAATGATCCCTCCACCATTCCACCTTCTCAAACCAAAAATACAGGGGTCACCCCGGCTCCTGCCGTGGGCATGCGGATCGTGTATAAGGAAGCAGTGCATGTCCTGCTGACTCAGCCTCCAAAGCGGCCCCCAGGGTCCTCGGTTTCTGTCCATCTATGTGAGCACACCCTGGTCCAAGCCAGCCTCCTCGCTCCGCAGATGACTAAGCCAGCCAGGCCTCTCTATCTGCAGCCAAAGTGATCATGTACTTATGAGATCTAAGTTTAAACTCTTCTTCTCCTCTATTTTTAGTAGAGACAGGGTTTCACCATGTTGGCCAGGCTGGCCTCGAACTCCCGACCTCAAGTGATCCGCCCGCCTCGGCCTCCTAAAGTGCTGGGATTACAGGTGTGAGCCACTGTGCCCGGCCTATACAGTCTCTTGATGAGGGGGTGTAGAAGGATTTGGGGAGAAGGTGGACCAGAAATCATGAGTTCTACTGTGGGTTGTGAAGGCAGAGATGCTTATTGGACAGGCAGACACTGGGCATGAGTCTGAAGCTCAGGGAAGGTCCCCACAGGACAGGTAGAGGGCTTCACCGCCTCCCCACGTGGCGGGAACCATTTCTAAGCCCACTTTCAGATGAGGAAATAGAGAACAGGGAAGGTAGGTGACTTGTCCAAGGTCACACACAAGGTAAGGGGTGGGCCCAGTCCACCTGACTCCTGAACCCCAACTTCACCAGTGCTGCATGCTCCGGGCACACGCTAAATGGACTTGAAGCACAAGATTGAGCCCCGCTGGGCAATCTGGCCTTCAGAGTGAAAAACTCACTGTCTTTTAAGAGCCAGGGCCCACGGCGGGGGCCTGGTCCCACTTTGCTGACTGTAGATGCCCGCTCAGACAGGACACAGCAGGAGGGCAGCAGGCATGAAGACGTCGGGTGAGCAAAGAGAACCACGGAGTGGCACCAGGCGGGTAGGCCCAGCACGTGAGATTCCGGGGGCCCTATACGTGGAAATGCATGAAGAAGGAAGACTCCACCCCAGCCTCTGGCCTTTCTCCTGAATCTCTGGGAGACCCCCCAACTTGGCATCTGAGAGGTCCAGAGAACAAGTCCACGAACACGGAGCAGCTGTTTGTCTCAGGGAGCCTTTGGCTACAAGGAACAGAAACCTCAGGCCATCCCAAGACGGGGATTTGCTGCAAAGACAGAATGAGAGCCGGGCCTCCTGGGGGCCGTGCTTCTGCTCCTCTCCTTCCCTCTGCTCTCTGCGCATCTCTGTTCTCTCTGCAGAGGACCTACCTGCTGAAGCTGTTAGGCTCTGCTTTCCCCAAGGGGCTCTGACTGTAACTTTGGCTCCAACGGCGGCCCATTTAAGCTGCCTGTCCAACGTCCAGGGTCCTCTGTGATCCAGTCCACTGTAGCCACAAGGCTGTCCCTAGTGGGCTGCCACAGCCCAGCTATCCAGAAAGGGTTGTGGGCCAGGCGCAGTGGCTCAGCCTGTAATCCTAGCACTTTGGAGGCGAGGCAGAGGATGGCTCGAGCCCAGGAATTCAAGACTAGCCTGGACAACATAGCCAGACCCTATCCCTACAAAAAATAAAAACTAGCCAGGCATGGTGGCACATGCCTGTATTCCCAGTTCCTCGGGAGGATAAGGCAGGAGGATGGCTTGAGCCCAGCAGGTTGAGGCTGCAGTGAGCTATGATCCCACTACTGCACTCTAGCCTGGGTGACAGAGAAGACCCTGTCTCAAAAAAGGGTGGAGGATGTGGACAGAGAAGGAAGGATGTGCATAGCTTGGGATCTACGCCAGGCCCTGGGCTGAGCTCTGGGACACAAAGATGCAAAGGAAATGCTTCCTGCCTTCCAGGAGTTACAGTGGGGAAATCAGATGGTGACAGTGACAGGCACTCAACAGGGACAGGAAAAATGGCACTCTAAGGCCTCACTGGGGAACTTCACTCTGCAGGGCAATTGGCAGTGGCATTAAAACTAAAGATGTAGCCAGGCATGGTGGCTCACGCCTGTAATCCCAGCACTTTGGAAGGCTGAGGTGGGCGATCACCTGAGGTCAGGAGTTCAAGACCAGCCTAGCTAACATGGCAAAACTTCGTCTCTACTAAAAATACAAAAATTAGCCAGGCATGATGGCGGGCGCCTATAGTCCCAGCTACTTGGGAGGCGGAGGCAGGAGAATGGCGTGAACCTGGGAGGCGGAGCTTGCAGTAAGCTGAGATGGCGCCACTGCACTCCAGCCTAGGTGACAGAGCAAGACTCCATCGTCAAAAAAAAAAAAAAAAAAAAAAAAAAATTAGTAGTTTTCCAAGACATATTATTGAGCAAAGAAAAAGAAAAATTGCTGGTAGTACAGTACAATACTGCTTGCATTAGTTACCTATTGCAGTACAATATTACCACAAATTTAGTCATTCAAAAAACAGCCCACAGCTGGGCATGGTGGCTCACACCTGTAGGCCCAGCACTTTGGGAGGCTGAGGCTGGCGGATCACAAGGTCAGGAGATTGAGACCACCCTGGCTAACACGGTGAAACCCTGTCTCTACTAAAAATACAAAAAAAAAATTAGCCAGGCATGGTGGCATGCACCTGTAGCCCCAGCTACTAGGGAGGCTGAGGCAGGAGAATCGCTTGGTCCCAGGAGGTGGAGGTTGCAGTGAGCCAAGATTGCACCCCTGCACTCCAGCCTGGGCAACAGAGAGACTCCATATCAAAAACAAAACAGAAAAACCAGCCCACATTTATCACCTCAGTTTCTGTGAGCCAGGAATCTGAGTGTGGCTTAGCTGGGTCTTCCAATTCAGGGTCTCACAGAGCTTTAATCAAGGTGTCAGCAAGGGCTGCAGTCTCATCTGAGGCTCACCTGTGGAAGGATCTGCTTCTGTGCTCACATGGTTGTTGGTAGCATTCAGTTCCTTGCAGGACTGCAGACTGAGGGCTTCAGCTTCTCACTGGCTTTTGGAGGCTGGAGGCTGCACCCATTTCCTTGCCATGTGGCTCACTCCATAGGCTGCTCATGACAGGGCAGCTTGCTTCTTCAAAGCCAGCAAGGCAGAGAGTCACTAAGCAAGACAGACTTTATAATCTTTTAAAATTATTAGTGTGGTAAAATATACATCAGATAAAATTTATCAATTTTACCATTTTAAGTGTACAATTCAGTGGCATTAAATACATTCACAGTATTTAATTGTATAACCAGTACTTTTTCCACCATCCCAAATGGAAGCTCTCTACCCATTAAGCAATAACTCTCTGCTTCCTCCACCCCCAGCTCCTGGTAATCTTTATTCTGCTTTCTGTCTTCAAAATTTGTCTATTCTAGATAGAGTGGAGTGATAGAAGTGGAATCATCCAATGTTTGTCCTTTCACTTCTGATTTTAGTAATCTGAGCTTTTTTTTTTTTTTTTTTTTGGTTAGTTTAGCTAAAGATTTGTCCATTCTGTTGATTTGTTTTTCAACTTTTGGTTTCATTATTTAATGGTTAATTTTAGCTGTCAACTTGACTGGGTTAAGGGATATCCAGATAGCTGGGAAAGTGTTATTTCTGGGTGTGTCCATGAGGGTGTTTCTGGAGGTTGGCATCTGAATCACTGGACTGAATGAAGAAGATCTGTCCACATCCAATGCGGGCAGGCACTGTGTTAGTCCGTTCTCACACTGCTAATAAAGACATACCTGAGACTGGGTAATTTATAAAGAGGTTTAATTGACTAACAGTTCAGCATTGCTGGGGAGGCCTCAGGAAACTCAAACTTACCATGAAGGGGAAGGGGAAGCAAATACATCCTTCTTCACGTGGCAGCAGCATGAGAAGAATGAGAGTCCATTGAAGGGAGAAGCCCCTTATAAAACCATCAGATCTCATGAGAACTAACTCACTGTGATGAGAACAGGATGGGGGAACCACCCCCATGATCCAATTATCTCCATATGGTCCCTCCCACGACATGTGGGGATTATGGGAACTACAATTCAAGATGAGATTTGGGAGGGGACACAGCCAAACCATATCAGACACTATGCAACTTGTTTAGGCCCATATAGAACAAAAAGGCAGAGGAATGGTGAATTCACTCTTCTGGAGCTGGGACATCTGTCTTCTCTTGCCCTTGGACATCAGAATTCCAGGTTCTCAGGTCTCTGGGACTTGTACCAGTTTCCCAATTTCTCAGGTCTTTGGCCTTAGTGAGTTACGCTATTGGCTTCCCTGATTCAGGCCTTTGAACTCAGAATGAATTAGATCACCACTTCCCTCATTCCCCAGTTTGCAGACAGCACATTGTGGAACTTCTCGGCTTCCATAATCATGTGAGTGAATTCCCATAGTCAATCCATTATCTATCTATCTATCTATCTATCTATCTATCTATCTATCTATCTATCATCTATCTATCTATCATCTATCTATCTATCTATCTATCTATCTATCTATCTATCTATCATCTATCTATCTATCATCTATCTATCTATCTACCTATCATGTGTCTACCTATGTATCTATCTGTATATATGTATGTATTTATCCATCTATCTATCTTTGTATCTATCTGTATGTATGTATGTTTCTATTTATCTTTGCTTCTGTTTTTTGGAGAACCCTAATACACATTGATTTTTTTCTTTTTCTTCTTTTTCTAGTCCAAGTGAAGCAGTGGGAGTAAAGAAGGAACAAAGAGGCCAGGCGTGGTGGCTCACACCTGTAATCCCAGCACTTTGGGAGGCCAAGGCGGGTGGATCACCTGAGGTCGGGAGTTCGAGACCGGCCTGACCAACACGGAGAAACCCTGTCTCTACTAAAAATACAAAATTTGCCGGGCATGGTGGCGCATGCCTGTAATCCTAGCTATTTGGGAGGCTGAGGCAGGAGAATCGCTTGAACCTGGGAGGCAGAAGTTGCAATGAACTGAGATCATGCCACTGCACTCCAGCCTGGGCAACAAGAGCAAAACTCCATCTCAAAAAAAAAAAAAAGAAGGTCGGGCGCGGTGGCTCACGCTTGTAATCCCAGCACTTTGGGAGGCCGAGGCGGGCGGATCACGAGGTCAGGAGATCGAGACCACGGTGAAACCCCGTTTCTACTAAAAATACAAAAAATTAGCCGGGCGTGGTGGCGGGCGCCTGTAGTCCCAGCTACTCGGAGAGGCTGAGGCAGGAGAATGGCGTGAACCCGGGAGGCGGAGCTTGCAGTGAGCCGAGATTGCGCCACTGCACTCCAGCCCGGGCGACAGAGCGAGACTCTGTCTCAAAAAAAAAAAAAAAAAAAAAAAAAAAAGAAGAAACAAAGAAATCCATAACTGCATGTGATCAGTTAGTTGTAAACACCCCTGCACTCAAACCAACCTAATACACACTAATTTTCTCTATTGTTTTTCTATTCTCTATCTTGTGTATCTCAGCTCTAATTTTTATTATTCTTCCTTCTGCTAGCTTTGGGTTTTGTTTGCTCTTCTTTTTCTAGTTCTTTAAGACGTACAGTTAGGTTATTGATTCGAGATCTTTCTTCTTTTTTAATATAGACATTTACAACTATAAATTTCTTTTCTAGCAGTGCCTTTTTTGCATCTTTTAAGTTTTGATATGCTGTGGTTTTTTGTTTTTTGTTTGTTTTTGTTTTTGTTTTTTTCATCTCATAGTCTGTTCTCACGCTGCTATAAAGAACTGCCTGAGACTGGATAATTTATAAAGGAACGAAATTTAATTGACTCACAGTTCTGCATGGCTGGGGAGATCTCAGGAAACTTACGATCATGGGGGAAGGGGAAGCAAACACACAGTGGCGGCAGGAGAGAGAAGTGCAAGCAGGGGAAATGCTAGATGCTTATAAAACTATCAGATCTCATGAGACTCACTCACTATCATAAGAACAGCATGGGGGACACCGCCCCCATGATCTCATTACCTCCACCTGATCTCACCCTTGACATGTGGGGATTCTTATAATTCAAGGTGAGATTTCGGTGGGGACATGGAGCCAATCACAACGTTTGAGTTGTGATTTATTCTTTAATCCATTGGTTAAGAGTGTATTGTTTCGGTAGGGTGTGTTGGCTCACACCTGTAATCCCAGCACTTTGGGAGGCTGAGGCAGGCAAATCACCTGAGGTCAGGAGTTCGAGACCAGCCTGGCCAACATGGTGAAACTCCGTCTCTACTAAAAAAACACAAAAATTAGCTAGGTGTGGTGGCAGGCACCTGTAATTTCAGCTACTCGGGAGGCTGAGGCAGGAAAATCGATCTGGGAGGTGAAGGTTGCAGTGAGCCAAGATTCCACCACCACACTCCAGCCGGGGCAACACAGTGAAACTCTGTCTCAAAAAAAAAAAAGAGTATATTGTTTAATTTACATATATTTGTGAATTTTCTAGTTTTCCTTCTGTTATTGCATTCTAGTTTCATTCCACTGTGGTTGTAAAAGATACTTTACATTACTTCAGTCTTTTAAAATTTAGTAAGACCTGTTTTTTGGCCTAATGTATTATTTGTCTTGTAGAATGTTGCATGTCTACTAGAGAAGAATGTATATTCCACTTTTGTTGATTGAGTACTCTATATATCTGTTAGGTCTAATTGCTTGAGAATATAAGTCCTTTATTTCTTTCTTCTTTTTTTCTTTTTTTTTCTTTTTTTTTTGAGACAGAGTCTCACTCTGTCACTCAGGCTGGAGTGCAGTGGCTTGATCTCAGCTCACTGCAACCTTCGCCTCCCGGGTTCAAATGATTCTCCTACCTCAGCCTCCTGAGTAGCTGGAATTACAGGCATGCACCACCACGCCCGGCTAATTTTTGTGTTTTTAGTAGAGACGGGCTTTCACCATGTTGGTCAGGCTGGTCTTGAACTCTTGACCTTGTGATCCACCTGCCTCAGCCTCCCAAAGTGCTGGGATTACAGGTGTGAACCACCCCACCCGGCTTTTTTTTTTTTTTTTTTTTTTTTTAGATGGAGTTTTGCTCTACTTCCCAGGCTGGAGTGCAGTGGTGCGATCTCAGCTCACTGCAACCTCTGCCTCCTGGGTTCAAGTAATTCTCCTACCTTACCCTCCTGAGTAGCTGGGATTACAGGTGCATGCCACCACACCCAGCTAATTTTTGTATTTTAGTAGAGATGTGATTTTGCCATGTTGGCCAGGCTGGTCTTGAACTCCTGACTTCAGGTGATCCACCTGCCTGGGCCTCCCAAAGTGCTAGGATTACAGGCATGAGCCACCACACCTGGCGAGTCCTCTATTTCTTTATTGATCTTCTGTCTGGCCATTCTATCCATTATTAAAAGTGAGGTACTAAAATTTCTATATTGTAGACATATCTATTTTTCCCTTCAATTCTGTCCATTTTTGCTTCATATTTTGGGACTTTTTTTGTTAGGTTCATATATGTTTATAATTGTTATATCTTCTTGCTGGGTTGAAATTTTTATGACTATATAATGTTATTATTTTCTCTGATAGCCTTTTTCTTTTTTTACTTATAGTTTATTTTATCAATAATAACCACCCTTGCTCTCCTTCGCTTACTATTTCATGGAATATCTTTTTTCATCCTTTTACTTTGAATCTCTTTGTGTTTTTGTTTCTAAAGTGAATCTCCTTAGAAACTGAGAAGGCAGTAGTAAAAAAGAAAAAAAAAATAAAGTGAATCTTTTAAAGATGGCATTAGGCCAAGCACAGTGGCTTACACCTGTAATCCCAGCACTTTGGGAGGCCGAGGCAGGTGGATCACTTGAGGTCAGGAGTTTGAGACCAGCCTGGCTATCATGGTGAAACCCCATCTCTACTAAAAATATAGCAGTGGTGGTGGGAGCCTGTAATCCGAGCTACTTGGGAGGCTAAGGCAGAATTGCTTGAACCTGGGAGGCGGAGATAGCAGTGAGCTGAGATGACACCACTGCACTCCAGCCTGGACACAGAGCGAGACTCTGTCTCAAAATAAACACATAAATAAATAAAGACAGCATTAGATCAAGCTTGTCCAACCCATGGCCTGTGGGCCACATGTGGCCCAGGACAGCCTTGAATGTGGCCCAATACAAATTTGTAAACTTTCTTAAAACATTATGAGGTTTTTTGTGATTTTTTTTTAGCTCATCAGCTATTATTAGTGTTAGTGTATTTTCTGTGTGGCCCAAGTCAATTCTTCTTCTTCCAATGTGGCTCAGGGAAACCAAAACATTGAACACCCCTGATATACATGGATCATGATTTTTAAAATCCAATTTGCCAATTTCTGCCTTTTAATTGGAGAATTTATTACATTTATATTTAAAGTAAATATTGATAAGGAAGGATTTAAGCTCCATTAAGCTATTTGTTTTCTGTGTCATATATTTTTTGTTCTTCAGTTCCTCCATTATCGCCTTTTTTGCATTTATTAATTTTTTTGTAGAAAACAATTTTGATTCCCTTCTTTCCTTTTTTGAATTTTTAAAAGTTATTTTTTTGATGGTTACCTTGAGAATTACAATTAATATCTTAAACTTACAACAACCTAGTTTAAAAAATACCAACTTAGATTCAAAATTATACACATAACTCTGCTCCCACACATTCCTATTCTTCCTTCCCCTTTAAATTATTATCACAAATTACATCTTTATCCATAGATTTGTAATTATGTTTTATGTACTTACTTTTCTTTTTTTTTTTTTTTTTTGAGACGGAATTTCACTGTGTCACCCAGGCTGGAGTGCAGTGGCGCCATCTCAGCTCACTGCAAACTCCACCTCCCGGGTCCACGCCATTCTCTTGCCTCAGCCTCCCAGGAAGCTGGGACTACAGGCATGCGCCACCACGCCCAGCTAATTTTTTGTGTTTTTCATAGAGACGGTGTTTCACCGTATTAGCCAGGATGGTCTCGAGCTCCTGACCTCGTGATCCACCCACCTCAGCCTCCCGAAGTGCTGGGATTACAGGCATGAGCCACCACGCCTGACCGTACATGCTTTTCTTAAATCATATAAGAAAAAAAGGCCAGGTACAGTGGCTCACACCTGTAATCTCAGCACTTTGGGAGGCCGAGGCCGGCTGATCACGAGGTCAGGAGATCGAGACCATCCTGGCTAGCATAGTGAAAACTTTTCTCTACTAAAAATACAAAAATTAGCTGGGCATGGTGGTGCATGCCTATAATCCCAGCTACTCGGGAGGCTGAGGCAGGAGAATCACTTGAACCTGGGAGGTGGAGGTTGCAGTGAGCCGAGATCGCTCCACTGCACTCCAGCCTGGGTGACAGAGTGAGACTCCGTCTCAAAAAAAAAAAAAAGAAGAAAGGAAGGAAGGAAGGAAGGAAGGAAGGAAGGAAGGAAAGAAAGAAAGAAAGGAGGAGTCACAAATAAAAAATGCACTAATCTTAGTTGTTATATCTACCTAAATAGTTACCTTTACCAGTGTTCTTTGTTTATTCTTATGGCTTTGACTTACTGCCTAATGTCTTCATCTCAGACTGAATGCCTGTAACTCCCTTTAGCATTTTTGATATGGCAGGTCTACTAGTCATGACCTCCCTTAGCTTTTGTTTAACTGGAAATATCTTAAGTTCTCCTTCACTCTTCAAGGATAATTTTGCCAGATATAAAATTTTTGGTCAACAGGAGTTCAAGACCAGCCCAGGAGTTCAAGACCAGCCTGGGCAACAAAGCAAGATTCTATCTCTACAAAAAAAAAAGAAAAGAAAAAAGGAAAAATTAGCCGGGTGTCGTGACATATGCCTGTATTCCCACCTACTAAAGAGACTAAGGAAGGAGGATTGTTTGAGCCCAGGAGTTTGAGGCTGCAGGGAGCTGTGAATGGGTCACTGCGCTCCAGCCTGGGCAACAGAGTAAGATCCTATCTAAAAATAACAAAAAGTATAGCACATACAATTATATACAGTATATAATACTTAATGATAATAAATGACTATGTTACTGCTTTATGTATTTACTATAGCATTAATCATTATGTTAGAATATTCTTCTTCACATACATATATATGTGTGTGCGTACATAGAAGACCTGTTTTGTGGTCTAATGTATGATTAATCATTTTATATATATATATATATATGTTGTATTAGTCCATTTTCACACTGCTATAAACATACTACCAAAGACTGGGTAATTTATAAAGAAAAGAGGTTTAATTGATTCACAGTTCTGCATGGCTGGGGAGGCCTCAGCAAACCTACAATCATGGCGGAAGGCAAAGGGGAAGAAAGGCGTATTTTACATGGCAGCAGGAGAGAGAGAGAGAGAGCGAGAGAGAGCACAGGGGAAACTGCCACTTTTAAACCATCAGACCTCGTGAGAACTCACTCATTATCGTGAGAACAGCATGGGGGAAACTGCCCCTATGATCCAATCACCTTCCACCTGGTCCCTCCCTCAACATGTGGAGAGTGGAGATTACAATTTGAGATGAGATTTGGGTGGGGACACAGAGCAAAACCATATCATAAGCTACTTGTAAAACAGCTTCAGGCAGATCCTTCAAGAGATATTCCAGAAGAAGAAGGCATTGTTTACAGGAGATGACAACTCTATGCATGTTATTGTCTCTGAAGACCTCCCAGCAGGACAAGATGTGGAGGTGGGCGATAGTGATTTTGATGATCCTGACCCTGTGTAGGCCTAGGCTAATGTGTATTTGTGTTTAAATTTTTGACAAAAAAATTTTAAAAAGTAAATAAAAATGTTAAAGGCTGGTCACAGTGGCCATTCCTGTAGTTCTAGTACTTTGGGAGGCTAAGGCAGAAGGATCACTTAGGCCAGGAGTTTGAGAACAGCCTGGGCAACACAGTGAGATCCCATTTCTAAAAAAAAAAAAAAAACTAGCTGAGCATGTTGGTGCACTCCTGTAGTCTCAGCTACTTGGGAGTTTGGGGTGAGAGGATTGCTTGAACCCAGCAGTTTGTGGTTACAGTGAGCTATGACTGCACCGCTGCATTCCAGTCTGGGACAGAGAAAGACCCTGTTTCAAATTTTAAAAAATAAATAAAATTAGGCCAGGCACGGTGGCTCACGTCTGTAATCCCAGCACTTTGGGAGGCAGAGACGGGTGGATCATCTGAGGTCAGGAGTTCAAGACTAGCCTGGCCAATATGGTGAAACCCCATCTCTACTAAAAATACAAAAAAATTAGCCGGGCGTGGTGGCGAGTGCCTGTAATCCCAGCTACCCAGGAGGCTGGGGCAGGAGAATCGCTTGTACCGGGAAGGCAGAGGTTGCAGTGAGCTGAGGTACTGCCATTGCACTCTAGCCTGGGCAAGAAGAGCAAAACTCCATCTCAAAAAATAACTAACTAACTAACTAAATAAATAAATAAATAAATAAAATAAAATTTAAAACTAGAAAAAGTTTATAGAATAAGGATATAAAGAAAGAATTTTTCTTGTATAGCTGTATAATGTGTGTTTTAAGCTAAGTGGCTTTTTTTTTTTTTCTTGAGACAGGGTCTTCCTCTGTCACTTAGGCTGGAGTGCAGTGGTGTGATCATAGCTCACTGCAGCCTCAACCTCCTGAGCTCAAGCAATCCTCTTGCCTCAGCCTCCTGAGTAGCTGGGAGTACAGGCATGCACCACCATGCTTGGATTGTTTTTGTTTTTTTAAAGTGGAGATAAGGTCTCTCTATGTTGCCTAGGCTGGTCTCGAACATTTGAGCTCAAGCAATCTTCTCACCTCAGCCTCTCAAAGCACTGGGATTACAGGCATGAGCCACTGCATCCAGCCCATGATTGTATTTTCAAATTCAAATTGCTGAGGCTTTATATTAAGATTTGAAATAAGGTAGTTTTAGTCCTCCAACTTTGTGCTTTATGAAAGTTATGTTGGCTATTCAAGGTCTTTGAATTTCCACATGAATTTTAGAATCAGCTTGTCAGTTTCTTACAAAATAGCATACTATGATGTTGATTGAGATTATGTTGAACCTATATGTTAATTTGGGGAAAACTGACATCTTAATATTAAGGCTGGGCATGGTGGCTCATGCCTGTAATCCCAGCACTTTGGGAGGCCGAGGCAGGTGGATCACCTGAGGTCAGGAGTTCGAGACCAGCCTGACCAATGTGGTGGAACTCCGTCTCTACTAAAAATACAAAAATTAGCCAGGCACGGTGGCATACGCCTATAGTCCCAGCTACTCAGGAGGCTGAGACAGAAGAATTGCTTGAACCCGTGAGGTGGAGGTTGCAGTGAGCAGAGATTGTGTCACTATACTCCAGCAGCCTGGGAGACAGAGTGAGACTCTGTCTCAAAAAAAAAAAAAAAAATATATATATATATATATATATGTATATATATAAAATTATTTGGAGATGGGGGTGGAGGTATCTCCCTATGTTGCCCAGGCTAGTCTTGAACTCCTGGCCTCAAAGTGATCCTCCGACCTCGGCTTCCCAAAGTGCTGGGATTACAGGTGTAAGCCACCACACCCAGCCACTGAGTGTTTTTGTAAGTAATGAATGCTGCCAACGGTCAAATGTTTTTTGTGCATCTATTGAGATGATAAAATTTTTCTTTTTAGGTTTGTTATTATGGTAAATTACATTAATTTTGTAATGTTAAACCAATCCTGCATTCCTGGAATAATAAAACCTAGTGATGATATGTTATCCTTCAAATATATTATTGGGTTTGATTTGCTAAAAATAAATTAAAGATGTTTGCATCAATGTTCATGAGGGATGTTAGTTGGAAGTTGTGGGTTTTTTTCTTCCTGTTATGTTGTCATCTGGTTTCAGTATCAGGGTAATCAAGACCTCAGAGAATAAGTTGGAAAGATTTTGTATAGAAATGGTGTTTTTATTTCTTAATATTTGATAGAATTCACTAGTGAAGCCATCTGGGCCTAGTTTTTATTTGTGGGAAATTTAATTACAAGTTCAATTTATCTAATTGACATATGGCTACTTAAGCTATCTATTTCTGCTTGTGTGAGTTTTTGTGTCTTTCAAGGAATTTGTCCACTTCATCTAAGTTGTCAAATTTATTGGTAAATTATTTACGGTTTCCCCTTACCAGTATTTTAATGTCTGTGGATGCTATAGTGAGTCACCTCTTTTAGGCCTGAAGTTGGTAATTTGTGTCTTCTTTTTTTCCTGATCAGTGTGGCTAGAGATTTAGAAATTTTATTGATCTTAAATAATAATAATTATTTTTTCTTTTGAGACGGAGTCTCACTCTGTCGCCCAGGCTGGAGTGCAGTGGCCCAATCTTGGCTCACTGCAGCCTCTCTCTGCCTTTCAGGTTCAAGCAATTCTCCTGCCTCAGCCTCTCAAGTAGCTGGGATTACAGGTGCCTGCCACCACAGCCGGCTAATTTTTATATTTTTAGTGGAGATGGGGTTTTACCATGTTGGTCAGGCTGGTCTCAAACTCCTGACCTCAAGTGGTCCACCTGCCTCCAAAAGTGCTGGAATTATAAGCATGAGCCACTATGCCTGGCCAGATTTTTAATAATTATTTTTTGATTAATCAATTATTTTTGATTGATTAATTTTATTGATCTTAAATAATTATTTTTGATTAATTAATTGATTAGCTTGATTTTCTGCTACTTATTCTATCAGTTACTGAGTAAGCGTTGTTAAATCTCTAGCTAAAATTGTGGATTGTTAATTTCTCCTGCTAATTCTTTCTCTTCTTGCTTTATGTATTTTGAAGCTCTGTTTTTGGATGCATAAACATTTAGGATTGCTATGTCTCCTCAATGAATTGACCTGTTTTTCATTATAAAATAATCTTTTTGTATCTGGTAATTTTTTTTACCCTGAAACTTATTTTGTCTGATATTAATATAGCTACTTCAGATTTTTTTTGGCTAGTGTTAACATAGTATATCTTTTTCATCTTTTTGCTTTTAATCTATGTGTGTCTTTATATTTGAAGTGGATTTCAGGCCAGGTGCAGTGCTGGCTCATGCCTATAATCCCAGCACTTTGGGAGGCTGAGGCAGGAGAGTTGCTTGAGCCCAGGATTTCGAGATGAGTCTGGGCAACGTAACAAGACACCATCTTCGTGAACGACAAAAAAAGTAAAGTTGAGGCTAGGTTCAGTGGCTGACACCTGTAATCCCAGCAGTTTGGGAGGCCGAGGCAGGCAGATCACTCGAGGTCAGGAGTTAGAGATCAGCCTGATCAACATGGTAGAACCCCGTCTCCACTAAAAATACAAAAATTAGCCAGGCGTGTTGGTGCATACCTGTAATTTTAGCTACTCAGGAGGTTGAGGCAGGAGAATTGCTTGAGCCCAGGTGGTGAAGGTTGCAGTGAGCCAAGATGGAGCCACTGCACTCCAGCTTGGGCAACAGAGGGAGACTCCGTCTTAAAAAAATAAAAAAAAAGTAAAGTTGATTTTTTATATAGTATACATCTTGGTCACTTTTAAAATAAAATTTAATAATTTTAAATTATTAATTTTTAATAATAAATATAATATATTTATTATACAATAAATATATTATATTTATTATATAATATAATAAATATAATAAAAATAATATAATAATAAAATAAATAATTTTAAATTATTTAATTGGGAGTGTTCAGAGCATTTAAATTTAATGTGATTATTATACGGTTATGTTTAAGTCTTAACATATTACTATTTGTGCTGTATTTGTCCCATCTCTTGTTTGTTCCATTTTACTTTTTTCTGCCTTTTTTGGCATTAAGTCTTTCTTTTTTTTTTTTTCTTGAGTCAGGATTTTGCTCTGTCACCCAGGCTGCCGTGCAGTGACACAATCATGGCTCACTGCAGCCTCAACCTTTCAGGCTCAAGAGATCCTCCCACCTCAGCCTCCTGAGTAGCTGGGACCACAGGCACACACCAACATGCCATGCTATTTTTAGTACAGACAGGGTTTCGCCATGTTGCCCAGGCTAGTCTCAAACTCCTGAGCTCAAGTGATCTGCCTGGCTCAACCTCCCAGAGTGCTGGGATTACAGGCACTGTGCCCAGCCAGTTTTTCTGGCATTAATTATTTCTTAGGATTCCATTTAATCTCCTTTGCTGGCTTTTTAGCTAAAACTCTTTGGATTTGTGTTTCAGTGGTTGCTTTATAGCATACATCTTTAACTTATCAAAGCCTACCTTTAAGTGCTATCATACCACTTCATGTATAGTATAAAAAACTTACAATAGGCTGGGTGCAGTGGTTCATGCCTTGATATACTTTGGCTCTGTGTCCCCACCCAAATCTCATGTTGAATTGTAATCCCCATTGTTGAGGGAGGGACCTGGTGGGAGGTGATTGGATCATGGGGGCAGATTTCTCCCTTGCTGTACTCATGATACTGAGTTCTCACAAGTTCTGGTTGTTTGAAAGCATGTAGCATTTCCCTTTGCTCAGTATCCTGCCAGGTGAAGACATGCTTGCTTCCCATTTGCCCTTCCGCCATGATTGTAAATTTCCTGAGGCCTCCCCAGCCATGCTTCTGGTACAACCTGTGGAACTGTGAGTCAATTAAACCTCTTTTCTTTATAAATTACACAGTCTCAGGTAGATCTTGATAGCAGTGTGAGAACAGACTAATATGTGCCTGCAATCCCAGTGCTTTGGGAGGCCAAAGCAAAAGGATTACTTGATCCCAGAAGTTCAAGATCAGCTTGGGCAAAGTGGCAAAACCGCATCTCTACAAAAAATACAAAAATAGCTGGGCATGGTGGTGCACACCAGTAGTCCCAGCTACTTGGGAGGCTGAGGAAGGAAGACTGCTTGAGCCCAGGAGGTGAAAGCTGCAGTGAGCTGTGATTGTGCCACTGCACTCCAGCCTGGGCAACAAGTGAGACCCTGTCTCAAAACAAAACAAAACAAAACTTACAATAGTATATTTCCATTTCTTCCTTTCCAGTCTTTAGGCTATTGTCATGCACTTACTTTTATATGAACTCCACAGCAAATTCTTATTATTTTTGTTTAACTAATCAATTACCTGATCTAGCAATGGCTTCTGGGTATTTACCCAGAAGATTTGAAATCAGTTTATTGAAGGGATGTCTGCACCTACATGTTCATTGCAGCACTATTCACAGTAGTTTATGAAATCACCCTGGCCTGGTGTGGTGGCTCACACCTGTAATCCCAGCACTCTGGGAGGCCAGGACAGGCAGATTGCCTGAGCTCAAGAGTTCGAGACCAGCCTGAGCAACATGGTGAAACCCCGTCTCTACTAAAATACAAAAAAATTAGCTGGGTGTGGTGGTGCACACCTGTAATCCCAGCTACTGGGAAGCTAAAACATGGGAATTGCTTGAACCCAGGAGGCGGAGGTTGCAGTGAGCCAAGATTGCACCACCGCACTCCAGCCTGGGTGACAGAGCAAAACTCTGTCTCCAAAAAAAAAAAGAAATTACCCTAACTGTCCATCAACAGATGAAGAAAGAAAATGTGGTGTATGTATACTGTGGAATACTATTCAGTCATTCAAAAGAAGGAAATTCTGTTATTTGTGACAATATGAATGGAACTGGAGAACATTATGCTAGGTGAATAAGCCAGACATAGAAAGACAAATACCACACGTTCTCACTTACATATGGAATCTAAAACAATTGAACTCATAGAAGCAGAGAGGCTGGTTACAGAGGCTGGGACTGTGGAGAATGGGGAGATGAAGTGTACAAAATCTCAGTTAGAGGAGGAATATGGGGTTTTCTTAGTTCTATTACACAGCATGGTGAATATATTTAATAATAGAATATTGTACATTTCAAAATTGCTAAGAGAGTAAAACATAAATGTTCTCACCACAAAAAAAATGTTAAGTATTTGAGGTGATGCATATGCTGACTAGCTTGATTTAATTTTTCCACATTGCATTCATAAATCATAACATCACTTTGTACTTCACAAATGTATACAATTATAAATTTCCAATTTACCAAGTCGAAAAATTACTTGATAAGTAAGTGTAAAGAATAATAAATAATTACATGTATATTTATCCATGTAGTTTCCATTTCCAGTGCTCTGCATTCCTTTGTGTATTTCCAGCTTTTCTCTGGCATCATTTTCCTTCTGCCTGAAGCACTTCCTTTGACATCTTAGTTCCCTTACTTTTTCTTCTGCCATGTCTTATCTGCTGTTAATCTTATTCAATATATGTTTCACCTCAAACATTGTAATTTTAATATCTTGAAGTTCACCTTGGGTATTTAAAACATATTTCTCCGTCTCTACTTAACATTCTTAATTTTTTCCTTTACTTTCCTTAGCATATGGAATACAGTTATAATAACTTTTTTTTTGTTTTTTGAGACACAGTCTCGCTCTGTTGCCAGGCTGGAGTGCGGTGGCACAATCTCGGCTCACTGTAACCTCTGCCTCCCAGGTTCAAGCAATTCTCCTGCCTCAGCTGGGACTATGGGCACGCGCCACCACACCCAGCTAATTTTTGTATTTTTAGTTGAGACGGGGTTTCACCATGTTGGCCAGGATGGTCTCAATCTCTTGACCTTGTGATCCACCCACCTTGGCCTCCCAAAGTGCTGGGATTACAGGTGTGAGCCACAGCGCCCAGCCTATAATAACTATTTTAATGTCCTTGTCTACTAACACTGTCATCGGTGTCATTTCTGGCTCATTTCTAGTTTCAATTGATTTAAAATTTTCTCTTCATGATGGCTCTCAGTTTCTTGCTTTTCTGCATGCCTGGCAACTTTTTACTGGCTGCAATACATCATTTGTGCTAGTTTTGAAAATTATTTTGTTATGTGATATTTTTGTATTCATATAAATTATCTTGAATTTTGTTCTGGGACACAGTTAAATTCTTTGAAAAGAGTTTGACTCTTTCTGGTCGTGTTGTGTTAGATAGAACCAGAGCGACATTTAGTCTAGGGCTAATTTTCCCCACTACTGAGGCAGAACCCTTCTGAGTACTTTACTCAATACCCCACAAGGTCTCCACGCTGATGTTGGGAAAGGAAAAATATTCCTGGCCCTACGTGAGCTGTTATGATTGTTTCCACTGAGCCTTTTGGGTGGTCCCTTCCCCAGCCTCAGCATTTTCCTCACATGCATGCACTGATTGGTACTCAGATTCATTACGACTCTAAATCTTCAGGGTGCAATCTCAATTTCTCTCCTTCCCCTGCACTCTTTTCTTTCTAGAACTTTACCCTGTGAGCTCCAGTCTGGGCCTCTCGGACTTCCAGCTCCATCTCCTCACTTCAGGAAAGCTGCCGGGCTGCTCCTCAGCTCTTCCTTCTTTGCGCTGCAGGCTGCAAACCCTTCAGACAGTAAGACGGGGCCATCATTAGGGCTCATCTCATTTGCTTCCTCTCCCTCAGGGATCACTAGTAATGGAAAACAATGACAAAACCAGTCCCAGAGCTCCCAAAAGTCTTAATACTTAGGTTTGAATCTAACAATGTATATACAGGATTGAAAGCTGCAAACTACAAAATGCTGATGAAATAAATCAAATAAGATCCAAATAACAGATAGACATACTGTGTTCATGGTTTGGAATACTTGAGATACATACACACACACACACACACACACACATAGTTAAGATGACAATCCTGGGCCAGGTGCGGTGGCTCACGACTGTAATCCCAGCACTTTGGGAGGCTGAGGTGGGCGGATCACGAGGTCAGGAGATCAAGCCCATCCTGGCTAACACGGTGAAACCCCGTCTCTACTAAAAATACAAAAAATTAGCCGGGCATGGTGGCGGGCACCTATAGTCTCAGCTACTTGGGAGGCTGAGTCAGGAGAATCGTGTGAACCCGGGAGGCGGAGCTCGCAGTGAGCCGAGATTGCACCACTGCACTCCAGCCTGGGTAACAGAGACTCTGTCTCAAAAAAAAAAAATTCTCTGCAAATTGATCTACAGATTTCATTCAATTCCAATCAAAATCTCAGCAGAATATTTTTGTAGATATTAACAAGCTAATTTTAAATTTTATATGGAAAGACAGAGGATATAGAATAGTTAAAACAAATTTGAAAAAGAAGATTGGAGAACTCACAGACACTACTTGGGCTTTTAAAAAAACATGAAAAGGTAAGTCAGTTAAGAAAGAATAGTCCAGGCATGGTGGCTCACACCTGTAATCTCAGCATTTTGGGAGGCCGAGGCGGGCAGATCACGAGATCAGGAGATCGAGACCATCCTGGCTAACACAGTGAAACCCTGTCTCTACTAAAAAAAAAAAAAAAATACAAAAAATTAGCTGGCTGTGGTGGCAGGTGCCTGTAGTCCCAGCTACTCGGGAGGCTGAGGCAGGAGAATGGCGTGAACCCGGGTGGGAGGCAGAGCTTGCAGTGAGCCAAGATGGTGCCACTGCACTCCAGCCTGGGCGACAGAGCGAGACTCTGTTTCAAAAAAAAAAAGGATAATCTTTCAACAGATGGTGCAACTAGACATCAGTATGCAAAAAAAAAGGAAGAAGAAGACAAAGATCCTCAATCTATACCTTAAGCTTTATATAAATATTAACCAAATATGGAGCACAGACTTAAATACAAAACAAAACAATGAAACTCTTAGAAGAAAACATAAGAGGCCAGGTACTGTGGCCCACGCCCGTAATCTCAGCACTTTGGGAGGCCAAGGTGGGCAGATCACTCGAGGACAGGAGTTCGAGACCAGCCTGGTAAGCACGGTGAAACCCCATCTCTACTAACAATACAAAAATTTGCCAGGCATGGTGGCACACGCTGTAGTCCCAGGTACTCAGAGGCTGAGGCAGGAGAATAGCTTGAACTCGGGAGGTGGAGGTTGCAGTGAGCCAGTATCACATCACTGCACTCCAGCCTGGCGTCAGAGCAAAGAAAAGAAAACATAAGAGAAAATGATATGAATTAGGAAAAGAATACAACTATGACACCAAAATCATGGTCTCTAAAGGAAAAAATTGATGAAATAGACCTTATCAAAATGTTTTCATCAAAATTTTTGCTCTGTAAAAGACACTGTTAAGAAAATGAAATGATAAGACACTGACTGAAAAAAAATTTATAAGTTACCTATTCGGAGAGGAATCTGGGAAGACAGCATGGTAGGAAGCACCAGGAATCTGTCTCCCCACCTAGACAACAATTGCATGGCAGAATCTGTCTGGTGTAACTATTTTAGAACTCTGGAGTCTATTGAAGGCTTGTGGCTTCCAGGGGGAAGGCTTGGACTGGTAAATTACAGTAAATTTCAGTCCATTTTAGCTCTTCGCACAATGGCTACTACCCATCCCTGACCCCCAGCTCTATGGCACGCAGCTGTGTATGTGTTCCCGGAGCAACCTGCACACAACTTGCGGGAGCCAGGGTGGACAAAAAGGGTCTTGTCCTCCAAATATCAGGGATCTGTGCTCTCACTGCTGAGTGCTGCTTCTGACCTCAGAGGTGCTTCCTTTTTTTTCTTTTTGAGAGGGAGTCTTACTCTGTCGCCCAGGCTGGAGTGCAGTGGTGTGATCTCGGCTCACTGCAAGCTCCACCTCCTGGGTTCAAGTGATTCTCCAGCCTCAGCCTCCTGAGTAGCTGGGACTACCGGCACGCACCACCATAACCAGCTAGTTTTTGTATTTTTAGTAGAGATGGGGTTTCGCCATGCTGGCCAGGCTAGTCTCAAACTCCGGACCTCAAGTGATCCACCCGCCTCAGCCTTCCATAGTGCTGGGATTATAGGCTTGAGCCACCGTGCCTGGCCCACAGCAGCGCTCCTAATCACAGAGGCACAGGTGGCCACTGCTGTTGCATCTCCTCCAGTTGTTGCAAGCTCCTCCCCCTCTGGCTGAAGTGACTTCTGGGGCATTTAAAGGGCTGATGCACTTTCCCTCCCACCTTCATTTTTATTTTTATTCCCCCTTGGGAGCCAGACATTAAACACTATAACTTTCAAAAAATTTTTATTTATTTTTTACTTTTTAGATGGAGTCTCACTCTATCGCCAGGCTGGAGTGCATTGGTGCGATCTCGGCTCACTGCAACCTCCACTTCCCAGGTTCAAGCAATTCTCCTGCCTCAGCCTCCTGAGTAGCTGGGACTACAGGCGCGCGCCACCATGCCCAGCAAATTTTATTTTTGTATTTTTAGTAGAGATGGGGTTTCACCATGTTGGCCAGGATGGTCTCGATCTCCTGACCTCATGATCCGCCCGCCTCGGCCTCCGAAAGTGCTGGGATTACAGGCGTGAGCCACTGCACCTGGTCGAGAACATTTTTTAAAACTGCATATATGAGGAAAATGAGTAAGTGACCACACATACCCAAGGCTCAGAAAATACCTGAGAAGACCTTAAGTTTACACCCCAGGCTGATTCTTGACACAAGGATAGGATACAGCAATCAATCAGATAAACAAAAAACAAAAATAGTAACAAAAACCAGTAAACCCTGGGTAAGGGGGAAAATATGATTTCCAGTTACAATTATGAAATTCAATTGTCCAAGCTCAACAAAACATCATAAGGCATACAAAGAAACAGAGAAATATAGCCTATTAGAAGGTTAAAGAAAACCACAAATAAACAGAAACTGTCCCTGAAAAAGAGCTTATGGCAGGTGTACTAGAAAAAGGCTTTAAAGCAACTGTCTTAGAGATGCTCAGAAAACTACAGGAGGGTATGGAGTAAGTCAAGAGAATGATGTATGAATGAAATGGAAATATCAGTAAAAATAAAATCTAAAAGAAACCAAAAAATTTCCAGAGCTGAAAAGTACAACAACTGAAATGAAAAATAACTAGAGGACAGATTCAAAGGCAGGTTTAAACAGGCAGAAGAAAGAATCACTGAACTTGAAGATACGGCAATGGAAATGATCAAGTCTAAAGAACAGAAAGAAAAAAAAAGACTGAAGAAAAATGAACAGAGCTTAAGGGACCTTGGGATACCATCAAGTAGACCAACATAGGCACTGTGGGAGTTACAGAAAGAGAAGAGAAAGAAGCAGGGAGAATATGTGAAAAATTAATGTTCATAAACATCCCAAATTTGATGAAAGAGATGAAAAGAAACATGCAAGAAGCTCAATGAACTTCATGTAAGATGAATTCAAAGAGATCCAGCCAAATACAGTGGCTCATGCCTGTAATCTCAGTGCTTTGGGAGCCCAAAGCAGGAGGATGGCTTGAGCCCAGGAGTTTGAGACAAGCCTGGGCAATATGGCAAAAGCCTGTCTCTAAAAAACAACAATGACAACAATAACAACAACAACAACAAACAAATTAACTGTGCATTGTGGTGCACACCTGTAGTCCCAGCTAGCTACTTGGGAGGCTGAGGTGGGAGGATCACTTAAGCCCAGGAGTTCAAGGCTACAGTGAGCTATGATCATGACACTGCACCCCAGCCTGGGTGATAAAATGAGACTCTGTTTCCAGAGAGAGAGAAAGAGAGAATCAATGGCTCATGCCTTTGGGAAGCTGAGGCAGAAGAAGAATCACTTGAGCTGAAGAGTTTGAGACCAGCTTGGGCAACATAGTGACATCTTATTTCTACAAAAAATAAAATAATTCGCCAGATGTAGATGGCACACACCTATAGTCCCAGCTACTTGGGAAGCTGAGGTGAGAGGATTGCTTGAGCCCAGGAGGTCAAAGCTACAGTGAGCTATGATTGTGCCACTGCACTCCAGCCTAGGTGACAGAGTAAGACCCTGTCTCAAAAATTAAATTCAATTGGCTGGGCACGGTGGCTCACACCTGTAATCTCAGCACTTTGGGAGGCCGAGGCAGGTGGATCACCTGAGGTCAGGAGTTCGCGACCAGCTTGGACAACATGGCGAAGCCCCATCTTTACTAAAAATACAAAAATTAGCCAGGTGTGGTGGCACGCGCCCGCAGTCCCAACTACTACAGGGAGACTGAGGTAGGAGAATCGCTTGAACCCAGCAGGCGGAAGTTGCAGTGAGCCAAGATCACACCACTGCACTCCAGCCTGGGTGACACAAAAAGACTCTGTCTCAAATTAATTAATTAATTAACTAATTAATTAATTAAATATTAAAATTAAGAGGGAGAGGGAGTCACACCAAGACACGTTATAATTAAACTTTTGAGGCCAGGTGCGGCGGCTCATGCCTGTAATCCCAGCATTTTGGGAGGCCAAAACGGGTGGATCACCTGAGGTCAGGAGTTTGAGACCAGCCTGACCAACATGGAGAAACTCCATTTCTACTAAAAATAAAAAATTAGCTGGGCGTGGTGAGCATGCCTGTAATTCCAGCTATTCAGGAGTCAGAGGCAGGAGAATTGCTTGAACCTGTGAGGTGGAGGTTGCAGTGAGTCGAGATTGCACCATTTCACTCCAGCCTGGGCAACAAGAGCAAAACTCCTTCTCAAAAAATGATAATAATAATAATAACAATGAAACTTTTGAAAGACAAAGAGAGAATGCTGAAAGTGGCAAGAGAGAAGAGACATGTGACATACCAAGATCTTAAATAAGATTTTCAACAGATTTCTCTTTTTTTTTTATTAATTTTTTTTGCATACAAAAACAATAAACATTTTCTAAAAATACATACAAACAAAAAGATGCGTATCAAACATATTAGGAAGGTTGCACATGGGAAGTCGGGGAATAGAAATGGGGGTGGGAGTTAAAATAAATGAGAGAGGGACTTTATATGGATCAGTGATAATAACTCAATCCTCTATTTGACAAAGAAGAGGGAGAAGGAAGAGGAAGAAAAAGAAAGTGGGATAAAGGATCAGAAAGGGAGGAAAATAGAAAAAATTAGAGTATGACTCCAGGGTAGACCTGTTTTGTTGTCATTGAGTTGGTTGGTTGGTTTGTCTGTTGTATTCTTCATGTTTCGCCAAGTTGGCCAGACTGGTCTCGAACTCCTAGCCCGAAGTGATCAACCCGCCTCGCCCCCCAGAGTGCCGGGACCACAGGCGTGAGCCACCACGTCCAGCCCCCACATTGCTTCTGGCCTCCGTGGTAGACCTCCCAGACGGAGCGGCCAGGCAGAGGAGCTCCTCACTTCTACCCAGACACGGGGCGGCCGGGCAGAGGGGCTCCTCACTTCCCAGACGGGGCGGCCAGGTAGAGACGCTCCTCACTTCTTCCCAGACGATAGGTGGCCGGGCAGAGGCGCTCCTCACTTCCCAGACGATGGGCGGCCAGGCAGAGGCGCTCCTCACCTCCCAGACGATGGGTGGCCGGGCAGAGGCACTCCTCACTTCCCAGATGGGGCAGCCGGGCAGAGGCGCTCCTCACTTTCCAGACGACGGGTGGCCGGGCAGAGGCGCTCCTCACTTCTTCCCGGACGGGGCGGCCGGGCAGAGGCGCTCCTCACTTCTTCCCAACGGGGCGGCCGGGCAGAGGCGCCCCTCACTTCTTCCCGGACGGGGCGGCCGGGCAGAGGCGCCCCTCACTTCTTCCCGGACGGGGCGGCCGGGCAGAGGCGCTCCTCACTTCTTCCCGGACGGGGCGGCCGGGCAGAGGCGCTCCTCACTTCTTCCCGGATGGGGCGGCCGGGCAGAGGCGCTCCACACTTCCCAGACGGTGGGTGGCCGGGCAGAGGCGCTCCTCACTTCTTCCCGGATGGGGCGGCTGGGCAGAGGCGCTCCTCACTTCTTCCCGGACGGGGCGCCCGGGCAGAGGCGCTCCTCATTTCTTCCCGGACGGGGCGGCCAGGCAGAGGCGCTCCTCACTTCTTCCCGGACGGGGCGGCCGGGCAGAGGCGCTCCTCACCTCCCAGACGATGGGAGGCCGGGCAGAGGCGCTGCTCACTTCCCAGACGATGGGTGGCCGGGCAGAGGCGCTCCTCATTTCCCAGACGGGGCGGCCGGACAGAGGCGCTCCTCACTTCCCAGACAGGGTGGCCGGGCAGAGGCGCTCCTCACTTCCCAGACGATGGGTGGCCGGGCAGAGGCGCTCCTCACTTCCCAGATGGGGCGGCCGGGCAGAGGCGCTCCTCACTTCCCAGACGGTGGGTGGCCGGGCAGAGGCGCTCCTCACTTCCCAGACGGGGCGGCCGGGCAGAGGCGCTCCTCACTTTCCAGACGGTGGGTGGCCGGGCAGAGGCGCTCCTCACTTCCCAGATGGTGGGTGGCCGGGCAGAGGCGCTCCTCACTTCCCAGACGGTGGGTGGCCGGGTAGAGGCGCTCCTCACTTCTTCCCGGATGGGGTGGCCGGGCAGAGGCACTCCTCACTTCTTCCCGGATGGGGCGCCCGGGCAGAGGCGCTCATTTCTTCCTGGACGGGGCGGCCGGGCAGAGGCGCTCCTCACTTCCCAGATGGGGCGGCCGGGCAGAGGCGCTCCTCACTTCTTCCCAGACGATGGGTGGCCGGGCAGAGGCACTCCTCACTTCCCAGATGGGGCAGCCGGGCAGAGGCGCTCCTCACTTTCCAGACGACGGGTGGCCGGGCAGAGGCGCTCCTCACTTCTTCCCGGACGGGGCGGCCGGGCAGAGGCGCTCCTCACTTCTTCCCAACGGGGCGGCCGGGCAGAGGCGCCCCTCACTTCTTCCCGGACGGGGCGGCCGGGCAGAGGCGCCCCTCACTTCTTCCCGGACGGGGCGGCCGGGCAGAGGCGCTCCTCACTTCTTCCCGGACGGGGCGGCCGGGCAGAGGCGCTCCTCACTTCTTCCCGGATGGGGCGGCCGGGCAGAGGCGCTCCACACTTCCCAGACGGTGGGTGGCCGGGCAGAGGCGCTCCTCACTTCTTCCCGGATGGGGCGGCCGGGCAGAGGCGCTCCTCACTTCTTCCCGGACGGGGCGCCCGGGCAGAGGCGCTCCTCATTTCTTCCCGGACGGGGCGGCCGGGCAGAGGCGCTCCTCACTTCTTCCCGGACGGGGCGGCCGGGCAGAGGCGCTCCTCACCTCCCAGACGATGGGAGGCCGGGCAGAGGCGCTGCTCACTTCCCAGACGATGGGTGGCCGGGCAGAGGCGCTCCTCATTTCCCAGATGGGGCGGCCGGACAGAGGCGCTCCTCACTTCCCAGACAGGGTGGCCGGGCAGAGGCGCTCCTCACTTCCCAGACGATGGGTGGCCGGGCAGAGGCGCTCCTCACTTCCCAGATGGGGCGGCCGGGCAGAGGCGCTCCTCACTTCCCAGACGGTGGGTGGCCGGGCAGAGGCGCTCCTCACTTCCCAGACGGGGCGGCCGGGCAGAGGCGCTCCTCACTTTCCAGACGGTGGGTGGCCGGGCAGAGGCGCTCCTCACTTCCCAGATGGTGGGTGGCCGGGCAGAGGCGCTCCTCACTTCCCAGACGGTGGGTGGCCGGGTAGAGGCGCTCCTCACTTCTTCCCGGATGGGGCGGCCGGGCAGAGGCACTCCTCACTTCTTCCCGGATGGGGCGCCCGGGCAGAGGCGCTCATTTCTTCCCGGACGGGGCGGCCGGGCAGAGGCGCTCCTCACTTCCCAGATGGGGCGGCCGGGCAGAGGCGCTCCTCACTTCTTCCCGGACGGGGCGGCCGGGCAGAGGCGCTCCTCATTTCTTCCCGGACGGGGCGGCCGGGCAGAGGCGCTCCTCATTTCTTCCCGGACGGGGCGCCCGGGCAGAGGCGCTCCTCACTTCTTCCCGGACGGGGCGGCCGGGCAGAGGCGCGCCTCACTTCTTCCCAGACGGGGCGGCCGGGCAGAGGCGCTCCTCACTTCTTCCCGGACGGGGCGGCCGGGCAGAGGCGCTCCTCACTTCTTCCCGGATGGGGCGGCCGGGCAGAGGCGCTCCTCAGTTCTTCCCGGACGGGGTGGCCGGGCAGAGGCGCTGCTCACTTCCCAGACGGGGCGGCCGGGCAGAGGCACTCCTCACTTCCCAGACGGGGCGGCCGGGCAGAGGCGCTCCTCACTTCCCAGACGGGGTGGCCGGGCAGAGGCGCTCCTCACTTCCCAGACGATGGGTGGCCGGGCAGAGGCGCTCCTCACTTCTTCCCGGACGGGGCGGCCGGGCAGAGGCGCTCCTCACTTCTTCCCGGACGGGGCGGCCGGGCAGAGGCGCTCCTCACCTCCCAGACGATGGGAGGCCGGGCAGAGGCGCTGCTCACTTCCCAGACGATGGGTGGCCGGGCAGAGGCGCTCCTCATTTCCCAGACGGGGCGGCCGGGCAGAGGCGCTCCTCACTTCCCAGACAGGGTGGCCGGGCAGAGGCGCTCCTCACTTCCCAGACGGTGGGTGGCCGGGCAGAGGCGCTCCTCACTTCCCAGACGGTGGGTGGCCGGGCAGAGGCGCTCCTCACTTCCCAGACGGGGCGGCCGGGCAGAGGCGCTCCTCACTTCCCAGACGGTGGGTGGCCGGGCAGAGGCGCTCCTCACTTCCCAGACGGTGGGTGGCCGGGTAGAGGCGCTCCTCACTTCTTCCCGGATGGGGCGGCCGGGCAGAGGCACTCCTCACTTCTTCCCGGATGGGGCGCCCGGGCAGAGGCGCTCATTTCTTCCCGGACGGGGCGGCCGGGCAGAGGCGCTCCTCACTTCCCAGACGGGGCGGCCGGGCAGAGGCGCTCCTCACTTCTTCCCGGACGGGGCGGCCGGGCAGAGGCGCTCCTCACTTCTTCCCGGACGGGGCGCCCGGGCAGAGGCGCTCCTCACTTCTTCCCGGACGGGGCGCCCGGGCAGAGGCGCTCCTCACTTCTTCCCGGACGGGGCGGCCGGGCAGAGGCGCGCCTCACTTCTTCCCGGACGGGGCGGCCGGGCAGAGGCGCTCCTCACTTCTTCCCGGACGGGGCGGCCGGGCAGAGGCGCTCCTCACTTCCCAGACGGTGGGTGGCCGGGCAGAGGCGCTCCTCACTTCCCAGACGGTGGGTGGCCGGGCAGAGGCGCTCCTCACTTCCCAGACGGTGGGTGGCCGGGCAGAGGCGCTCCTCACTTCCCAGACGGGGCAGCCGGGCAGAGGCGCTCCTCACTTCCCAGACGGGGCGGCCGGGCAGAGGCGCTCCTCACTTCCCAGACGGGGCGGCCGGGCAGAGGTGCTCCTCACCTCCCAGACGGGGCGGCCGGGCAGAGGCGCTCCCCACCTTCCAGATGGGGCAGCGGCCGGGCAGGGGCTGCAATCCCAGCACCCTGGCAGGCCAAGGCAGGCGGCCGGGGGGTAGAGGCTGCCGTGAGGCCAGACCACGCCACCGCACTCCAGCCCGGGCAACACCGAGCACTGGGTGAGCGAGACTCCGTCTGTAGTCCCAGTACCTCGGGAGGCTGAGGCGGGCAGAGCACTCGGCGTCAGGAGCTGGCGACCAGCGTGGCCAAGATGGCGAACGCGTGCCTGCATCCAAAGGAGAAAAGGCAGGCAGCGGTGGCACGCGCCGGCACTCCCAGGCAGTCGGCGGCGCGGGCAGCAGCAAGCCGAGTAGATTGTAGCCTGCGCCAGAGAGGGAAAGAAAGAACGAACGAACGAACGAACGAAAGAAAGAAAGAAAGAAAGAAAGAAAGAAAGAAAGAGAGAGAAAGAGAGAGAGAGAGAGAGAGAAAGAAAGCCAACAGATTTCTCATTAGAAATTTTGGAGGCCAGAAGAGAGTGGGCTGACATTTTCTTTTTTTTTTTTCTTTTTTTTTTTTTTTTTTTTGAGATGGAGTCTCGCTCTGTCACCCAGGCTGGAGTGCAACGGCGTGATCTCGGCTCACTGCAAGCTCCACCTCCTGGGTTCATGCCATTCTCCTGCCTCAGCCTTCTGAGTAGCTGTGACTACAGGCGCCCACCATCACACTCGGCTAAATTTTTGTATCTTTAGTAGAGACGGGGTTTCACCGTGTTAGCCAGGATGGTCTCAATCTCCTGACCTTGTGATCTGCCTGCCTCAGCCTCCCAAGACATTTTCAAACTATTAAAAAAAAAAACAGCAGGGCGTGATGGCTCACGCCTGTAATCCCAGCACTTCGGGAGGCTGAGGAGGGTGGATCACAAGGTCAAGCAATCGAGACCATCCTGGCCAACGTGGTGAAATGCCGTCTCTACTAAAAATACAAAAATTAGCAGGGCTTGGTGGTGTGCACCTGTAATCCCAGCTACTCGGGAGGCTGAGGCAGGAGAATCGCTTGAACCCGGGAGGCGGAGGTTGCAGTGAGCTGAGATTGCGCCACTGCACTCCAGCCTGGAGACAAAGTGAGACTCCATCTCAAAAAAATAAAAAATAAATAAACAAAAACAAAAACAAAAAACCTGTCAACCAAGAATCCTATATTGGATAAAACTGTCTTTCAAAAGTGAAGAATATGCGCTTGGCTGAAGAGCCAATGCAGCAGAGCTTCCATCTGTGGGATTATGACTGAATGCCTCTAAATCAAAACTCCACCCAGGCAGAATGATATGATAGCACTGCGGAGCCTTGGTTGGCCTCAGATAGCTGGTCCTCTGCTGTGCTGCCAGTGCCCCATCTGGTGCTGGGACCGGAGTCCAGTACAGAGAACTTCTCATCCTGTGAAATGGGGCATGGCCAGAAATGGGCTGTCCCTGCTGGCCCATCATGGAGTGCACATTCACGGAGAACCTGGTACTAAACCATTCATAGACAACCCGCTTCTGGGTCAGGATTTTGTACATAGCAGAGCAACTTCCTCACTGTGATCTATTTAAAGTCAGCCCTCAAGATAAGGGTTTGTAAAAGAAAGGAATCAATAATATAAAATTTTTTGAGACAAGGTCTTGCTGTGTTGCCCAGGTTGTAGCGGAGCAGCATGATCATAGCTCACTACAGCCTCAGCCTCCTGGGCTCAAGTGATCCTCCCATCTCAGCCTCCTGAGGACTACAGCTGGGACTACAGACATGCACCAAGTCCAGCTAATTTTTTTTCTTTTTTGTAGAGTGGGGTTTCGCCATGTTGTCCAGGGTGGTCTCCAACTCCTGGGCTCAAGCAATCTGCCCACTTTGGCCTCTCAAAGTGTTAGGATTACAGGCATGAGCCACCACACCCAGCCCATAAATAATATTTTTAAGGAGATAAAAGAAAAATATAAGAAAAGCAAAAGGGGCCAGGTACAATAGCTCTTACCTATAATCCCAATACTTTGGAGGACAAGGCAGGAAGTTCACTTGAGTCCAGGATTTTGAGACCAGCCTGGGCAACACAGTGAGACCCTATCTCTACAAAATTAAAGGCCAGGCGTCGTGATGCATGTTTGTAATCCTGGCTACTCAGGAGGCTGAGGTAGGAGGATTGCTTGAGCCCAGGAGGTTGAGCCTTCAGTGAGCTGTGATTACACCACTGTACTCCAGCCTGGGTGACAGAGCGAGGCCCTGTCTCTAAACAAAAAGAAGAAAGAAAAAGAAAAAAAAAAGCAAAGAAAACTCAAGAAGTTCATAACCAGTAAACCTGCTCTGCAAGATATGCTTAAGGGAGTCCTGCAGGTGAAACGAAAGGACGCTACATAGTAACTTGAAACTGTATGAAGAAGTAAAGTCCTCAACAGAGGCAAATAAATGCGCAATTATAAAAGCTAGTAGTATTGTAACAATAGGTTGTAACTCTACTTTTGGTTTTCTGCAGAATTTAAGAGACTATTACACTTTAAAAAACAATCAGTATCGGCCAGGTGCAGTGGCTCACATCTGTAATCTCAGCACTTTTGGAGGCCAAGGCAGGCAGATCACCTGAGGTCAGGAGTTCAAGACCAGCCTGGCCAATATGGTAAAATCCTGTCTCTACTAAAAATACAAAAATTAGCCAGGCATGGTGGTGGGTGCCTGTAATCCCAGCTACTCGGGAGGCTAAGGCAGGAAAATTGCTTGAACCTGGGAGGCGGAGGTTTCTGTGAGCCAAGATCGGGCCACTGCACTCCAGCCTGGGCAACAAGAGTGAGACAGACTCCATCTCAAAATAAATAAATAAGTAAATAAAATAAATTAAAAATCAGTATAATAATTAATTAATTGATTAATTAAACCAAGAACTAATCTAAAGCTAGTATTACTGTAACTGGTTTGTAACTACACATTTTGTTTGCTATATAATTTAAGACACTAACTTTTTAAAAATGCTTGTCAGTTTATGTTTTGGGGCATAGAATGTATAAAGATATAATTTTATGACATCAACAACCATAAGAAAAAGAGATGGAGCTGTAAAAAGAGCAGAGTTTTTATATGATACTGAAGTTGACCTGGTATAAATTCAAACCAGAGTGTTATAACTTTAGGATGTTGATATGGTTTGGCTGTGTCCCCACCCAAATATCATCTTGAATTGTAGTTCCTACAATCCCCATTTGTCATGGGAGGGGCCTGGTGGAAAGTAATGTGGGTGGTTACCTCAAAGTTGCTGTTCTCATGATAATGAGTGAGTTCTCACAAGATCTGATGGTTTTATAAGGGGACTTTCCCCCTTTTGCTCAGCACTTCTCCTTGCTGCTGGCATGTGAAGAAGGACATGTTTGCTTCCCCTTCCACCCATGACTGTAAGTTTCCTGAGGCCTCCCCAACCATGGTGAAGTGTGAGTCAATTAAGCCTCTTTCCTTTATAAATTACCCACTCTCGGGTATGTTTTTGTTAGCAGCATGAGAATGGACTAATACAGATGTTAAATGTAATACCCATTGTAATCATAAAGAAAATAGCTGCAGAATATACACAGAAGAAAATGAGAAGAAATTCAAACAGTTTACTATTAAAAAAAACAACCAAACACACCAAAAAGCTTGTAATGCAGGAAATGAGGTCCAGAAAAGCTACGAAGCATATAGACAAATAGCAAAATAACAGCAGTACATCTCTCCTTATGCACTGAGAAGACATTGCCCCTGGATATTCTTGCCACAAATGCACAACTTGAATCTACTCACAAGGAAACATCAGATAACCCACACAGAAGGACATTCTGCAAGTCAAGACCACAAAAAACAAAGCAAGACTGAGGCACTAAAAGACAGGACAACTAAACACATCGTGTGATCTTGGATTGGCTGCTGGACTGGGGGAAAAGCATGTATCAAATTATAATATTGTATTGCTGGTGAGTTTCCAGATTCTGATAACTACCAAAGTGATTATGTAAGAAACAACAATTTTGGAAATATACACTGAAGTACTCAGGGGTGCATAGGTGGGGTGTTTCTAACATAACCTCATATGATTCAAATCATCTTCATTATTCTTGGATTCTGTATTTGTGGGTTCACCTCTAGCTAAATTTATTTGTAACCCCGAAATCAATACTTGGGCCTTTCTGTGGGCATTTGAAAGCTGGTGCACACACGGAGTGGTGAAAAATTGGTGTCTCCAGAGACTAAAGTCACCCGCTGAGGTGAAGCAGTCAGCACTCATCTCCCTGTTTCAGCTCTCCGACCCGTAAACAAGTGTCCTTTTCACAGTCTATTTAGTGTCACGTTTTTCACAGTTTTGTGCTTCTTGTTGGTGATTTCACCATTTAAAATGGCCCCTGTGCAGTGCTGAGGCTGTCTAGTGTTCCCACGATCGAGAAGGCTATGTGTGCCTTTGGGAGAAAATGCCCGAGTTAGATAAGCTTCATTCAGGCATGACTTTTAGTGCTCATTGACCCCCATGGCAACGTGGGGTCAATGTCAATGGATCAACAATATGTATTAAATAAGGTGTATTTAGGCTGGGCACAGGGGCTCACATCTGTAATCCCAGCACTTCGGGAGGCCGAGGCATGTGGATCACCCGAGGTCGGGAGTTTGAGACCAGCCTGGCCAACATAGTGAAACCCTGTCTCTACTAAAAATACAAAAATTAGCTGGTGTTGTGGCACGCACCTGTAATCCCAGCTACTCAGGAGGTTGAGGCAGGAGAATCACTTGAACCCAGGAGATGGGGGTTGCAGTGAGCCAAGATGGTGCCACTGCACTCCAGCCTGGGTGACAGAGTGAGACTCTGTCTCAAATAATAGTAGTAATAAATAAATAAGGTGTCTTTAAACAAAAGCACACATTTTTGTTTCGAAAAGGTCATGTATTGATCAGTCGATGAAAATGTTGTAGCCGGAGGCTCACAGGAACCTGACCGTGTCTTCCTCTAAAAGCAATGATCCAGTATTTGCAGCAACTCTGTAACTACTGTGAAGAGGGAGAGTGTAAATAGTTGGCGAATTTGAATAATGTGTATATGGGAGTTTCTTATACTAGTCTTTTTTTCTGTAAGTTTGGAATTATACAAAAATAAAACATTACCCCAAAAACAGGACTGTGTCACTCCTGGCTTCTTGTTATACTTGGAATAAAATCCAAAGTCTTTAGCAAAAACTGAGAGGCTCCCACGTGTTCCAGCTTCTGCCTTTTCCCCAACTTCATTTCTTGCTCACCACGCTCCAGCAACCACGGTCTCCTGACACTCCCCAGGAGAACACACCAAGCTCTTTCTCACCTCTGCATCTACTCGTCCTTCTGCTTGGGACACTTTGACTCAAGTCCTTGGCATGCCTCGGTCTTTCTCACCCATTAGGTCTCAGCTTCCATGTCATCTGCTTGGAGAGTTTGACATCAGCCACTCCATCTAAGGGAGGTGCCATTCACCGTCTCGGCAGCCAGCTTACTTCTCTCATCCTCCTTGTCACAGTCCCTAATTCTTTTGTTATTTTGTTTTTGTTTTTGTTTTTGAGACAGAGTCTCGCTCTGTCACCCAGGCTGGAGTGCAGTGGTGTGATCTTGGCTCATTGCAACCTCCGCCTCCCGGATTCAAGCGATTCTTCTGCCTCAGCCTCCTGAGTAGCTGGGATTACAGGTGTACACCACCATGCCCGGCTAATTTTTGTATTTTTAGTAGAGACAGGATTTCATCATGTTGGCCAGACTGGTCTTGAACTCCTGACCTCAGATGATCTGCCCACTTCAGCCTCCCAAAGTGCTGGGATTACAGGCGTGAGCCAGCATGCTCGACCCCTAATTCTTTGGATTCTTTGTTTATTTGGTTATTGTCCATCACCCTCTTTGGGCTGTATGCTCCATGAGGACAGGCATCTTGTCTCTTATCCACCACTGTTTCCCCAGGGCCCAGCTCACCACAGGGGCATAGTAATGTTGGTTGAAATTGAGAATGAGACTCTCCCTGGGACAGGGATTAGCTAAACTTGAATCCAATGACCACCCTTGGGCTTGGGAGCAGAGTTGTACCAGAAATAACCCCTGTGGAGGCTGAGGGCATGGTTGGTAGAGATGAAAAGGTGGTGAATCGGGCAGACCCCATGAAAGGTGTCTAGTCCAACCCGCTCTGCATGCAGCCCCTCCACAGGGATGCTGAGTGTTGACTGAGATGGTCTCACAGTGGTGCAGCTGGTTCCAGAAGCTCACGGTCCCCCAGGACCCTGACTCCCAACCCTTTGGGAAGGGCGTCTCCATTTTCCTAGGCTGCTCTCTCCTTCTCCATTGGGGCCTTCTCCACTCTCCTCAAGTTGTTAATCTCCTCCTCAGCCACCCTCACCCTCACCTTGCCTCCTTCCTCACAGAGAAACCAGATGCAATCAGAAAGCAAATTCCTCGTCCACCTGCGGCCCACCCCTAGAAGTGTCCAAGTTTACCCCACAAGTGACACCCTCGCCCCTCCTGCCTAACGCAGCTCTCCCTCTGAACGCCCAACGTCGTCAGCCTCCTAGGCCTCCTGGGGACCCTGCTCCTCCCTGGGCACTCTCCTTTATTTTCAGCCTCTTCGTCTGCATTGGGCCCATCTTGGTTGGAGTTCCCTCAAAAGCAGACCCTGAAACAAGGGTTTGGGGGCAAGCAGGTATTCCAGGAAGTGAGGAACTAGGCAGGGGAGGAGAAAGTTCCAGAAAGTGCTTTAACGAGTAGGTCTCGTCACTTGGGGTGAGTAGGGCTCTCTTCTGCCAGTGACCGCCTGAGGAACCACGTGGAACTCACCCAGGAGTTGTCCCACAGAGGTGAAACTGATGGATTATCTGTCGGCTGCCCAAGGTATCACCTCCTGGGCACGGCTGGGTTGTGCCTGCTCCCTTGTGGCCAGAGAAGGTCCTCCGGCAGAAAAGGGAGAGGCCGTCCTGGGTGTGGAGAAACAGATCCAGGCAGTAAAGGGGAGGACTGTGGCGGATGTTCTCCTGCATCACTCACATTCCCCTTTAGGAGTGGGAGGCCCATTGGCCAGCTGCTGCAATGCCGTTGGCAGGTGGCCCCCTTCAGGGACGGCCTCAGTTGATGTGGGCTGCCCACCCCAGGACATGCTCCCTTCCCAGTGTGGCCTGCATCTAAGGACAGACAGGCATGGAAGAGCAAGAGCTACCTCATCTTCAGAGCTCCCCATGGGGGCTGGCATCCCAGGTCAGCTTCTCCCTCAGCCCAATCCTGCTTGCCTCCATTCCATTCTCTTCCAAAGGCGTTGATCCCAACAGCAGCCTCTAACCAACTTCCTGCATGTTCTCTGCCTCAGAGTCAGCCTCCTAGGAACCAGCCTGAAACAATCACTCTTGAGAAATGCTGTACCGTCAACATTCATGATGGCAGAAACAGTGTGAATTGAAAAATTATGGATGTCGATGACTGAGTTGAGAAGGGTTCAGAAGAGTAGGGCTCTAAATGTAAAGTAGTTTAACAGTAGTTTTTCTGCTTTATTGCAGACATTGACAATGCCCATCCACTTCCCTTCAGCACCCACTACTCCATGCCCCCAACCCTTCCAGCTGTAAGCATCTGTGCCTTAACTCGAGGGCACTCCCTGGCTGCACGAGCCTGCAATCCCAGAGAGCTTCCCTAATCCCATGACTGGCAGAAATGGTGGATCAATACCCCAGCTCTCTTGCCTCAGTTGGAGAACACTGAAGCACATCCTCGCGGATTGCCTGAGGTTAGGAAGATCCCAGCAGAATTGAGCCATAGTTGCCTGCAGCAGTAACCAGATTATGAATGCACCCTCTTTTCTGGCTTCCTCCCCATCCCTGTCTCACCTGCTCCCCAACTGGTGCTTCCTGGGATCACTTCTCAAATCATATTCTTTCTCAAATCATATTCTATGACTCTTTCTCAAATCATATTCTTAGGGTCTGCTTCTAGGGGATCCAGCCTGAGACAGCTGGTATCAGATGTGGGCCTAGGAAGCAGCCCCTTAAGAAGTGCTCATTTGCCAGCCAGAGGGTCACCGGGTGCCCACTGCTGAGGAGCAAAGTGGTGATCACCCCGGCCCGCTGTAGCGTCACAATGCTAAGATGCTCACGTGTTGAGGTGGCACACAGGTGGGAAGGGTGCACAGGCCTAAGCTGCTCCTGCACCTGAGTGGCATGGAGGCAACAGTAGCCACCAGGATGGTGGAGAGGATGGCGGTAGTGAGCTGACAGCAAAGACTGGACCGCAGACTCAGCAGCTGACTCTTAACTCACAGAAGAATGCAATGGCCAGAAAGCCCCCAGGATAGCATTTAAAAGGACCCTGTCTGGCAGGGCTCGGTGGCTCACGCCTGTAATCTCAGCACTTTGGGAGGCCGAGGTGGGCAGATTGCCTGAGGTTAGGAGTTCGAGACCAGCCTGGCCAACGGGGCAGAACCCCATCTCCACCAAAAATACAAAAATCGCTTGAATCTGCGGGGGTGGAGGTTGCAGTGAGGCGAGGTCGCACCACTGCACTCCAGCCTGGCCAACAGAGTGAGACTCCATCCCTCAAAAAAGTAAGATAAAATAAAAGGACCCCATCTTCTGCAACAAGAAGACAGAATATGCTAAAAATTGAGGTCCCAGATGGGATTCTAAGAGTGTCCTCCTGCAAAGGAGGTTGGAGTCACAGCCCTGGTGGCTCATGCAGCACCGGGGGGCACTCTCACACCTCAGCCGCACAACAGAGGGGTCAGCACACTAGCTTTGCCACTAAGGCTGTGTGGCCCTGGGTAAGCCACTCCGAGCCTGTTTCCCCATCTGTAAACACAGATCACAATGTTCTCTATCAGACCCTTGCCCAGTGCATGGCACATGGTGGAAATTCAGTGAACTGGCTGCTGTTTTGTTTTTTAAAAAAAAAAACTATGTGAAAATGCACATAATGTAAAATTTGTCATCAGTCTTTTTTTTTTTTTTTTTTTTTTTTTTTTTTTTGAGACGGAGTCTCACTTTATCACCCAGGCTGGAGTGCAGTGGTGTGATCTTGGCTCACTGCAACCTCCGTCCACCCCAGGTTCAAGTGATTCTCCCACCTCAGCCACCCGAGTAGCTGAGACTACAGGTGCCTGCCACCACGCCCAGCTGATTTTTGTATTTTTAGTAGAGATGGGGTTTCACCATGTTGGCCAGGCTGGTCTAGAACTCCTAACCTCAAGTGGTCCGCCCATCTCTGCCTCCCAAAGTGCTGGGATTACAGGCGTGAGCCACCGTGCCTGGCCTCAATCATTTTTAAGTGTATAGTTCAGTAGTATTAAGTACATTCACATAGTCGAGCTACAGTCATCACTTTATCCACAGAACTGTTTTCTTCTTACAAAATTGAAACTGTCCCCATTAAACAACTCTCCATTTCCTCCTCCCCAGCCCCTGGCACCCACCATTCTACTTTCTGTTTCTGTGAATACGACTACCCTACATACCTCACATAAGTGCAATCACACGGTTTCGTGCTCTGTGTCTGGCTCATTTCACTCAGCCTAATGTCCTCAAGATGCTTCCACGTTGTAGCACGTGTTGGAATTTCCTTCCTTTTTAAGGCTGAATACTCTTCCATGTTTTGGGTGTATCGTATTTTGTTTACGCCTCATCCACTGATGGGCACTTGGGTTGTGTATACCTTTTGGCTGTTGTGAAAAACAATACGAACATGTGTGTGTGGTGTTATTATTTTTCTTTTTTTTCTTTTCTTTTCTTTTCTTTCTTTTTTTTTTTTGAGACAGAGTTTTGCTCTTGTTACCCAGGCTGGAGTGCAATGGTGTGATCTCGGCTCACCACAACCTCTGCCTCCCAGGTTCAAGTGATTCTCTTGCCTCAGCCTCCCAAGTATCTGGGATTACAAGCATGCGTCACCACGCTTGGCTAATTTTTGTATTTTTAGTAGAGATGGGGTTTCACCATATTAGTCAGGCTGGTCACCAACTCCTGACCTCAGGTGATCCCCCTGCCTTGGCCTCCCAAAGTGCTGGGATTACAGGCGTGAGCCACCTCACCTGGCCTGTTATTTTTATTAAGAAAGCAATTGTTTGCAGAACACAGGCTTGAACCAAGCCCTGGTCCCTCTCCTACCGGAGTACCTTTGCCTTTAAGTTATATTTTATTATTGGAAACTCTGTTCCCAGGAGGAATAAGAAGGAAACACAGGAGGCAGAAGGTGCAACAGGGGCCAGAGGCCAGGGGCCAGGGACTTCTGCCTCTCCTGCCCCCAGCAGCAACTGGTCCCCACAGAAAGGGCCTGGTTTTGACAGTCAGAGGACCCCTGATGGGGTGGCCACAATAACTGTGCTTTTCTGCTTGTTTTTTTTTTTCTTGCACTGTTGGCCAGGCTAGAGTGCAGGGGCGTGATCTCAGCTCACTGCAACCTCCGCCTCCAGTGTTCACGCCATTCTCCTGCCTCAGCCTCCTGAGTAGCTGGGATTACAGGCACCCGCCACCACACCCAGCTAATTTTTTGTATTTTTAGTAGAGATGGGGTTTCACCATGTTAGCCAGGATGGTCTCGATCTCCTGACCTCATGATCCACCCGCCTCGGCCTCCCAAAGTGCTGGGATTACAGGCGTGAGCCACCGCGCCCGGCCAATAACTGTGCTTTTCTAGCACGGGCCCTGCGTCCAGCACTTCCCCTGCCTAACCCCTGGCAGCCTGTTTAGATTTGGAAATTTAACTCTTGACTTTCTCTTATTTGCTGTAATTAATTTTTCTCACTTCCAGGGAGGGTTTTAAAATTAAACTGTACTCTTTCTCTCCCCTTTCCCTTTCTGCTATAGACTGAATGTTTGTGCCCTTCCCTCCCCAAATTCATATGTCAAAGTCCTAGTGTTCTATTTGAGCCCCCAGTGGGTTGGATGAGGCCCCCACACGGCGGGGGATGGGCATCTGCTTGACTCAGTCCACCGGATTCAAAGGCTAATCTCTTCTGGAGACACCCTCACAGACATGCCCAGAAATCATGTTTACGCAGCTATCTGGGTGTCCCATGGCCCAGTCAAGTTGACACCCATTGACCACCATATGGAGAGACAGCCTAAGTCCCTCAGTCCCCATGGTGAGGGCGCTTCTAGGTCTCTAATGGCCCCCCACCTGGGAAGTCCTGTGCACTGAGAATGCAGGGCTGAGGCCCCCAGTCACCCTCTCTGCGTGGCCACCCAGAATGCCCTAGAGGAAAACCATCTGGACTTTTGGCTCAGGAAATGCCACCCCCTTGGAATTTATCAGGGGACAAGCCAATACCCCAAAATGTGTCTATGAGTTGTAACATAAGGGAATGATTATGAGACAGAGCAAAATTGGCTGATTCCACATAAACCACACATACCCTGGCCAGAGAAGACCCAGGTCAACTCAGAATTGGCTGGAGGCTTCCAGATCAGCACAGACCAGGCAGCAGCTGGGAGGTGACTGGAGGGGCCTGCAGCAGGGAGGCTCGCATGCTAGGAGAAGGTTCCAGCATGTCTATTGGAAGCAGGGACAGTTTCTCTTCCATATTTATTTATTTATTTATTTATTTATTTACTGAGACCGAGTCTCACTCTGTCGCCCCGAATGGAGTTCAACGGTGCAATCTCGGCTCGCTGCAACCACTGCCTCCCAGATTCAAGCAATTCTCCTGCATCAGCCTCCTGAGTAGCTGGGATTACAGGTGTACACCACCATGCCTAGCTAGCGTGTGTGTGTGTGTATGTGTGTGTGTGTGTTTTAGTAGAGCCGGGGTTTCGCCATGTTGGCCAGGCTGGTCTCAAACTCCTCGCCTCATGCGATCCACCTGCCTCGGCCTCCCAAAGTGCTGGGATTACAGGCGTGAGCCACCACGACTAGCTTGCCTCCTCCCTTTAAATATCTGCAGCAATAATTGGCACCAACAGTGCTCCGGCTGAAGGAACAAGATTCTTCAGGTTCCTCATCTGCACCTTAAACCTGTACCATGAACCTGGGTCATTCTCAGAAGCAATGTCTGGGAAACACCCGAGGAAAAACTATTTTATAAAATTTGCTTGTCAAGATAAGTCATGGAAAAACTAAAGTTTTCATTGAGCAGTAGTATTTCTCCAGATTATTTCCCTCTTTTTTGAGTGCATAATTTGCAGCAGTGATTTGCACAGATTTTAGATTTGGCTCACGCCTGTAATCACAGAGCTTTGGGAGGCTGAGGTGGGAGGACTGCTTAAGCTCAGGAGTTCAAGACCAGCCTGGACAACATGGTGAAACTCCGTCTCTACAAAAAAAAAATTTTTTTTAATTAGCTGGGTGTGGCCGGGCGTGGTGGCTCACGCCTGTAATCCCAGCACTTTGGAAGGCTGAGGCAGGTAGATTATCTGAGGTCATGAGTTTGAGACCAGCCTGGCAACATGGCGAAACCCCGTCTCTACTAAAAATATAAAAATTAGTCAGGCATGGTGGCACATACCTGTAATCCCAGCTACTAGGGGGGGCTGAGGGAGAAGGATCACTTGAACCCGGGAGGCGGAGGTTGCAGTGAGCTGAGACCATGCCACTGCACTCCAGTCTGGGCAACACAGCGAGATACCGTCTCAAAAAAAAAAAAAAATTAGCTGGGTGTGGTGGTGAGCGCCTGCAGTCCCAGCTACTGGGGTGGCTGAAGTGGGAGGATCGCCTAAGCCCAGAGAGGTCAAGGCTTCAGGGAGTGAGATCACACCACTGTACTCCAGTCTGGGTGGCAGAGTGAGACTCTATCTCAAAAAAAAAAAAAAAAAAAAGAATTTAGATTTGAGAATTTTCACAACATACACACCCCGGCAATCAGCCCTCAGAAACAGAGATTTCCACCTCCCCACAGTTTCTCATGTCCTCTCATGGGCAATCCCAGCTGCCCAGAGGCTAATGACCCTTGGATTTCCATCACCATAGATTAGGGGATTTTCTCTTCCACGACCTCATTGTTGGAACCCAGCAATTTTTACTCTATGGTTTCTGACGTCTTTGTCTCAATATAATGTTTCTGAAATTCATCTATGGTGTTTGTAACAGTGGTCCGTTCTTTTTTATTTCTGAACAGGATTCTATCACATGGAGAGACCACAATTTGTCTATCCATTCTTTCGGTGGTTGGCACTTGGGTTGTTTCCAGTTTACAGCTATTATAAATAAAGCTACCACAAATAACTTTAAAGGAAAAAATAAAGAAAGAGAGTGGGAGGGAAAGAGAGAGAAATAAATAGAGAAAGAAAAGAGGAAGAAAGAAAGGATGGGAGAAGAGGAGAGAGGAAGGAACAGACACCAGCTGAACAAAACTAGGAACCCACAAACCCATTCTGAGATATATATCAGAATATAGATATATAATGTGGTGAGGAATGATGTTCACATCCCCTCAATGAACCTCCACAGAAAACTTATTTATGACAATGGGCAAGCAAGTGACCTGCGATGGGGAAGCCTGGACAGCCCTAAACCACATGACGGGTGACCCATGTGGACATCACCCATAATGGGTTAAATCAAAACTGCTTCAGTTGTAACATCTCATTTTTTATATTTTTTTTATTTTTTTATTTTTGAGATGGAGTCTCACTCTGTCACCCAGGCTGGAGTGCAGTGGCATGATCTCGGTTCACCGCAACCTCTGCCTCCTGAGTTCAAGCGATTCTTGTGCCTCAGCCTCCCAAGTAGCTGGGACTACAGGCACGTGCTACCACACCTGGCTAGTTTTTGTATTTTTGGTAGAGAGGAGGTTTCACCATGTTGGCCAAGCTGGTCTCAAACTCCTGACCTCAAGTGATCCACCCGCCTTGGCCTCTCAGAGTGCTGGGATTACAAGTGTGAACCACCATACCTGGCCAGAAATTATTAAAAAATAATAGTAATAATAAAAAAAAAACTCCCTGTGCCCATGAGGAAACCTTTGTCAGCTGCTGTTGGTCCTCTCTGTGTTTGCTTCTAGAGAGGGCTGGTTAGGGCTGAGTTTTATTTGGGGGAGGGGAGACAAAAAGGTGTGTGATGGGATCCCAAAGGAACAACATCCTCAGTGACAGGGAAATTT
This sequence comes from Symphalangus syndactylus, assembly GCF_028878055.3. NCBI lineage: Eukaryota > Metazoa > Chordata > Mammalia > Primates > Hylobatidae > Symphalangus > Symphalangus syndactylus. The sequence continues at coordinate 96,739,294 of NC_072423.2, read as the reverse complement.
TCTTGGTGCCTGTCCCACTGCCCCAGGTGGGTGCTGAGCACACAACCCCCAGGGTACCCGTGAGCTGGAACGCTACACACCTTGTGGGGTGGGTGGTGGAGAAGCCTTGTCAACAAAGCAAGATTGAGCCCCCAGAATTTGGGGAGTGATTGCAGACCCCTTGCACCTCCCTTTATCCTTGTAGCAACCCTGGAAAGTTAGCATTATCTTTCCCTCTTCCTTCCTCCCTCCCTTCAGCAAAAGCATAGAAGCCTCAACACCCTGTCCCCAGGGGTGGTTCCGGATGCTGGAGACACAGCAATGAATGAGATAGACAAAGCTCCCTGCCCTTGAGAAGCTGACAGTCTAAAGGGGGAGTCAGCCCTAGGATGAATACTGCAAGATACAGAATGCTGGAGCTGTCCTGTGTGCTAAGGAGAAAGAACCCTGAAGCCATGAAGGAAGAATGAAAACTAGGTCTTGGCCAGGCATGGTGGCTCATGCCTGTAATCCCAGCACTTTGGGAGGCCAAGGCAGGCGGATCACCTGAGGTCAGGAGTTCGAGACCAGCCTAGCTAACATGGCAAAACTCCATCTCTACTAAAAATACAAAAGTTAGCCAGGCGTGGTGGCACACGCCTGTAATCCCAGCTACTCAGGAGGATGAGGCAGGAGAATTGCTTGAACCTGGGAGGCAGAGGTGGCAGTGAGCTGAAAGAGCACCACTGCACTCCAGCCTGGGAGACAAGAGTGAAACTCTGTCTCAAAAAAAAAAAAAAAAGAAAAGAAAGAAAGGAAGAAAGAAAGAAAGAAAGAAAAAAAAGAAAACTATGTCCTGGACCTGGACCTGAGTGGTGGAAGGGTACCTGTTTGAGAGGTGGAAGGGTGTGTGAGGAGGGGGTTTTGCTTTCCTGTGTCCCCCAGGTTAGCCGTGTTATATTTGAAATGCCTATTAAGCATCGAAGTGGTGGTGTCTGAAGTTCAGAGAAGTCCAGGCTGGAGACAGAATTTGAGCATCTGAAGCACATAAACAATTGTAAAGCTATAGAGGAACGTACAAAGACAGGTCCAAGGAATGGACATTTTCACAGGTAAGGGAATGGTGGGCCGACAGGCTACATCATTTGCCCCAAATCCCATGGCTAGTAAACTGCAGAGCTAGGATTCAAACCCAGGTCAGACTCGTGCCAACCTCTGTTGACAGCTGCTGTACAGTCTTGCTGCTGTTGACCAGGGGTCTCGTGTGTGTCACTTGATCTTTCAGTGGCTGTTCCTTCTTTTTTTTTTTTTTTTTTTTGAGACAGTCTCAAAAAACAGGCTGGAGCATACTGGCATGATCTAGGCTCACTGCAACTTCCACCTTCCGGGTTCAAGCCATTCTCCTGCCTCAGCCTCCTGAGTAGCTGGGATTACAGGCATGCACCACCACGTCCAGTTAATTTTTGTATTTTTGGTAGAGACGGGGTTTCACCACGTTGGCCAGGTTGTTCTCAAACTCCTGAGCTCAGGTGATATGCCCACCTCGGCCTCCCAAAGTGCTGGGATTACAGGTGTGAGCCACCACGCCTGGCTTCAGTGGCTGTTTCTTCTATTCAAGGACAGTGGCAATGGAGGGGCAGGTGGAAGGCAAGAATGGTGCCAGGGGTAGTGGTGCTCAGGAATGTGAGCAGGAAACCCGCCAGCCGCCCAGAGGGGCCACTGGGATAGCCGGGTACGCCCCACTCTCCCTCTGGTTTCAGACACCTGCTCCCATCAGAGCAGTCCTAGTTTCCGGGCGGGGCGGGGACCAGGGCAGACGCATGTGCGGAGCACGAAAGCCAACATATCACTTTACAATGAAAAGCAACCTGCCTCCAACCTGGAATTCTGGGGTCAACGTGACCTGTGGGACATCCCAGTAAGCACAGGATCAAAGCAAGTGAATCCCTGCCATCCTGTCACTGGGTGAACCTGGCACTCGAGGAAAGGGAGTGGGAGAGCATACCAGGGTGGGTGGCACTAGGCTGGAGTGCCCCTGTACACACCAGAGCCAGCCCTGCTAGGGAGACCAAAATAGACTCCATGGCCTCAGTCAGTGCCCTGGCAAGCGTGCCACTCCCAGGCCAGCTCCGTCTAGGCTGGCACTCCTGGCCAGCCTCACGGTGCTTCCGGAGCCAGCCGGGCCCCTTCCGCTGACTCGGTCTTTCTTTAGAGCTGTTAATCCCTTTTGGTCCCGCCAGGCTGGGGAGGCCCCCCAGCCTCTGTGGCTCAGCTCTTCCACTTTGGGGTGTCTAGAGGTCTCCCAGTGTAAATGCCAAAGGCTCCTGTCACACAGGGACTGGGCAGGTGCCTGGCTGCCTACTTCCTGCTCTCCCTCCCCTGCCAGCTGGCAGGAGGAGCCTCCAACTGGCCTCTCCTGTGGGAGTCTCCCTAGGAAGGGCTCTCCTGGGCTGTGCTCTCGGCCCAGCTTAGCCCTGGCTTCCCTGAGTGGGGACCAAAGGCCTCAAGACCCCTGCATGGTTCCACCAAGGTCCTGAACCCCAATTCAGCTCTGCCAGGAGCCCTGGCCCACCCTGGGTCTCTCAGCTGAGGCTGGAAGAGCAGCTGGCAACGTTGGGGGATTGAGGGAGGAATGGACACAGAACTGGGGACCTGGGAGCAGGCTGGGCTTGGGTTTGCTTATCTGTATCCCTGCCAGGCTGTGGGCCCAGCCTTGCAAGGAAATGCCCAGAACACTTGACTTGGCATCGGGCACTGAATACATGGAAGTGTCTGCATCTTGGGAGTATGGGGGCTTCACAGGACTCAGGATTTGGCGTTCACCCTGAAGGGCACATGGAGAGCACCTCTATGCTGGGGTGGGCTCTGGAAAGCTGGGAGTGGGCAGGACATCGGCTTTGGGGGCTCTGGAGGGCTGCTCAGGCATAGCTGGACTTGGGACCTGAGACCAAGGTCGACTTAGAGGCAGATGGTGTTTCCCTAGTGAGCTCGCTTCCCATGGGCATTCGGTGGTGGGGGTGGCAAAGGCAGTCTCAGTGTTTCTGGCATGCAAGTTGAGTATTTGGAGCCAGGCACTATGAAAATCTTGGAAAGTTTCTGATAAACCAGAAACCAAGAAACGAGAGGTGCTTGGGCTGTGCCCACCGCCCACCCCAGAATCGGCCTCCAGAAGGTGGAAGCTGCTGATAGGGCAGGTGAGGGCAGTGGGAGGAGCTCTGTTTCGAAGATGAGACCCGCTTCTGCCTCCATCAGCCATGTGCCCTCAGCGAGTCACCGTGCCTCAGTTTCCCTCTGTGGAAGGCGGTAATGAGCATCATGTCTGCCAGCCGAAGTCAAGGTCGAGAATGAGGGCAAATAAGGGAGGCGCTGTGCGCCAGTGTTAGTTGGACTTAGTCCGGTTCTTGTGTTGGGTGGTCGTCCACAGCCTCGATTCATCATCCTTTGTGGAGGATGGCGGCTCTGGAGCCGCAGGGGAAAACTAAGGCAGGCTGCAGCTCTTCCTGGCATCTGACTGAGCTGCCTGCCCTGCCCGCCTCCTCTCTGTGGCAAGGGCAGCCTCTCTCCCCTCCTAGGGCCTTGACACTGGCTGGTCCCACTGTCCGTCCATATCCTAGCCACCCCCTTTTCCCAACACGCTCCAATTCACACTCCAGATCTGCGCTTCCTTGGGCACCTGCCGGCACCAAGTTCCAGGCATCTGCACGCCTATGCCAACCTTAACTTCTTGGAGGTCCTCCGCACCCGCTTCCTGATTTATTCTGCATTTTTCACCTGAATGCTGAATGACGGCTCTGGTTCAAGCCCTGACTAGTTGTCATAGAGGTCACGGAACTCCCTGTGCCTCAGTTTCTCTAGGTGTAAAGTGGGACCCACATGACCCCCACCTCCAGGGGTCGTCCTGACGCGTGAGAGGGAGGATGCGCGGAGGCCCTGGTCAGCCCCGCAGGGGCCGGGCGCGCGCTCATCGTTGTTCTGTTGTCTGGATTGCAAGATCGATGCCCAGGCAAGCTTCGCAGCTCCCCGGCTCGCAGGGTGCCCGGCCCCTCAGGATCTCCCCGCCAGCCCGGGATCCCTGAAGAGGGACCGCACGGCCAGCGCGCAGAGCACACCCGGAGTGGAGCGGAGCGCGGCGCGGGGCACATAGTGGGTGCTGGGGGCGGGGGGGGCCCGCGGCGGACCAGGCCAAGGCGCGCCCGCTCTCCTCCTCCCTCGCATGTTCCGCGCAGGAACGCTCAACCTGCCCACACAGTCTTAGGATACATCTGCTGCCAGTGACCCCCATTCCCACAACAAAGACGCTCGGGGCCACCTCCCTCGGCGCAACCGGACGCGCGGC